>NW_022196445.1:0-405000 GCF_008641045.1 Pistacia vera
CATTGTTATTGCATATGATATATTCCTGAAGGCGTAGTTACACGTACAAAGCTTGTATGAAAGAGATGTATGCAAATGATGCGACATTACTCTTAGGGGGCGTTTGGTTTAGGAATGTTAAATTACTGGGAAGATAGATTACCTTGGAAGATTACTGGGAATCTTTAAAAAAATGTGTTTGGTTAGTTAGTGGGTATGTTATATGAATATGTTTGGTTATGGGGAATAAATTGGTGGGTATGTTATTTAAATTACTAAATTGTCCCCCTTTTAAATATTAATATAAGATTATTTTTATTATTAATTTTTGAATAATTTCTTTTAATCCCCAATATTTCAAATTTAGCTAAAACACCCCCGCTTATATAAAACTTTAATTTATGACGAAATTACCCCCATCTCCTGCCGCCTCCTGCCGCCACCGCAAACCACCGTCGGAAATCTCCGAAAGCACCCGTGAGTACCTCACCGTGACGAAGAGGCTCCGATATGGCCGTTTCTCAAGCTAGATCTGGCCGGAAATGGCCACAATAGATCTGGCCATTTCCGACTATTGTGGCCATTTCCGGCCAGATCTGGCCTGATATGGCCGTTTTCGGCCATCAATATGGCCGAAAACGGCCATAGCGAAGCCTCCCACGGAATTTCGTTCCTTTTCAGGGACTTCGACGATTGTTTGGCGGCGGTCCATGGTGGTTGGCCGCTGCCGACGGTGATGGCTGGGTGGCGGTGGTGGCTGGGTGAGTGGTGGTCTGTAAATTATTTTAAATATAAGGGTATTATTGTCCAAAATTTTAATTAACAAGGGTAAAATTGAAATAGAATATTAATGTAAATTTGTTTTAAAGTAGGGGTATTATTGTCCAAAATTTTCATTAATAAGGGATAAAATTGTAACAAAAAAAGATAACCCTGGTAATCTCAGAATACCTAAGAAAATGGAGGTAATCAGATTACCTCTGATATTACCAATAGTAACCACTATTGATATTTAAAGATTACCGGTATCTTATATTACTTGACAACCAAACATGGTAATCAAGTAATATAAGATGACATAATCCCAGTAATCCCACTTAACCCCTAACCAAACGTCCCCTTATTATCATATCATCTATCCTTATTACTGAGTTGACTTTTATATTCATCTTTTATTTATTTTAAGTGATGTCACTTTGTATACAAGGCTTAGCGTACAAATTTTCTATGTCTAGTTCTAGTAAAAGATCAAGGAAAGAATAATAAATACTGGAGTTGGGAAGTATTTTTCATTTTTGCTTGGTTGTTGAATGTCGTTTAAGCATCTTCGAGCTATTGCAAAGCAACATTCTAAGTTTATCTGTTGCATTGTTCTATTGNCATTGTTATTGCATATGATATATTCCTGAAGGCGTAGTTACACGTACAAAGCTTGTATGAAAGAGATGTATGCAAATGATGCGACATTACTCTTAGGGGGCGTTTGGTTTAGGAATGTTAAATTACTGGGAAGATAGATTACCTTGGAAGATTACTGGGAATCTTTAAAAAAATGTGTTTGGTTAGTTAGTGGGTATGTTATATGAATATGTTTGGTTATGGGGAATAAATTGGTGGGTATGTTATTTAAATTACTAAATTGTCCCCCTTTTAAATATTAATATAAGATTATTTTTATTATTAATTTTTGAATAATTTCTTTTAATCCCCAATATTTCAAATTTAGCTAAAACACCCCCGCTTATATAAAACTTTAATTTATGACGAAATTACCCCCATCTCCTGCCGCCTCCTGCCGCCACCGCAAACCACCGTCGGAAATCTCCGAAAGCACCCGTGAGTACCTCACCGTGACGAAGAGGCTCCGATATGGCCGTTTCTCAAGCTAGATCTGGCCGGAAATGGCCACAATAGATCTGGCCATTTCCGACTATTGTGGCCATTTCCGGCCAGATCTGGCCTGATATGGCCGTTTTCGGCCATCAATATGGCCGAAAACGGCCATAGCGAAGCCTCCCACGGAATTTCGTTCCTTTTCAGGGACTTCGACGATTGTTTGGCGGCGGTCCATGGTGGTTGGCCGCTGCCGACGGTGATGGCTGGGTGGCGGTGGTGGCTGGGTGAGTGGTGGTCTGTAAATTATTTTAAATATAAGGGTATTATTGTCCAAAATTTTAATTAACAAGGGTAAAATTGAAATAGAATATTAATGTAAATTTGTTTTAAAGTAGGGGTATTATTGTCCAAAATTTTAATTAATAAGGGATAAAATTGTAACAAAAAAAGATAACCCTGGTAATCTCAGAATACCTAAGAAAATGGAGGTAATCAGATTACCTCTGATATTACCAATAGTAACCACTATTGATATTTAAAGATTACCGGTATCTTATATTACTTGACAACCAAACATGGTAATCAAGTAATATAAGATGACATAATCCCAGTAATCCCACTTAACCCCTAACCAAACGTCCCCTTATTATCATATCATCTATCCTTATTACTGAGTTGACTTTTATATTCATCTTTTATTTATTTTAAGTGATGTCACTTTGTATACAAGGCTTAGCGTACAAATTTTCTATGTCTAGTTCTAGTAAAAGATCAAGGAAAGAATAATAAATACTGGAGTTGGGATCATAAAAAGTAAAAACGAACCAACAACTTACAGCAAATTCGTAGAAGATCGATAACGTTTCGTTGTAAGATTCAAATAGACAACGTAACAAGATTTGCTTGTTAATTTGAAATGTGAAATAAATGTTCCATCCAGGTATGTGGCTCCTGAGTATGCAATGACAGGACATCTTCTTGTGAAGAGTGACGTTTACAGCTATGGTGTTGTTCTCCTTGAGCTCCTAACTGGTCGAAAACCAGTAGACATGTCACAGCTTCCTGGCCAAGAGAATCTGGTGGCATGGGCCCGTCCACTCCTCACAAGCAGAGAAGGTTTGGAAACAATTATTGATCCTTCTCTTGGATCTGATGTCCCTTTTGATAGCGTGGCCAAAGTGGCAGCTATTGCTTCAATGTGTGTACAACGAGAGGTACAACACCGTCCTTTCATGGGTGAGGTTGTGCAGGCCTTAAAATTAGTATGCAATGAGTGTGATGAGGCAAAGGAAGTGGGTTCAAGAAGTTCTAGCCATGATACCTTGTCCATTGATTTGGACGAAAGGGTCAGTACAGGCTCTGGACGATTGCCTAATCCTTTGCAGAGCCATTACTCGGTTCCTAACTACAATTATGGCATCGACTCTGAGAGAGGACTTCCAGTATCAGAACTATTCAGTTCATCTGCAAGATTCAGTAAGGAAGAATCCGGTTCATTTAGGAGATGCTTGAGTTCAGGTCCGTCAAGAACAGGAAGGGGCAAACAGTTCTGGCAAAGAGTAAGGAGATTATCTGCAGGTAGTGTCAGTGAACATGGTGGTGCATTCAGGTTATGGCCGGGCTCATATTGAAAACCAAAAATATATAAATTTGTGTAGATTGACTTCCTCAGTCAAAAATTTTGGACTCTCATTAGCACTCTCAGTCATTTTGTCCATCCAAGCCAAGTAAATGGAAAAAGAGGAAGGTGATGGGGACTGCAGATTTTTGTGCAGACAAAAGAAGGAGTGAAGTGAAAATGGGAAGAGTGGGGGAATGAATAAGGTGATGTTGAAAGAGATAGAGAAAGATAAAGGAATGGATTTTTTACTCAAATGTACAGAATATAATGTATCATGAAAGGAAATGAATACTTTTAGAATAGTAAAAAAATTTCAAGTAATTATGCTCTTTTATTTATATATTTTAATTTATTTTTCCATAGATGAACATAATGCGAATAATTTTGTCACAATTCTACTTTATATATATATATATATATATATATATGGTGACCTAAATTAATCCATTGGAGCCTTGAAGTTTAGTTGACCATCGGGCAAATCTCCTATTAGTAACTCAAGAGGATCGAACTCAGGACTTATTGAATAATACATTTAAGAGTTTTAGTTGACCGTTAAAGTGGTTAATACATAATATATCAGTTTCATCCATTAGTAATACCAATAGAATAATTATATAAATAAAATAACTTTAGAAATAATTAAAATGGTTATATTATTAAAATGAATTATCATTTTTTTTAATTTGATCCTTTTGTAATACTGTCACCAAAATTGTTCAAATACAATTATTTATTATAAATATAAGATTTTTTTAATAATAAAAAAAATTGAAAAATTTTCAAATCCATTTATTCTTTACTTTAAGCAGTAAAAAGAAAAGTCAACAGGAAAAAATTCATCATTTACATCAACGGCCACCAGTGAGAGAGCACGAGCTTTAATGTGCTATCGGAGCACTGAATAACACGTCTACTCACATAGACTCCTACATATGCACAAAAACCTCTCGGCAGTCAGCTCTCAGACTCAGAACGCAGGCGCGTCAATTCACTCCACATCGTCCAAGTAGATTGAGATCCGTTTGTTAACCACCGTCTGCCATGGTAAAATCCTTGCAATTTACATCATTTCTGTCTAAAGTGTTAGCTTAAAGCATTTTATGTGTTTTTGTATTTCTGATCACGTTTTTTTTCTGAAGGCTCCAAAACCCATTACAAGTCCAGTGCCGGATGCGTGGTACCCGACCCTATCTGTGTTCATGCTCTCAATAGGTCTCCTCCTCACTGCTTCATTCTTCATGTAAGCTCGATCTCCTCTCCGAAAATTCTTTCTTTCTTTTTATTTTTATTGTTTAATTCTGCAACCAATTTGAGTTATATTTATTGATTGTTTGTTTGCTTTTTGTTTTATTTTTATTTTGAAAACGGATCACTTTTAGATATATTACATTTGAATTTTTTAGATTTGTAGATCTAGACTGACTGGTAGATATTCACATTCATGGGATTCTTGCTTATGATTCCATTTAACTATGTAACTGATAGAATTTTGATTGAATTCGGGCTGAATTGTTATATTAATGCACTTGGGGGGTTTGGATGGTAATCCTTGAGCATTTTTTTCTTAGTTCTTCAGTATATCTAATCATCAGATGTCTAGACAAGCGCTGTTATATTTAAATTTGCTAATGCGAAGGTTTATTCTGTGTAAACAAAATAAGCCAATAGCTTTTGCAATTTTTTTTTTTTTTACGATTGGTTTGGTTTCCCATATATTTTCTACATTACTAAGTGTTAAATGCACAGTCCATATTGAATTGGGATATTGGAAATTGTTGGAACCTATTCATTAAAGCAGGGATACAGTCAAGCTAGAATATAAGTTCCAATTTTGTGTGCATGCAGTTATAATGGTTACTGACTTTGAATTGCCTCCAGTTGTATGTATGAATTTGCACATCATTTGCTTTGCAAAATGAAGATGAAGGGGACACTTCGAATCTGCCAGAAGATTAAATTGATCTCAACTGTTTCTATAAGGAGATTATGTGTTGACTTTTTTTTTCTGTTGGTTATGTTTAAGCGGTCTTAATTTAATTTCTTCATATGTTACAGTGATGTAGGATCATGACTTTTACAGTTTTTGGCCTTCATGTTCTAGCAGAGTTAACTCATTGGCACTGTTTGTTTTGTCAGTCAAACATATTTTTCTTTGTTTATATCATTTGCTATGTGATTAGGATAATTCTATGCTGGGGGATAAAGTCCTTCTAAGGTGCAATTCACTTGTGCATTTTCTCTTTTTTTTTTTTGCATAGTTAAGCTTCTATTGCTGATTATAGGACTCGCACAAGTTCTACTGCTTTTGATTTTTGTTGTTTTTTGTGCCTTCTCTGGTTGAAGATGTATGACCTTTATTGCTGCTACATGAATTTAGTGACACTAATCTGGTTGTTTCCTTATAAAAGTTCTATATTTGACAACCTTGAACTTAGGGGTCTGTTTTTCTTGTGAGCCCTTATGATTTAAATCTTCCTGGTAAAGTGTTCTTTCTTTATTGGATGGAAGCACTCATTGAAGGTGAAACCTGGGAGAAGCACAAGTTGATTTAACTTGGTTATTTGATAGAAATTTGGAGCAGCTTGAGAAGGTGGATCTTTTTTTATTTTATTTTTTTTCTTAATACAAAGATGTCAATCCCTGTGTGAACTGGTTAGATCAGTTGAGCTGCACCTGATGATATGCTTGCTTCCTTTGGCATATATACATCTACTGGTTCTTTGTGGTAGTAGAAGCAGGGAGTATGAGTATGAAAATTATGAGTTAAATATATTTTATCAATCGTACTTTGATTTAACTATGGCTATTTATCCTATTAGAATTCTTGTCTTTTATTAATTATCTTATTTTTCTCATGAAATCTTAATGATGTTCATGTTTTATAGGTTCCATTACCATCATCCTTATCTCTAGGGATTAAGCAATTTAAACTCTAAAGTTGTGCACGGTTTATCTTCTTTACCCACTTTTAATTAATGATATGTGCTATTTGTTATTTGCAGTTATGAAGCAACCTCCTCTAGGCAGAATCGCTGTCTTGCCAAGGAGCTTATAACAGGAGCAGTAGCATCTGTCTTCCTAGTATGTATTAACATGTCATTTGTATCGATATTTGTAGACAGATTACCAGGAAGTTTGTTTCATTGCTGACATCTAATGTTGATCTTTCTGGTGCAGGGTTTCGGGTCCTTATTCTTGCTACTTGCTTCTGGCGTTTATGTTTAATTTTAAACTGTTGAACCAGTTATAATTTTGCTTAAGCAGGATCAGTTATATATGAAGAATGATATGTTTGACAAATGTTAGTTAAATGCATTTTTTGTGGATTTTATGAGGTAATTTACATCAATAACACTGAGGGCTTATTTCTAAGTTTTAAGTCAGCTGTGTGCACTTGATTAACGCAGCGTTCTAATTCTTAAATGAAAGTAGCTCAGTAAAATTCAATTGTGTTTGTATCTTAAATGCATTTTGAACTCGTTAACACCGGGGGAGACATATGAAGTTATGAACTACGATGGGTTCTTCTCCACTGCGTTTACTCCTCCGAGTAGTAGGCTAATGAATGTAATAATCGTGGCGGTAGCCGTCAAGATTGCAGACTTTTCTTTCCTTCAATATTACTTGAACCAACTCGCTGGGATCTCATGCTGATTAACGCTTGATGAGACAATCCTAAGAGAATTGCATAATCCCATCATTGTTAACAAATTCAATCTGCCTCTTCTTTTTTTAGCATTAGTTAAAAAAAAAAAAAAAAAAAATCAACAGTAAATTTGTGTAATGCTTGAGGGCTAAGCTACTGGCTTTTGGCAGTCAGTCTGCCCCTCACGCTCCTATCAAATTGACATAGATGGACAGGTCACAGCCTCACAGGTTCACCCATTTAGAACAGACAATTCTAGAAATATCTACACCCCCACATACTGTTCTACCTACAAAATAAATATATGTGGAAGGAGCTAAGTAGGGAGACAAAAAAAGGAAAAAATAAATTAAATTATGAAAACATATTTAATTAGACGAATATATATATATATACACTTTAGCATTCTAAATTATTTATGAAAACACCTAAAATGCCCTCAACAAGATTAAATGGATATTTTGGTAAAATTGATTCATTTTTTAAATATAGGTGCGTTTGCTTAGTTAATCGGAGTAGTATTTTTGAAATAAGGGTGTGTTTGTTTTATTATTTTAAGTAGTATTTTTGAAATATTATTATTAAGTTGAGTTGAGTTATTATTACGAGGTAGGATTTAAAGATTAACAAAAAAAACCCTAAGTTTGTTAATTTAGCTAAACACCCCCAATAATAATAAGTTTATAAATTGACAAAAACACCCCCATCCACCCGCAGTTGCTAGATTCCAGCCACTACCATCAGAATCTGGTGTCATTGTGCATGACCGACCAAATCGGATCTAGCCATTGACGGCCAGATCTAGCTGACGGCCAAAGATATGACTGTTGTTAATGGTCAACGATGGACATATATTAGTCATCATTGACGGCTAGATGTGGCCAAAGAGGTCAGATCCAGTCGGTGGTGTGCCATTATGCCAAATTCTAACCACCTTCCGGCGGTGGTTGCCGAAATTTGACAAATGTGGGTGGGTGGGGGTGTTTTTGTTAATTTATAGAACTTTTTTGTTGGGGGTGTTTAGTTAAATTAACAAACCTATGGGGGTTTAAAATAGTTGAATATTATAGGATAAAATTTTGAGAATAGGGAAACAAACATGCATTTTTTAAAGAATATGAATAGAGTATTTTGAAAAAAAGGAAACAAACGCACCTGAATAATTTATGATAGGATTTTGAGAATAGAGAAACAAAATATTTGTGCTGTTTGTTTCACAATTTTCCCCTATTTTATTCCTATCCTATCAAAAATACACATTTGCTTTTTTATTCTGAAAATACTATTATATGTTATTCAATTCTTTTTAAACCCCTTAGGTTTGTTAATTTAACTAAGCACCCCCCAAAAAAAATTTAGGAATTGACAAAAACACCCCCAACAACCCACATTTGCTAGATTCCGGCCACCACCACTGGAAGGTGACCAAAATCTGGTATAATGGAGCACTACCAGTTGGATCTGGCCGGTAGTGTGTCGATCTATCTTTTTCTGGCCAGATCCACTGTGGATTTGGCCAAAAGACCAGATCTATGGCCAAATATCTGGCCGTTGACGGCCAGATTTTTGGCCATAGCTAGTCATTGATGACAGCCATATCTTTTCTGTTGTTGATGCCCAAACGCGGCTAGATCTGGCCGTCAGTTGCTAGATCTAGCCGTAAGTCCAACCTTTTTTGGCTAGATCCACGGTGGACTTGGTTGGAAAAGACCATATTGGAGCACGACTGGCAAGATCTAGTCGACTCCGGCCACCCTCCAGCGATGGTGGTTGGCTGTAGGTATTTAATGGGTAGGTGGGGTGCTTTTGTTAATTTGTAATGTTTTATTAAGGGGTGTTTAGTAAATTAACAAACCTAGGGAGTGTTTTTGTTAATTTTTAAATCCTATCTCTTAATAACCACTCAATTTTACAGTAAAAAGACCTAGAGAGTAGAGGGGGCATCTTATTAAAAGGGCATATCAAGTTTAAATTTAATTAAAAGGCCATGTAGTTTGAAAGTGTTAAGTAAATAGCCTTGTTATTAATTAAGGTTAATTAAACATGATTAGTGGTTAATTAGGATTAATGAAGTATTGTGTAATATTTTAAAAATTATAATATGTCCCCAAAGAGCCGAAATTCTTGCAAACAAACTCAAACACCTTCTTCTTCTTCCTCCCGCCATTAACGCATCCCTCTCCTGGTTGTTGTTTCTTCTAAACTTCGTCTACATCTTTTTCTTCTTCTTCTTCTTCTGCATCTTCTTTTTCTTCTACGTCTTCCTCTTCCTCTGTCCTGTACATCTTATTCTTCCCGCCATTAACACTATCTTCTTCCTCTGCCATTAACATCTTCTCTGCCACAGATCCTCCTCCTCCTCCTCTTGACATTTCGTCCAGGTATGTGTATCTCCCCTTTTCATTTTATATTGCACTTCACATGGGCGTCACTTCTAGATTCATTGTAATAGGCATAGAAGAGTTTTTTCTTTTCCTTCTCTATTGGCCTATACAAATCGACCTTTAACTCCTCCGTTTTCGCTTGCCCACTTCCTCCCCCTTCCTCTATTTGCACAACCCTACTTCCTTCGTGTCCCGCCTCACTCTCCTTCATTATCACTTCCCCACTTCTTCCAACAACCTCCTTAACCTCCTCCATTTTTGCTTCTCCACTTTCGTAGACTTTCTCAATTTTTTTTTTCATTTTTCTCTTCTTTCCATACGTTACTACGGTGTAAGAAGATTTGACAAATTTACTCTTTTAACTCTATCTTTTCAGCTCAGGTTACACTTCAACCACTTTCAATACTCCATCAATTTCCTCCTCCACCATACCAACTTCCTCGGCCACCTTATCAACTTTCTCCTCCACCATTTTCATCCGCTCTTCCATCTTCTCAAACCTCTCATAAACGGTTGTTGTAAAACTCTCAAACAAGTCGTTTATGAGGTTAACCACCTCATTCTCCCGACCCCAATGTCTCGACAAAGCAGTACTTGTTATACCAGTTTGCCAATTGGGTGGAGGTGTACGAACCTCTTTATCCTCCTCCTCCCTCCCGCCGATTGGAGCTTCATCATCCTCGGCGTCAATAACATTCTCAAGCAGTGGCCCTGCAACTGCACTCACATGCGTGACCCCTTCTAAGTCTCACATTAAGCGGACTATCCATTCATCTGCTTCATCCTCCAGTGCTTTGAAGGATGTAACATACTCCTCGTCCGCTTCATCCCTAGTAGCTGTGAGCAAGGGACGGACGAATCCCTAAATAAGAAAAAAAATCAATCAAATTTTAGCCATATTTAAAAGCAAGTGCATATTTAATAGCTTAATCCTTTAATCTTACCTGAGCCGCTTAAATATCCATGTCTATTTTGTCGTAATCCCAATGGGTACACTTCTTGATGTGCCACCGCAACATCCTAGGAAATTGTGGTCGCTAATCCGAAGTATTCATCCCCCCCCCCCCCCCCCCCCCGGCCTTAGCTAGGACAGGGACGGTCTCATACATCCAAGCCTATATTGTAAAAAAACAGTCCATATCATAATTAAAACACATATAATACAAAGAATATAACAAAAGATTATTAATATTTACCTGCATTGCCCATGGGAAGCCAAACAAATTGTACGTGCTTGGTCTATTCTTCTCGACAGATTGGCACTACTTTAAAGCCATGTCTTTTCCTTGCAGGGAGTCTATGGTAAGCTGAAATGATATCCGTCCCTACAAATAAGCATTAAAGGAGTCTATGTTGCTTGCAAACTTCACCCAATCCATATTAATGACTTTTGTTGTGTTAGAAGCCATTAGGATCGAATGCATGAACCATACCAGACACATCTTGAACCTCTTTGAAAGGTATACCCACCTTCTTTTAACCTCTCATCTAAATCGCGTCCCGTGATAGACGCCTTCCCCCCCAAAAGGCCAAAACCTTTTTAGCTAAGTTATCTGCTGCCCTACTTTTTTTCATTCTCTTTTGCTCTGCCGCATCTGGAAATTCCGCACATCTTAAGCCTGTTGTCAGGGCGTATTCCATCATCCCAAAATGTAGTGGCTTTCCATCCACCACGAACCACATTTTTTTTTTTTTTTTGGCTTTTAACTAAGTGCAGCAACATATAAAGCACTCATTGCCCCCAGAACGTCTCTTTCCAATTTTCTCCGATGTTCACAAAATGACTGAAACAACTCTCTTTGAATCGGTCTAAACCCTTCTTCTGTTCCCGAAAAATATTCATTATTCTCGTAAAAACTTGCCAACTCAACCTAACTGTCACCCTTACGGGAAAGTACGATACCTTATCGCTTACAACCTTCAACCTATAGTCTTTATAATTTACGCTTCGAAAAATTTACATAATCGATATAAATAAAAAAAAAAAAAAAAAAAAAAAAAAAAAAAAAAAAAAAACCAAAACAGATAATAGGTTGCCAATTTGGGGGATATGGACTTCGAGTGCATCGAGGAGTGGGTGTTTTTGGCCTCTGTAGGATCAAAATACTTTGTAAACAAAGAAAAAGTATCATATAATGAACTTTTCAACTAATCTTTTCAAGTGTATGAGAAAAAAAAAAAAAAAGGAGCATCATACAATGTAAATGAACATAAAAAACGATACTGCACAACTCATAAGATTACTAATCTTGCCATCATAACAATTAACAACTCAAAACACATCTAAAACATCACTAAACTAAAACTCAACCGAAGCATCAATTGAAAAACAAGCATTTAACACTTCTAACACAACAAACAAACTTAATCTTCCATTTAATAATATTACCTCCACCACCATCATCAACAACATCCATTCATTCATTGTTACAGACTAATAATCTAAACAATCACTCAATTAAAACCTCACCAACGTATGAATTAAAAAACTTTCATTTCACACTTCAAGCACAACCAACAAACATTAGTATCACACATAATACCAGCACCACCGTTACACATTCATTCACAACATACAAATTCATAAAATCACTAATTTAAGGATCACCACAATTAAGACCATTATCCCCACAACTAAAAAAAAAACACATCCAAATAATCACCAAAGCTAAAATCCCACCAACATATGAATTAAAAACCCTGAAATTTAACACTTCTAACACAACAATTATAGTTAGCCTTGCAAATGCAAGCCTTACAAAGACTGTTGTGGTAGGTTCCATGAGGTTGGAGGGTTGAGGATGGTAGGAGGTGGCCGAATAGAGGGGTTGGAGGGTTGCCTTGCATATTGCAGGGCTGGCCACGCACAACGCATGACCTCCTGCCATCCCCAACCCACCAACCTCCCACAAACAACCTCACTATGGCCTCCCTTGCCTTCCCCTATCCTTTGGAACCCAAACAAAGCCACTCCACTAATGCCCGCCAACTGTTCGACAAAACGCCACAACCACCATAACAATAAAACCAACTACATCTCCCCCAAATTCGCACAAATCAATCAATTTTCTCATCAAATTCAAAAAAACAAGTAAAAAACGTACCCTTTCTTCACCGGCGTCCTCCTCCTCGCCTGAATTCTCATCGACGTCCTCCTCTTCAAAATCGTTTTCTGATTCTTCTCTTTGTTCTTGTGCTGCCGTCGTCTCCTCTGCCTCTGGACCACCTTCACTCATCGGATGATCCACCGAAGCGTCTTCTTCGACAGCCTTTGAACTGCTAGCGCCACAGGAGTCTAGGATTCGGAGTGGGGTTGGGTTTTTCTCCTCTTTGTGAATGTCAGTCATGGTTTTGTGTAAGGAAGCTTTATGATCGAATATTTGTCAGAATTAAGGCACTGTAGTCACCGAAAATCGTAGAGAAACGAAATGTGTTTATTGATCGTTTTTTGGGTATATGACTCGATTAAATGATTTTGAAGGGTGGGGGCTCTTTTTCAAATTTCAAAATTTAAATAAACTTCCGTTAATTATGATTTTACCCATATATATTTAAATCTTTTCAGTTTAATCTATATAATGTGCCACGTCAGTTTTTCCAAATTAAAAAAAATTCAAAAATATTTTGAGGGTCAATTAACTTGGGATATCCCGAGAGTTAAATTTCCTCGTGGTAGAGTGGGAGGGGATGTCCCCATCAGTGTGACTGTGTGAGTGACTGGAAGTGTAGTAGGTCCCCGGCCCCTCCCTCACGGTGGTTTTGAACTCTTGATTGTAACCGTTTAGGTGTGGCGACGACTTTTAATCTCTCACAATGGATCAACAACAGGCACCCAAGAAGCGAGGCCGTAAACCCAAACCTAAGGAAGACAAGAAAGACGAACAACAACAAACACCTAAGATGAAAGACACAGCCAAGAGAACTCAGTATCACTCTGTTGACGACAAGTACACTCAGTGGAAATCTCTTGTTCCTGTTCTTTATGACTGGCTCGCTAATCACAACCTCGTTTGGCCTTCTCTCTCTTGCCGGTCCCTTCTCTTCTCTCTTCTTTCGCTTTTTTAGGGTTTTTAGTTTCGATTTTTTTCACCTTAAACCCTAGCTATACTTAATGTGTCTTCATTTCATCTTCTTTTATTTACAGATGGGGCCCGCAGCTTGAGCAAGCTACTTACAAGAATCGTCAACGTCTTTACCTTTCTGAACAGGTCGGGTTTCGTCCTTCGATTTGATTTTTGTTTTTTAGGTTCCAACATTTTGTTTATTTGTTTTATGTTAATTGTTGTGTTACCAGACTGATGGTAGTGTTCCGAATACACTGGTTATTGCGAATTGTGAGGTTGTCAAACCTAGGGTTGCAGCTGCCGAACACATTTCTCAGGTAATGCTTTATTCTTCGTTTTTCTTTATGTTTTGTTCAATGTGGTTTTAGTTCATTTCTTTGTGTTTATGAGGATTGCTTTATTATTCAGTTTAATGAAGAGGCGCGATCTCCATTTGTCAAGAAGTACAAGACCATCATACATCCTGGAGAGGTATGGTTTTAATACACTGGAGACAATGCATATACACATTTGCTCATGCACATATACACTGACCATTGTTGGCACCTTTTGCTTGCCAATCAATGGAGTGACTTCGTTACATCTAGAATTCTAAAATTTCAAAATAAAATTTTACTTATCCTTATGTAGGCTCTTTTGAAAGAATCTTGTTTTTATTTTTACATCCTTTTAGCTTTAAGTTTCTGAATGATGGAGCACTCCCTTATTTATTAAGTCACATCATTTTCTTTGCATGACTGTGGAATATCATTTTGCAGGTCAACAGAATCAGGGAGCTTCCACAAAATACCAAGATAGTGGCCACCCACACTGACAGTCCAGATGTAAGGGGCTTTTTTTCATCTATTTTGGACACACGGATTTCAAGTTTGGTTCATATCTGGTTTTATTGGTTTATAAAGTTTGGTGTCTAGATGATCTGAGTCTTTTCAAAACTCAGGTTCTCATTTGGGATGTTGAAGCTCAACCTAACCGCCATGCTGTTCTTGGAGCTACTAATTCTCGCCCAGATTTGGTATGTCTTAATGTGGAATGCAGTATATATATAAATTTTTCCCTCTATTTACTTTTGTATTATGTATACTCATTTCAGTTCTTGTTATTTACCAGCGTTGTAATGGATATGAAGTTGGTTAATGCTTTCTGTATTATCATTGTAAATAATGTGTAATAGCACATACACGTACGAATGAAAATCCTATTCATATGGCCATTGTTCATATAGATGGTTTTTGCAGGGCTGATAGTTCCAGAAGTGTATGAGGATTTATTATTTTGTCGGAATTCTTTTTTCTTGTCTTTAATTAGTTAAAATGTTATCCTTTCTGGGAGCAAGGTTTTTTTGACAAATCCCACCTTCAGGGAAAATGCTATTATGAGAGTTTTAGGGGTTCGTTTAGTCAGGGATTGTGGGGTCAAATTTCTTTACCATTCAGGAATTGGTCTCATAGAGATAGGAACTTTAGTAAAAGTGCACCCTTTTGGTAAATATGTTTTCTAGAAAGCTTGTCATGTGCATCTCTCTTCAGGAAACGGAGTGTTGATTACTATCTTGAACAGCAGTATGATAGATGGATTTATCAGCTTTATTTTATTTTTTAATATATTTTCTTTTGTGAAGTTGCCTGCTAAATTTAGTTTGTTTCTGAAAATATTTTTGTGACTCTAGGATATTCCCCCGAGTTTTACAAGTTTTATGTATATGATCCATAAAGTGAAATAAATAATGTTTACATCCAAAACAAAATGACATAATATGTGCATATACTTCAAAAACGTCTGAGGATCAAGGCAGTGTTGCACTGTATTGATTATTCATTCTATACATATAGAAATGGTGGTGAAACAACTCCGTTGATATTTATTAACGTTCTTGTCACAAATCTTTATTTAGCACGTTGCTAGGGATTTATGTGATATTTATAGTTGAGAATTATTAATTCTTAATTTTGTGTGATTTTGTTATTGTAAAGTTAATTTTGGGTTTCATTTGTAGATTTTGACTGGACATCAAGATAATGCAGAATTTGCTCTTGCTATGTGCCCTACAGAACCCTATGTGCTCTCTGGAGGTGAGAAGTTATTTTATTTATTTTTGTTAACGTCATTAGTGGTTTTCTTTACAATGTGACTGTAACTAAAGCAATTTAACTATGCCTTGGATATATAGTATGTAGCATGTGGAGTTTTTCAAATAGATTGGTATCCAATGATATGACACTTATTTTTGACCAAGATGTCCAAGGTCAGCTCTACTTGGGACCACCTATGTTGGATGTTTCATACACAGATTATTAACTACTAAACAGTTTAGGGGTTAACAATAGTCCCCAATCTCAAATATTTGATGCTCTTTGACAGAGCTCGGGTTAAGAAAGGATAAAAAAGTTTCGTTATCTACTCTTTTGGGAATTCTTTTCTGCTACGTTATTTTAGAGTTCTCTTTTTGGTCATGGCTCATAATTAAAAAATTAGTCTTCTAGTGTCCTATCCCTGAACACAATTGTTCTTTTACAGGTAAGGACAAATCGGTGGTTTTATGGAGTATCCAGGACCATATAACAACATCGACCACAGATCCAGCCACAGCTAAATCTGCAGGATCAGGTGGATCAATCATTAAACAGAATCCCAAGCCTGGGGAAGGTAATGATAAAGCTGGTGATGGTCCTTCTGTTGGTCCACGAGGTATCTACTATGGGCATGAGGATACAGTTGAAGATGTGACATTCTGTCCATCCAGGTAGCTTGAAAATTCTTTGTTAAATAAAGTTTTAAATTTATTCCATGTGGGTATAAGGTTTTTGAATTTTATCATATATGCTGATGCTGGCGCTTGTTTACCAATTTATCTGGTTGTAGCCATGTTGTATTTCTCAGGAAATCAAGGGAGCATTTATTTGCTTTTCCTGAATAGCAACTGATTTACAGTTAGTAGCAATGCAAATTTATCCCCCAACTCTTTTGTTCCTGATAAACTTCTATCTCTGCTAAAGTGCACAGGAGTTCTGTAGCGTAGGTGATGATTCTTGCCTTATCTTATGGGATGCCCGAGTTGGTTCAAACCCAGTTATTAAGGTTATGTTGACTATATTCATCTCCTTAGTCTTTTCTGTTATTGCTTGTTACATGTTTTGTCTTTGCTTTCAAATATTGATAGGAAACCATTGTTTCCTTAGCTGGTAATGGATAAAATCAGTATTGTGATGTCCACAGGGAATGTAAAGTACTATGTATGAGGTTTTTGATTCTTGAGAGTATGTGTTTGAAGAATGTTCTGTTTGGTACTTGTAGAAATAGTACTTGGTTCGAATATTTGGGAATTTATCTTCTTTTTTTTTTATTATTATTATTTTTTTTATTTCATCGGGTTGAGGGGATGATTCTACGCCTGAGTGGCTCTTATCCCAGGTCTGATGAGGAATTGATCAAAGTGGTTTACTTGGTTTCTGACTTAATGAATGTAGTGTTAAGTAGTCGACGAATGTGCATTTTGTCCCCTTAATGTCTTGATTTCTGGATGTTATTCTTTTCTGTTTCCAATTATTAGCTGTGCTGAAAATTTTTCCAAATCGTTGCTCTAATTGTGAATTCCATGTTTTGTGTGAATATGTTTGTTCATTCATTGAGTCAGGTTTAGATATGACCTTGGATTTTGCATGAGTGTTTGTTAATTCTCTTTTGAACTTGTTAACCTTTTTGGATACTTAATTTTTGAATTTGTGCTTGATTTTTTTTAGATATAACCTCAAATTCTGATGATGATCTGTGTTTTCTTTTTCCTTTTTGTTGTTTCACTGGCAGGTTGAGAAAGCACATAATGCTGATCTGCACTGTGTTGATTGGAATCCCCACGATGATAATCTTATACTTACCGGGTATTTTCTAATGTTTTTCTTCAGCTTTAGCATTTTGTATTGGTGCTGGTATGTGATAGACTTTTGAATTTTGTGCTTCTCTGTGTTTTTTCACGGATAAGGAGATGATGAATCACCTTGGACTTTTTGTTGGTATGATGTCTCCAGGTCAGCTGATAATTCTGTGCGCATGTTTGATCGTCGGAATCTGACTTCCAACGGGGTTGGGTCACCTATCCATAAGTTTGAGGGTCACAGAGCTGCTGTTCTCTGTGTGCAGGTATCAGTTAGTGTTCATGTTTTATTGAATATTTCATTTCTCATACCTTTTACTTCTTATGGAGCAATATTTTGCAATGATCATCTGTATATTCTTTGACTGAATTCGTTTTTCTAATTGGCAGTGGTCTCCAGACAAATCATCTGTATTTGGAAGTTCTGCGGAGGATGGTCTCTTAAACATTTGGGATTATGAGAAGGTGCCTATGGCAAACTTATTATTATCTGAGTTTGATTGCTTTTGCATGTGTCTCTGCATCTAAGTTTAGCACTGGGTATATGTTTCCTTATTTTTGCTGACCTATGCACCATCTAAACTACCATTTAGATACCTCTTTTATTCTCAAATATATATATAATAATAATAATAAAATAGTAAGGTGAACATGTTCACGAAATAAGAACTGAATATAGACTACCTTTAACTCTAAGCTCCCGTTTTTATATGCGGAATTAAATTACAGAGGAATGAATTAATGTGTAATATTGTCTCATGCTTGGTGTAGTATGGGATTGGACAGGATTATAATTCTAACTTTATTTGGTAGAGAAAATCAGCTCAGTATTTATGTTAAATATCAAGTGAAATTTTTTTTTTTTTTTTTTAAAAAAAAAACATAAATCATCATTTGTTTAAAAATAAGTTTTATAATGATCTAGGTAAAAAAATGAATCAATCCTTTTTAGATCCTTTTTAGAGGACAAATAAGTTCATTTTAAAAAAATGCATCAATGAAAAAATAAAATGAAAACAAAGAACAACGCAAATGAGAGAAAGAATGTGTCAGTTGATGGGAAACTGATAGTATTCTCTGGGCTTGGGATAATGCGATACTGTGGGATACGGTAACATATCCCATGTTTTTGGATTATATAGTTGGCCCCTATGCATACCAACCACATAACCTGCCCAAATCGATATGACTCAAATAATTGGATTGGATCACAATCCCAAGATGAAATTTATCATAAGAGCTATTCCACATACCAAACAAGGGTCTAGTGTTCCTTGTAGAAAAGAATAGGAATGTGTTCTTTTAAAGATGGTGAAATATTCAAACTATGTCAAGCAGCTTTTTTGTGGTCAGTACGTGATTTGTGTTGGGAACTTATATATTCAGCATCTATGTTGAATCATGCATCTTATGGTAGACAGTTGTAAGTATTCTGTAGGTTGTATGAATGTGTGGGAAAAAGAAAATGTTTGAATCTGATAGAACACTGACCTGTTAAACCACCAAGCAACACACAAACTACTCTATCCAACACCAGTTAAAACAATCAGCAAGCACAGGAATGAAAATGAAATATACTCTATATTGATATTATGAACAGAACATTACATTCAGAGAATTATGTTCTATCATTTACCCAACAACCTAACAGCAGAGTGGAACGATTCTAAATACAACAAAAACAAAGATAAAGACTGAACTTCAAGGGTTAGTCACCTAAATCAATATTTTTGCAGTAGGGACTACAGAGGAATTGCCTTGATTGTTCAAGGCTTAGAAAAGTGTTTTGAGCCAGTTGCATGTATGTTTTTATTCTGTATCAGGAGTTTCATAGCATAACAAACAAAAATACCATTTCAAACACATCAAATGAAGGAATTTTTCATATTCACCTTTAGTTAAATTAGGTTGATTCTTTGATAAGAAAGTGCGGTTAACTTGGGCACCTACGTATTTTCTCCATATCAAGTTAAGTTTGGTGTGCCTAGCATAATTTACAAGGCTTCTCCTAGACAAGGACTGAGGAGATTGTTGAGACACTGATTTGAGGTTGATTTAACACTCACACCCAAGGTGCAATATTCATTGAGAAATTTGTCTATGTCAATTTAGTTTGAAAGCTGCTCCTCATTCTCTTGCCTAGTGTGATTCAGCTCAACAGGTGATGACTGGGAATTTTTGTGGCTAGAACTTTGTAAATTAGGATCTTGATGTAAATAATATATTTGGTGGTTCAATAAAATGTAGTGAACTGAAAAAGCCATATAAAATTAGTTCACTAATTTTATTTATGCCTGTCTCTGTTTCGTGTTTTACGTTTTTTGTATGTTGAGTCTATGGTGCTTAAAGCTCTATCCCACACTTCCTGGAGAAGCATTTCTTACCCCTTACCTTTAGAAAGCTGTTTCTTTCACTTGTTTTGCTTTTGACTGTCTGACTTTTGGTTGGCATATATTATATTTTCATGTTTTCTGAGATTAACGTGTGTGTGTGTGTATATATATATATATATATATTTATTGCAGGTTGGTAAAAAGGTGGAACATGGGTCAAGGTCTCCTAGTTCTCCCGCAGGCTTGTTTTTCCAGCATGCTGGGCACAGGTCCGTAACTACCTTTTCATACTATTGGTGTATTAGTTACTGGGTTTTGATTTTCTAGTGTTTTATGGTGAAACTTATTTTGTTCAAACCAGGCCCTCTTTTCTATTTAAATCCTTAGTCTATGTTCACTTTCTCCTTGTAATTCCATCAACTCGAGCTTAAAGTATTCCTTGTCGCTGAACTTTGTGTTATGTATCTAGCTCTCTTATCTTCTATTTCATATACCCATCCTCATGTATGAAAGGTGCAAGACTTTGTTGCCATCTTGAATTGTTTAGAAACTCAGTTTGACAAAATGTTGATCTTTTCCTAAACTGGCAATTTATCTCATTTTGATGAGTTTTCTTACCTTACATTTGTTTTTCTTATTGGCCAATCTTAAATTATATTATATAATGCCTAAGAACAGTATTGTAGCCCAAATTCTTAATTTTTCGTAAGATAAATTATCCTGAAATAAATTATTCTTTTGTTAATATTGAATATCTTCAATGTTTTGACTATTTTTTTTACTGTTGAAATTTTGCTTATGTAATTTTTCTTATGGAGTTTTTGCTTTTCATACAGGGACAAAGTTGTTGATTTCCATTGGAATGCATCTGATCCATGGACTGTTGTTAGTGTCTCTGATGACTGTGATACGACAGGTGGAGGGGGCACACTGCAGGTATCATCTGCTTTTTCTTTGGGTGTTTTATCTTTTTTCCTTTTTTGGGCTTGGGGGGAACCTCTTTAGGCGAGTTGGGAATAAGATTGAAAGGAAAAAAGTCAGCTTGCAAAAGAACCTACAGAGTAACAATTTGAATTAGAGATAGCCAAGGAATAATATCAAATGGGAGATTTTCTAAAAGAATTTAAAGCATAACTTTTTATAGACAGTAGGTAAAATCGTATAAATTCATTGAACGAATGTTTTCATTATAATGATGCTAAAGCATCAGGTTAGAAAGTATGATGCTCTTTTTTTATAGCATCTCAATAATGGAAATAGCTGAAATATGTTTTTCTAAAGTTTCTATGCTTTCCAATAAGACTCAGAGAAGAAAAAATTCTATTATGATTGGAAGTGTTTCTCTTTTACTTTTTCTTTGGATGGCAGTCGCATGGGTGAGATTGAATTTTGATAATAATTACAATGTTTGGCTTTGTACACCTCTTTCCCTCCCCCACCCAACCTTGTTTCTTTTTTTTTTTTTCCTCTGCTTCTTATGTTTTCATACAGATTCCAAAACAAATATTATATAATAAGTGGTAATCAATAAGTTAATGGTATCATGGTTTGTGCAGATATGGCGCATGAGCGATTTGATCTATAGGCCAGAAGAAGAGGTTTTAGCGGAGCTTGAAAAGTTTAAGTCTCACGTAATCTCATGTGGTTCTAAGTCATGAAATGTCATATGATTGTTACAACTAATTGAGCTATTGGGTTGACTTCTTAAAAATGATAGAAATTCGTTAAGTTATTTTTTAGGTTTGTTGTCAGAAATTATATAGCTTTCCAGAAATATGAGGCTCTATGATGAATTTGTGATCATTCTCTCTCCTTAGCAGTCATGAAGTCCATGCAAATTATCTTTTATCTGAAGTGTTTGGATAAGCAAACTGTGTTTAGTGTGCAAATGATTCAGGTTTGTTGATGAAAATCAGAAGGATTATCGAAAATATTGCAGGTTCTGAGTTGGAACTAATTCTTAGTTCGTAAATCTGTTTGAAGCCTTACGAAATGTTTACAGAATGCTGAACGCGTTTTTACAAGGTTTGGAATTAAATGGATTTTGTGAGTGGCTCTCATTTGAATGACTGAAGGTAGAATTTTAAAATGATGTTTTCTGGTTCTAAAACAGCACCGATAAATAATGGCTGTCGAGTATCCATTATTCCCATTTACAACGATTCACCCTAGACGATCTGTGGAGCTTCACACTACATTTATATAATCATTTGCTTAATTAATCACGTATTACATTTACTTTTTGAAATATCTAATGATTTAAGGCATTTTTAATTCAATATTTATAGTTTTTATTTGTTATATGTGAAGGTTCAAAGATCCAAACCTGACAGTAACCTCTTTTTCTGGTTTAGGCCAATTTGCCACAGGCCGGCTTACTTTCCAGGCCCAGTGTCCAACTCCTGCTTCCACATACCATAATTCTTTCACCCGAGACCACCCATAAAAGAGTAAAGATTAATACTACACTTATCTGATAGGTGATATGGCAATACCCACATCGATAATACTAGATTAACAATCTCTTCTTATAAATTTTTTCCCACAGACGGAGCATAGCAGTTTGTAATGGATTTTGTCTACACAACAATGAGTTTTGTCTGATCAATTTTGAATCCATTATTCAACAATTCTCGCCTGATCAATTACAAATTGACCGGTTACAAGTTACCACATCTCTCATCCCTTTTGCCCCGTCATCACTTACCAAATACCAAGTACCAACTCAATCTTAATCTTGTATAAAATATTTAATAATTAATTAATTAAAAATGTTAAATCAGAAATTCCAAATTCCCTCTTTGAAATAGCATACCCTAACCACCACCACCACCAATCTCACCCGCGTCACTGTTGTCTATCCTCTTCCACCACCACTAAATCAGGCGAGTGGTGCTTGTGCTCCGCCTTTGGCCGGCGAGTGGCAGTGGAATGAAACTCGATGCAACCGGCCGGCGAGTTGTACTTGCGCTGGGCCTTTGGCCGATGAATGCAGCTTCTCGGCCGGACAGACGAACCGGCGGCAGCGCAAGAGCCTCAAGTGCCGGCTAGATTTCGCCAGCAGCGACGCTCTCACGGCGGCACTTGTAGCGTACAAGTGACGGCGGTACGGCGGTGACAGCCAAGGGGAGGGTTCGGCGGGAGACGGAGAAGAAAATAAATTAAATTAAAACCAACCCACCTCAGCAAAAACCCAGCATCCAACGCCCCTACCGGCAACATCTCAATCCCACGAAACATGACACTGAGACACCCCCCCTCTCAACCAGCCCCAGCCTCGCAAAACATAACACACACTACATTGCCCCATTTCAATATCGAAGTAATCCACCATGAGTTGGAGGCAGTTCACTTAGATGATTTCTGTGTAAATACAATTGTTTTTTCTACCTTTTTTTTTTATATTCTTTTTAGTTGAATTACGTGTGGCTTTGGAGATTGAAGAGATGGTGGATGGAGGTCCTGCGGCTTGTTAGAGTAATTTGTGCTATGGAGACATAGGTATTTGTGGTGAATTTGTATGAAAATACTGTGATTTTCTTGTTTGTTTGCTTGAGAGGTGGTGGTTTTCTTGAAATTGAAGAAACCCATGTGCTCTCAAGTAAAATACGATGTATGAGTAATATATATTGTGAATGGATGGAGCAATAAGAAATTGATTTGGAAGTTTCCGGAAAAACGATGAATAAACTCGTGCTGGAGAGTTTTAATGTAAAAGAAAATGGGATTATGTGGTGTTTTATGGAGATGGAATTGATATTATACATTAATAACTCTATCCTTATAAAGAAGCTTACAAAGTGAAGAAAAAAACAAAAGAAAAATAAAAAAAGTGAGAGAGAGAGAAAAATGATGAGGATGAAGGATAGAGGTTAACTTTATATGCCTCTTTATAAGACTAGCATTGTTGATTATATATCTCTTTTGGGTGACAAGAAGGTCGACTTATTAGTGGTTTCTTCATCATTTGATGGCAAAACGACTTATACATACCCAAGGTTTGTCAAAACGATAAATTGGTATCCAAAAAGTTTTGAAACGATAAATAGGTACCTTCTGTCATGTTCTATTAGTGATTTTCGTTTGATAATAGTGAAAAGACTAAAATACCCTTGAAAGTTTGATATTTTAGTTTTTTATAAATTTTAAAATTTATAAAAAACTCCATAGGTTTGCTAATTTGACTAAATACCCCAATATATAAATTTTTTATAAAATAACAAAAACACCCCCGCCACCCGCAGTGCCAGATTCTGGTCATCACCGCTGGAATCTGGCCGAAAAATTGCTTTACGACACTGACCCGTCGGATCTGTGTCGTAACGCGTCGATCTGGCCTTTTCCGGCCTCGACGGCCAGATCCTCTACGGATCTAGTCGGAAAATACCAGATCGACGCGTTACGACACAGATCTGACAGGTCTGTGTCGTAACGCAATTTTTTGGCCAGATCTGGCAGTAGATCTGGCCTTTTCCGGCCAGATCAGCCACGGATCTTGCCGGAAAATGCCAGATCTACGCGTTATGACACAGATCCGACGAGTCTGTGTCGTAACGAAATTTTTCGGCCAGATTCCGACAGTGGTGGCCGGAATCTGGCACTATAGGTGGCGGGGGTGTTTTTGTTACTTTATAAAATTTTTATATATTGGGGTATTAGTCAAATTAGCAAACCTAAGGGGTTTTTTAGAAATTTTTTAATTTATAAAAAACTACAATATCAAACTTTCAAGGGCATTTTAGTCTTTTCACTATTATTAAACGAAAATCACTAACAGAACATGACGGAAGGTACCTATTTGTCGTTTCAAAACCTTTTAGGTACCAACTTATCGTTTTGGCAAACCTTGGGTATGTGTAAGTCTTTCAGCCTCATTTGATTTCTCAACTCAGTTTAAATTAGCACAATTCTTTTTACTTTCTTTTTTGTATACACAAAAGGCGCATTTCTACTTCTAGAAACAGTAATGTTAAGTCCACAATCTTTTTTTATAATTTTTAATATGACAATTTACAATTCGTCAACCTATAAATGGATTGTGTCTATTTGCTACGGTCTCTCTGTTCATTTATGAGTTGACGAATTGCGAGTTGTTCCATCGGAGATGTTGAGAAAATATTATGGATGTAGCATTACTTTTCTAAAACTGTTATTAAAATTTTAGGCCCCATTGGTGTACCAATTTATTTACTCTTTTTCATATAAAATGTGGGATAAGCATTTTTATATGAATTTTCTGTTTTTATTTTCACAAAACAAAAGATTTATAAGAATTTCAATAAAAAGTTTTAAGTTTTTCTTTTTTTCTAAAACAAATTCCAATACAAAGTTTATTTCAAATAAATATTTTGATCAACAAATTACAAATAGAAATAAAAAATAGACATCTTTTGAATTCGTCCTTTCCATGTTTTATCTTTGTGTTTCCATAGAAATATATCAAACATATTTTGGTTGTTTCAATTATTTTCAATATTTTCATATACTAGAAAACGAATATATAAAATTCATAAAAAAAAGAGATATAATTTTAATATGGGTAAGTAAATATAACCCTTGTAGATTTAAAATTTTCACTCACTATTATCAATTTCTTTCTCTCATAACCATTACAATAATACTATGTTTATAAAAAAATTTTACAAAGATTTTTATATAAAATAAGGTGATAAAAAATAAATAAAAATATAAAATATAAAGTAAAATTTATAAAATTTATTATTTTATTTATTTTTTATTATATTATATATGAACATCTTTGTAAAATTTATTGGCAAGTATGGCATTACTCTAACCATTAACCATCACGTTTCTCTTGCTTCATTTCTAATTTATTTTTCTATTGACCAGAAATTTAATACATTTGCAAAGTGGGCCTCCATTTTCATACCTCAAAATATCATGACACTTGTACCCCCCACAATATATAATAATTCTTAATTCTAACCTCAATGATGTCATGATTCATGAGCTTTTTGCCCTCCAGAAACCGCAATTTCATCGTTTTACATTCAATTCAAAACATGTGCCACACGCAACCGCCAACCTTCGGTGTCCGCCACGTCTAATCTATTAGTTTTCTTACTTATACTTTCATATGACTAAAGGGTAAAACTGTAAATGATTGGTGTTACTGACATTTTATCAGTTCAATTCCATCACGCAAATTCCCGCCTTTCCTGCCATCACGCCACTCCGCTCAATCCGATGGACGGAAAAGTCTAATCACTTTGACTCTGTCCGCCACGTCACTCACTCTCCCCTACCTTCCACGTGGCACGCACACACTCTATATTTCTCATTGCTTGTTCAAATCAAATCAAACTCGTTTCCATCTTTCTTTATTGGTTTTTGGGACCCATTTCCACCTTCTAAATCTCTCTCTTTTAACTCATGGAGCAAACCAGAAAGAGGGAGGGTGATGAACTAAACGACGTCGACGACTCATCAGTCAAAAGGCCACGTCCTACAGAGGAGCCCGGTGGCGGAGATTTAGGGGATGATATAATAGCTTGGCTGTCGATGGAGGATGACACTGTCACAGTGGGTGACCTCGTTAACTTTTTAGACACGAAACCTCTCACCAGAGTCAAGTTCATCGAGAATCCTTACACCTCACCCTTGATGTTTCAGTCGTATTCCTCTTATGTTACCATCAACGGCAACGAAGAGACTTGCGGCTCATCCTTTTCCGACTCCGAGTCCTCACTCATGGTGAGCGTGGACATTAGAGGGATTGTCAACGTTGCACTTGGAACCCGAGGTTCAAATGGGGTGGTGGGCGAGGAGGAGGGTGGTGGGTTTTTGAAGGGAGATGAAATGGACGGCTCTGATTTGGATGATTATGTGCTGGCCAGGTTTATGGGTGAGGAGGTTCTTTAGTCTTTTACTTTTTTTTTTTTTTTTTTTGGTTGGGTTGCGAGAGGGAGGGGTTTTAGGGTTTTTGGTGGGTGGGGGTTGGATGTTTAAAGCTGTTAATAGGGTGTAAACCATGAAAGAAAAAGCTGCTTTTCCAATTTCGGAAATTGTTTCTACTTTTACATTTGTTTTTATTTTTAAAAAATGTAAGGGTAGATACGTACTTTCATAATGTATAGAAAAACTGAAAAAGTGGAGAATAAACTACGGTTTGATAGGGATTCTTCTCCTTCGTGTTATCAGAGGTAACCACCGACTTTTTATCCAGTCAATAGTTTTAGGATCTGTTAATTGAAGTGCACGTAAAATTAAAAAAAAAAAAAAAGTATGAGAATATGAGAGATAAACTAAGTAACATAGAGCTACATGTTTTTAATTGGTTGATAATAAAGCATTAACTTTATTAGTATTACATACTATTAACAGAGTTTTTAAGATTTACTTACCACCCCATTTCTTTTCTTTCATTGCCCTTCTATTTTATTTTCAACTTTTTTCTAAACTAGCAATATATTATTTGTAATTTTCTTATTATTTCATATATATTGACTTAAAATCATTGTCTGGCGACTGGCAATGAGACTGAGGAGGTGGTAGTAGTAGTTGGATGTTAGAAGATAAGAAAATCTGAGTACTAGAATTCTTCTGGAACTTTGCCTGAAGCCATTTAAATTATACAACTGCAACATCAATATCATTATGACTCCATTTTCACTGCACATTACCTGCCCACTCTTCCTTTTTCTCTTTTTCTTTTCTACATTCAATTCTCTAATTCCTGCTATCAGAACACGTCATACATGATAAACAATGTTACATAAAGAAAATTTTACATTTATAAGACTTTTTTTTTTTTTTTTTTTTGTAGTAATACATTAGATTTTTGTGTACTTTTAGTATATATTTTTAAACGAGAAAACACCCTTTACAAAATAATGTAAGAAAAGTGTGATTGGTTTTTCTAGCATCGACCATATCTTTGATTGGGAAAGTTTATAACAAAATTTAATTGAGTTGAGGATTTTACTAATTTTAAAATATTCTACACTAATAAAATGGGCAAAAGTTGCTTAACATGAACCCAGGAAAGCCAACACAAAGATAAAGGTATTGGGCTTTGGCACAAATTTGATTTATGCTCAACAAAGCATTTTGTATTATAAGTAGGCCTAAAAGCCCATGATTTTGGTGGTCAACCTGTCAACTCAACTTAATTTTCTTATTTTGGTAAAACTCGTTTATTGTTGTTGCCCCCTTTCCGGCATGTTAGACTGAATCTGTTTTGCTGAATTTTTATCAATGTTTGGTAGATATGAAAATGATTTAGCAATCACCAAACCAAATCCATAATTTGCTCCATTTCAAATTAATAAGTCATATATTACAATCTTTGATCAATATATCAAAATGGAATTCATCCCATTGGATTTACAAGGGAAAGGTTTATCATCTATATGGGATTTAAATCTTGAGTTATTGCCAAGTAAAAAAAAAAGGTCATGATGAGATTATGGAAATAAATATTCTCGCATTTTTTGCTTATAATATACGTAAAAAACTCATTAAAGTTTCATTCTTGTAGTCCTCACTCCTCACCTTACCACTCAGTCATGCCCCCAAAACTATACAAAATATTTATGTTTGTTAAAAGTATATAAAGGGTGGTTGACAATCCTTTATTTTTTCAATCCAATTGCTCATTTGATTTGGGGCAAAAAAATATATTTATCAATATTGTTAATTGTATTACTATATTTTATTTAGGTTTAAGCCTACTGTATAGTATAGGACTTCCTAGTTAAGTATACTTATTAGAAATTGTTTTTGTTCCACATCACCAAATTAATGGAATCATCATTCTTATTGAACAATATATATTTGTACTATTTCAGATATAATAGAGTAGTCTCTTCTCTCCAAAACCATTAATATATGCTTTTTTTTTTTATGTATAATTTATTTATATTTTAGTCCATTCATGATATTTATAATAATAATAATAATATGAATGGGATGTCAACTCCTCTATTAAGCCCACTTCTCAAATATTAAACAATAAGATATGGGTAATTATACCTCCTTTAATTTCTCCAACATTTTTTGTTCTTTTATAACTTCAGCAACATATGATGACAAAATGTTCAATATCTCTCATCGTCTCACGTAATGCCCCTAGGAGTGAAATTTGATGCCTTCAAATAATTTAAGATTCACTTAATCAAAAGTTCCTGGGATGTGGAACGCTAAAGTTATTAACGACCCCTCAGGTTTGATATTTTAATAAGACCCCCTTGAAATTTACAAAATAACAAAAATCCTCATATTGTTAAAACCTTGTTAATGAGCAATTAGGACTACAATATTATGAGTTAAAAATATTTATCAAATTAATTTTCTACCAAATAGGAAGATTTCTATTATTTTAGAAACCTCAAGAATGTTATATTATTAACTCTTAATATTAACATATATATTAAAATTTAATGATAATAAGGTATATTGTCGTAGATTTAAAACTAAACTAATTGTTTTGCGGTAAATCCATGCAGCATGGATTCACACCACGTGTCCCAAGGCTGCGCTGTTCCACATGTCACTCTATGAGAAAATTGCTTCATTTGTAAGTCTACTAACGATTACTTAATTGGTAAATCTTAAGGTTTTTACCCTAATCGAGACAGGTTCATTCATAACTTGCGCAAACCCACTTCTACAAAAAAAAAAAAAAAAAAAAAAAAAAAAAAAGTAAAATGTTAAATTTTTACAATAAGAATTCAAATCACTTTAAAAATCCATTTCTTGTGTTATTATTATGCTTTTATTTCGTTTATTGATCCAGCATCATAATCATGAGTTTAATACAAACTTCTGCATGAATTCTATCACAAATCCCACGTACTTCTCGTTAATGCAAATTTCAGTATTAAACATTAATAATATTGGTTTGGACAAAACATAATCGTAAAGTAGATGTAGATCTGAGGGTAGTAACCAAAAATACCAACACAAAAATCGCAAAGAAGAGGACACAAATTGTTTGTGGCTCAAGACACAATAACAAGAAGAGGAACCCCTAGTCCCATATGGCTAACCAGCTAGGGGACCCTCCCTCTCTATAGTGGCCACATGGATTAATTCTTTCTCTCACTCTGCCTCTTCCTTCCAGTTAAATCTATCATCTAAAGTAATCAAACAACCCTACTCATTATCAACACTATTTTCTATCTGTGCCCATCTCCTTTTCCCTACAATTATTATAAACAACATATCAATTTAAACATCTAGAAAAAATAAAAATAAAAGTGAAACCCAACAACTATTCCATTCCAATCTATTACTACTTTAGCTGCCCTCCCATCATTCTCACATCAAATCTCCTAGTATAAAAAGTGGTCATTACCCTTATATTCTAGTTAAAAGTTAAAAATTCTAAATCTAATCAAATTTTCTTTTACTACTTTTTATCAAGGTTATTGTCTAACCAACCTTTTTTACAAACATATAAACCCCATCTTTATTTACTTGGTTAATGGTAATTAAATAGTTATTTTGACCATTTAGATACCTTTAGATTATTGTTATTTTTTATGCAAGGACAAATCAATAAGCTTGATTTGCAAAACCCTTGATGGGGTTTTGTATTTAAGTGTATGTTGTGAGTTTGTCGTTTTTGGGTATTTAATTTTGAGTGCACAACTTTTCCCCACCCAAGGTTTGCCTTAATGACACTTTTCTACCCAAAAAGTTTCAAAATACTAATTTATTATCCAAAGTTTATATTATGTTTACTATCCAGAATATATTTTTTGATTCTGTGATAAATAGAGAGTAAATCGATCTAGGCTATTAGGGTTTTTGAGAAGGGGGAAGGTTAGCGGGAGCAGAGTTTGAGAGATTTTTTTGAGTGATGATTGAAGAATAGAATAGTGGTGGTATAGGGTCATAATGATACTGAAATTGACTGATGATTGGTTGAAATATAAACTTTGGGTAATAAATTGATATTTAGAAACTTTATTTGATTTGTTTGGTTCTTGTGAAAACTACTCAACCTAAATCACGTGATCCAATGTCATGATTCATTGCTCAAGAAAATTTAGATCACGAGAGACGATGTGGAGTGTAATTAATATTAGAATTTTGACTCCTATTAATAAATTAAACATTGATAAGGACGCAACAACTCTTCTCTTCTTATATCATCATAATTAATGCCAGTTAATGAAGTTATTAGCCATTTGACTGTGATTGTCAATCTCAACTCATCAGTCAATCCTCTTACTGTATCATTCANAAAATCTCATCCCAATACTATAACCTATTTTTGATTGGATGATCTTTCAAGGGGAACATTGATCCATTATTGAACACAACTTTCATGGCATGAACTATTCACAACTTCTTATGAAAAATGAGTAGTCTTACTTTAGCTTTATACTTTATTTGTTAAAGAAGATGGTCCATCAAAACTTATTGAAAAAGGGAAAAGCATTATAGTTTTAATCCATCAAAACTCCATTTTTTCCCTTCAACGGTACATATATGTGGTTGGGCTTCCTTTTTCCTTGAATTAGTTTTTGGGAGTAAGTTCTACCCAAGTTCGTTTTTTATAGTATCAGAGTCACTCATCAAACCATTTTTTAAAAATTTTATCAAAACAAAAATTAGAGTTTGATTCTAAGGTACCAAAACCCGTTGTCTTACCACTTGGCCATGCCCGATTTCAATTTCTATTCAATACTAATAAACACTAATATTCCACGTCCGATTGTTCATCAATTCCAGTGCAAATCCCTTTATTATAATATCATCGCCACGTTTGTTTGAGCTCTCTTCTCGCTAAGCTAGCATTGTCCAATAAAAAAAAACCTAATCTTTCAAGAAAAACATGTACCTAACACTTAAATCTTTGTTTGGCCAAGTAATAAAAAAGCTGGTCCAAAATTATCATAACTTTATTTCTAGATGTTTGCATTAGCTCAACTTGTTGAAAAAGGGAAAAGCATTATAGTTTTAATCCTTCAAAACTCCATTTTTTCCCTTGAACGGTACATATATGTGGTTGGGCTTAGGGGTGGGATAAATAAGCTGAAAACCAAATCTAACCGAACCGAAAATTAGGTTTTTTTACAAACCGATTCGGTTTGTGAAATTCAAAAAACCGGTTTTACCCTAAATATAAAAGCAAAAAAAAATATTATATATAAAATAATAAATATTTGAATTTAGGGACTTAAATGAAACATTGAAGAATTTTTTGGATTAAAGGATAATTTGAAAACCGGTTAACCGGTAACCGAACCGAAAATTCGGTTCGGTTTACATTCGGTTTGGATTTTCTCCAAACCGAAAAACAGGTTCGGTTTTTGGTTTGGATAAACTGGTTCGGTTAACCGGATTATCCCACCCCTAGTTGGGCTTCCTTTTTCCTTGAATTAGTTTTTGAGAATGAGTTCTACCCAAGTCCGTTTATTATAGTATCAGAGCCACTCATCAAACCATTTTTTGAAAATTTTGTCCACTTGGCCACGCCTCATTTCAATTTCTATTCCATACTAATAAACACTAATAATGATAGTGGTTGTCCGTCAATTCCAGTGCAAATCTCTTTATTATAATATTATAGCCAGGGGCAGATCTAGAGTATATTGAAGTCCATCCTCAATTTTTTTTTTCTTTTTATGACAATTTCAACTAAAAACATATAATATGAGTATTATATACTATTATATTTTATTTTGACCCACTTTAACAAGAATTTCTAGATCCGCTATTGATCATCGCCACGTTTGTTTGAGCTATCTCCTCGCTGAGCTAGCATTGCCCAAAAAAAGAAAACCTAATCTATCAAGAAAAACATGTACCTAATACTTAAATCTCTGGTTGACCAAGTAATAAAATGCTGAATTTTCTAAACAACATAGTAAACGTACCCTGCAAGCATATGTGGAATTTTCAAAAGGTGGGAACAAAAGTCAAGCATTCATAATTGAAAAATAATATGAAAACTTCAATCATCTAAAGTTATCAAGAACAAATCAATTAATAAGAGAAAGTAAAAATCAGGAAGAAGGGAGGATCACCACCATGAGTGACATAAAGCATACAAGGATTCAAACAAATGGGATATGGATGCACATAGCAGAGAAAGGCCAAGGACCTCTTGTTCTTCTCATTCATGGCTTTCCTCAGCTTTGGTCTTGCTGGAATTACCAGATTAATCACTTGGCTGCACATGGCTTTCATGTGGTTGCTCCAGATATGCGAGGCTATGGCGACTCTGATTGCCCTCAGAACCCCGCATCTTATACAGTTTTCCACCTTGTTGGAGATTTGATTGGCCTGCTAGACAAGCTTGGAGAAGAACAGGTAATTAAGAGATGACCGACACTTTATTTAATATCTGTTACTATAAACTCTGGTGTTCTTTTATTGCTTTCGTTATTATTCTGTTTGTTTAGCTTTCTCGAGAAACAGTACAGTTTTTGTTGATACTGAACCAGCTGTATTGCTGCATGAAACACATTTTTGGAAACAAAAGCATCGGTGATAGGCCACATGAAAACATGAAAACATGTTTTCAATATGCATCTTAAGATGCCCACAGCATCATTCTTGGATATGGTGTATACTTCTCTTAGCCTTGATGGATTGTCTGTCTACTACGACTCATTCGGAGTGATCCTTCTTAATATTTGGACCTGAGTCGGGTTAGATTCGGATAAGCTGTATTTTGTAATAGTGAGAAACCTAATGTGAAAAAGAATTGAGAGCTAGAGTGAGTTGCCGTTGTAATTCTCTGTTTGAATACTGGACGTAGTTCCTTAATCTGAACGAACCAAGATAAATCATGTAATCTGTCTTTTATATTATAATTTTCCTGTGATGAACCCTACAGGCATTTGTGGTGGGTCATGACTGGGGTGCAACACTTGCTTCATACCTTTGCCTGTTCAGACCAGATAGAGTTAAAGCATGCGTTAGCCTATGTGTTCCTTACCGGCCACGCTCCCCACAGCTCAACCCAATTGAATTTTTCGCCAATATATTTGGTGAAGGGTTCTACATTACTCAGTTTCAGGAGCCAGGAAAAGCTGAAAAATCATTCTCCAAATACGACTCTTTAACAATATTGAAGAAGTTCTTACTTCTGGATGGTCCTGATCATTTATCTGCTCCTCCTGGTGTTGATGTAATAGACTTTCTCGAGACTCCATCTTCATTACCTGACTGGGTTAGCATTGAAGAACTGCAACTCTCTGCTAATAAATTCAACACAACTGGTTTCACTGGCGCCTTACGCGCTTTGGCCATATAAGTTAATTTGCTTTTTTATAGAATTCAAGGTTACTCCCTCTTATAAATCAGTAGGTTTGAGCGTGTCTAGTCGGTATATAACTCGAACACTCTCCCTCATGGTCATGCCTGTAATGTTGGCTCTAACTCCTTACTTTCTAGTTAAACACTCAATTCGACTAGGCCTAACTTTAATATTATCATAGAATTTGAGATGGGTCTGACTACTTATTAATAAAGTCATGTTAAATGAGAGGATTACCCCATCTTATAAACCAATAGACTAAAATGTGCTTAATCGATATAGGACTCGAACACTTTTCTAGTTCTAAACTGTCACACTGCATGAATTGATTCAGGAATTGGGAACTAACAGGAGGATGGCAAGGAGCCAAAATCAGAGTGCCTACAAAATTCATCACGGGTGACAAAAATCCAGGCTATCAATCATTTGGGATAAAAGATTACATACAAGGAGAAGAATTTAAGGCCCTTGTACCTGACATTGAAGTAGTCATAATCCAGGATGGACATCATTTTGTACACCAAGAGAAAGCTGAGCAAGTTACTGATGAAATTCTGTCCTTTTTTCACAGAGAAAATTTATCACTTTCTATGACCAATAATTTCACTTGTAGAAAGTTAAATTCATGAATGCATGAATGTTAGGTTTGAATGCAGCTTTTTATGAGGCCCATCATTCTGAGTTTTTATTGTGCTGAGCTTTTGTTGTGGTCCTTGAGAAAGAATTATGATAATGGTACTTACAAGTGTGAGGAGCTTTTATAGATCTTCAATATATTGGTGAAAGTTCAAGCTAATAAGAATGTATTATGTCAAACGAATATGATATACATGTATACCTTTGTTTACTTATTGTATGTATAGTTGTTTCCGACAAATGTACGTTAGTATGTATAAAAGATGAAAGTCTTTTGAGCAACAGATGTGCATACGATCAACTAATAAAAACGTGTTAAGTCAATGCACTTAGCATAAACATGTATCCCTCGGTGATAAATTGTACATTCATCTGTTGTAACGGATACGCATACAATAACCTAATGAGGATGCGTGTGTGAACCAGAATCACCACTAGGTAGTTTGATGGTAAAAAAAGCAAAGGTGTCTAACATGGATCCCTAAGTTCGTGTCTTTCTAGATACTAATAGAGGTGGCCATTGAGGGAATCTACCCAGACACTAGTAAGGGAGGCCACTAAAGGGATTTCCTGATCGTTTGCTTCAGGGTCCGAGTGATTAGTTCGTATGTACATAAAAAAAATAATAATAATAAAATAATTGAATCAATGGCAATGGGTTTAACTTATTCTTGATAAAACTTGATGGGGTAGGTCAGTCTGTGCTTATGACTAGTCATATATTCATATATAAAAAGACATAAACTAGCTACTCCAACCTAAATATTAAACATATATTATAATTAGGGCGAAACATTCACATCCCTTGTGTTCCAAAAATTTCATTAAACCTCCCCTAATTTTAATTAATGGAACAATTATAGCTTCGCGGATCATTTTTTTTTTTTTTTCTGTTTTAAATCATGAAAACATGTTTATAACATACCGAAATAAGGATGTAGATTGATATGAATAGTCGCAAATACCCCACCCAGTTCGAAGCATTACATAATAAGTCGTTATCAAGTAGATTAATCAAACTCATTCGTGAATAGTTCATATGGTTAAAACGAATTAGAGATAATATAGATAAGCATACAGTCTCAGGTTCGATTCTCCTTCTAAGTATCCACATTTTTAAGTGGTGGACTATGGCGGTGGACTGCTGTGCAATTCTTTCCCGATGATTAGTTAGGTGTGCGTAAGTTAATCCGAACACCTTAGTTACAAAAAAAAAAAAAAGGTAGATCGATCATATTCAAAAGGGTATATTTGAATTAAAAAGAGGGAATTGTAGTGAGATTTTGAATGGACTTTCACTTTCCAATTATTCAACCAAAATTTCAAATAAAGAAATAAATTGCAAGCTGACACAAACCAAATTTAGGAATCATAGACAAGAGCACCATGTTTGGTTTTTTGTGCATTAAAGTGAAAGTAGAAATGCCCAAATTAAGGCTAGGTTAAAAGAGAGCTCAAAAGTGTCCAAAGGGTACAATAATTGTCATCATAATTTAAGTTGCATCAACTCATGAGATTCCATGTAATAGTAAAACTCCTCTTATAGTTTCTAAAAGAGAAAATGATATTTTCGCATCCGAGGTTTAGTGAAATTCTAAATTGATATCTTTGATTGTATGTATTTCAGATTGTCATCCTTAAACTAACGTCATCTCTTTTATTTTTACAGATTTTCAACTTTTCACTCTAGCGCAGCGCATGTTAGCACGCTAAAGTGCGTCAGCGCTTGTTTTGGTAGAAGATGTGCTCATGTTAACAAAAAACGGCTCACAATAGCATCCAAACAAACGGTTTTTGGCTTTTTTTTACCGATTCCGAAGTGCAAAATCACTTCCAAGACCACTGTTATACTCCTTGCAATGTCTTCTACAAAACTCATACCTTCCCTTACTGACCTCACTCACCGTTTCCAACCACCTCCAACAGTCATTAACGGTATTAATTTAAGGGTGGAGATTTAGAATAAATACAACTAAGGGTATCAACTTGGGATTTTGCTAAACCTTGGGTGGGAATATGTCGTTTGCTCTTTCTGAAATAACAAACATTTCCCTATTGTCGATTAACCGTTAAAACTTAAACTATTATAAGTTAATCAATATTTAATCGAATTGCCTTTATGCCGTTTATTTTAACATATAAAACTAGACCATACTTCGTTTTTGTTATCTAAAAAAATTAGAGGAATTTGTAATTCAGTTAAACATCAGGGGGGTTAATGAAATTCTAACAACCGAACAAAACTTGCACAGACAACCTAACACAAAGACAAGAAACTCTCTTAGACTTATGAGTCCCTTGTGGCTCCCACATCCATTATCCAATGGGACCCAGCCACGTCAGCACTTATATCATCAGGTCATGGATTTGGAACCGGGGAATTTATTGTATTTATAAATGGTCTGATTTTTTAAAGCTAGAAGAGGCCCCACTTCCCTCACCAGAAAATAAATTTAACATTTTTAAATTAAAATTATTTCACTAATATTTGCAAATACAACGTGTCAATATCTCATTGACTGTTAATATTATAGAGTTTTCCGCGTACTTGTCAACTACAAAATCTCAACGTGTCAATTTCTCATTGACTATTAATATAATTTTTTTTATGAATAATTGCTTAAAAATAATTATTTTGGAAAACTATTAAAAAAACGTATAATTATTAACAAAAATTTGAGATTATTAAAAAAATTCTTTATTTTGGGATTTTTAATGGTCTCTAAAGATACAAATTTATTTCATATTTAAGCGATACTACATCCTAACGAATATAAATAACTATTATATTAACGAGATTATTTAACTATTTCATAATACGTGAAGAAAATGGATATTCAGCGGTCAACTATGACTCTTTTGTGTATTGTTTAAGAAATCTTAAATTTGATCTATCTGGGTTGTCAATAAAGACGGCCATTGAAGGGATTTACTCGACTATCAATTTTAAGACCTCGAAAAATTAGTTAAGGTATGCACAAACTGTCTGAACACTCCCGATCACCAAAAAATAAAATAAAATAAAATAAAATGAATAAATTCAATTGATATAAGAATAAAGTATTTCATAAATTTCTTTGTTAATTGTGTCTTTGACCCAAAAAAATATTACATATTTTTTAAAAGAAATTTTTAATTTATTTACTTGTCAACTTGGAAATCCATGTTTTTAATAAATTAATAAAATAATTAAATATGAAAAACCGACTCATCTAAACAAATAAGATTACAGTTGGCAAATTCGATTTATAAAAATAATTAATTTATTGAATGAGTTGATGATAAAGAATAATACAGAGAATTAATAATTAGTTTATTGAATAAAAGCATATTATTTTTTCGGCTTCTAGAGTCCAACGTGCCGGCCCGGGCTTAGCTTATATTATTTATTAATTACAGTTTGGTATAAAGGGCTCAACCAATGAATATCCTTTGCGTTTTAAAATCTAATTATTAATTAATTTAATTTAATTAATTAAAACTGTTTTTGATTTGGCCACTAGTTATTCTAAATGGGCACTCCACTCCTTATGATTTTTAATAATAATTTAATATTTATTCTAATCGCATGTCACGCAAGCTACGACTGGCTTAATTTTATAGTAAAAATAACAATTAAATCTATTGGCATGAAACATGGTACAAAAACATTGGTTAAGATATAAAATTATTTTTTATTTTGTACATTTTTTTCCCCTAAAATGGAATAGTATTCCCGCGTCATTTCTTTCCAAACTATTCGTCAAGGTTGAGATTAACGAGTAATACTACACGTATAATATTCTCATATAATATTATGTGATAAAAGATGATTAAGTAAAAGTTTAATTTTAATTTAAAATCAACCAATTATATTTTTCCATATAATACTATATGTGTAGTATTACTTTGAGATTAATAGATACAATACTTATATGAAACTAAGGGTGTTCAAAAGAATCGGTTGAAACCAAAACTAATGGATACCTAGGGTTTGGTTTCAGTTCCTACCCGAAACCGACTGTTATTGTGCGGTTCTGGGAATCAAGACTAATATAAAATAAAATTAAATATTAGGGGGGTTAATAAAAACTTTTGTAGAAAAAGTAATGTGAATACATTTATATTTATATTTCATAACATTTAAAGTAAGTTGGTTTGACTTTTGAGNGCTGTATTTAGGTTTTTAAAATATAACAAAACGAATTTAACTAAAACACGATTAACAAAAGACTTAAAAGAACTTCTTATTTTTATCATACTGAGCTTTCTCAGGAACCAAACAGGTCGATAATTATATTAAAAAGGTACCTGAGAATTGGTGAAGGAGTAAGGCAAGTTGTTAACGAACACAGTGGAAGGACTGTGTTCGCTCTTTTGGCCTCCTTCTCTGTTTTTCTTGTTCTTTCCCATCGTTCAGTTTGGAAAACCGGAAAGGGAAGAACCTAAAATCTCTAAAACCTCGAATCTTTTATACGAGATTGGAACTTGGGTTATGGGTTGGGCTTGATTTTGTCCACTTAAGACACGCCCATTTATCTTACTAAGAGAGCCAGCCGAGGCCCATTAAGTTGGTCCAAGACCAGACCATACATAATTGAAATTTTGAAAACAATTTAGGAAGTGCTTTTGGGTGTGTTTGGTAGAGTATTTAGAATAGTATTTTTGAAAAATTTGAGTTAAATTGGTATTACGAAAATAGGATTTGAATATGAAAATGTGTTTGGTAAATTTTTGGAAAATATTTTCTGAAAATATTTAGATTATTTTTTTAATCCCCTACATTTATTAATTTAGTTAAACACCTTCTATAATAAAAGTTTTAAAATTAACAAAAACATCCCCATCCATCCATTAAATGCCAACAGCCAACCATCACCATCGGACAGTGGATGGAAGTCGTCAGAATGACACACGATCGGTTAGATCTAGCTGGTAGTACGCCGATTTGGCCGAAAACAGTTAGATCTACGGCCAAAGATCTGGCAGTCATTTCCGACCAAATCTAGCTAGATCTGGTTGTCAACAGCTAGAACTTTTGTTGGAAAAGGCCACATCGACTCACTATGACCACATCCAGTTGGTCATGCACCTTTTTGACATATTTCGACCACCTTACGACGGTGGTGGCTGATTGCCGAGAATACGTGGGTAGGTGGGGTGATTTTATCAATTTATAAACTTTCATTGTTATGGGTGTTTAGTTAAATTAACAAACCTAAGGGTTGAAAAAAATATAAATATTTTAAGTTGAATAGAATATGATTTGATTTTGAGAATATTGAAACAAATATGTATTTTAAATAAGATTGAGAATAGGGAAACAAACATATCCTCTTTTTTTTTTCAATAACAGGGGGTGCTTGGGCCAACTTATGCGCACTAGGAAGTGCTTTTTGTCACCCACCAAAACAAGAAATAACATTATAATTTCTAAATATACTCTTCCTCTATTTTATATTTTTGTTTTAATTTTTAACATTTAATCTTACATAAACCCTAACCCTAAATTTTCATAACCAAATTTTAATTTTTCATAATCATTGAAACGTTTCATTTTATTTTAAATATTAGTTTGTTTAATGAAAATATAATACTAAAACTATGGAAAACATAACAGGGTGAATCTGAATCTAGAAAAAAAAATGGGGGAAAAAATGTGTAAAGAAAAACCTTATTAAGCTTAAACAAAGAAGTAAACATATTGAAAAACTAATGCAAATTTGCTGAAATATGTCCAGAAAGCTATAAAAGGAAAAATGGGTTCTGCTACGGGCATTGATGGAAGTCAGGGTTATTCAATTCAGTTACGTAGGAGAAGGGAGAGGAGAGTTAAGGAGGTGCATGTTGTGGCGGAGGTGGCGGTGGTGAGAGGAGGAGGGGAGGGGTCGGGTCGGGTTTTTAATAGACGGTGAATTAGGGTTTATATGGCCTAATCTAGCTGGTTCATGAACTATTTGAAGTTGTAGCATTCTGTTCAGTGTATAATTCATAGTGAAAGAGAAAACCCCAGATTCAAACACCAGATTAACAACTAAGAATGTTTCACAAAAGACTGATCAGCAACGAATACAGACGGTGGGATCAAAGATCTTACCTGAATGAAATGAAAGTGACAAATGGAGATCAGCAACAGCAATAAAACCCCCAGTTTTGTTTTGCATCTATAAACATAAACCCTAGACTCCAAATCAAGGGGACAACAAGCCCATGTAATTGGCTTCCACAAAGGCCATTGTCACTGCACGAGACTGAGGCGGACCAAAGACCAATGGACTATTTGTTCATAGTACAAACTGTACAAAGACCCAAAAAAACCCATATTCGTGCTAACCTAACTACCTAAGGCTAAAAGAACTCAGATTTGGACTAACCTAAGGCCCAAAGAACCCAGATTCGGCCTAACCTAACAAAGAAGTTGTTGGTCTATAAAATATAATTTAATAATTATGTTAATAACAATTTAAAAATCTTATTCACTAAATAAACAATTATAAATTTTGAAAATTACACATTCAACCTACTTTTAAAGTTGATTATTTTCAAAATTGATAAATAAGTGATTAAGATTAAACCTATAATAATTCCAAACTAACTCAACATTATAAAACATAATTAAAATGTTTAATTAACTTTAGATTTCCCTCCAAGATGGAAATTATATCTGAATTAAAAGAAAAATATTAACCTTAGATGACCTCGTCAATGAGATAATAAGGGCGTCATTGACGCATTTATAAAAACGAATTTAGTTTGCACCGTCCCTTTGAAAACGATGAATTAATCCACAGAACGTGTATCACAAAGAAGTGGCTTTAAATCTTTAAAATTGATATGGAATTATTTTCCTGCTCTTGCCATGCATGCTTAATCAAGTTTTCCTTCTTTACAATATGCTTCCTCTGTATAATTGTAATCCATGATAAAAACATGCAAATTGCAATAATCAGGAGTTAGCCACGAAAGTGCAATGGGGTCACATGGTAATTGCACGAAACTCAATGAGAATTCTCACTTTCCCTGAAAACACTGCTTCCTTCTTCTTTAAATGTCTCAAAACAATGTCCAAGCCGCAGAGAGACATATGCATAGTGAGGCTACTTTATGAAATAATAACATAATAATAATCACTCACAAAACACACAGACGTCGGAATATAAAAGATATAGAAAGATATACTAAGTACTTAAACTAAAAAAAAGAAAGGAAAACAATAAAAAAAGCACTATTATATCTTCCTCGGTATAACAACAAAATGCTAGAGCTTTGAATGTCTTACATGGCGATAAGACACCAAATTAGATAATATAAAGATGATTAAAAAAAAAACAAACAAAAATACAAAGCCAACACTAAGGCACTTATGGCAGCCATTTTTAGAGACTTAGGGATGTCTCTCATTCACACTCCTATTGCTGCTGCATGTTAAGTCAATCACGATCTCTGAAGACTGCCTTCACTGAATCAAACATACAAAAATAAAATAACCTTTTCATCAAAGGCATTAGATATTTCACATATGACGGGATCGATCATTCCTGGATTAGTAGAAATTTAGACTAAGGAATTTGTGGCGGATGAGCCATAGCCATTCATCATTCCAGTCCATGATCCCAAATTTCCTAAATACCCGAATGTGTCCTTCCCAACCTGATCGGAACAACCTTGGTCTTGCCAGTCGAGTGACAAGAGCTTTGTATTTGGTTTAACATCAACCGCATTTTGATGATCTTCATTTGCTTCGTATGGAAGCATCAATCTCTGGCAAGTGTCCATGAAAGTTCCGCCATTTCCATCAACAGACATCCCAAATGGAGAGCAAAGACCATGAACGTTTGGAGTCAGTCCATGACTCAAACCCCCAATCCCACCAACCATTCCCAACTCATGACCATTTCCCATAAAATCATAATTTCTAGAACTACCAACTATAGCTTCTAACTTACTCTCCATAAAATCAATCGGCCTCGGATTTTCAAGCATGGCATTATATTTAGCGTCCATGAAATTAGGGTTAGCAAGAGCACCATGAGTGCCCAGTATGTTTCCAAGGTGAGAAAATTGCATATCGGGGAATGAAAGGTGAAGGTCAGTGGGATTATGAGATGATGATGATCCGGGATTTTGGTTAATGGACTGATGATGATCGTTCGATTTTTTAGAAGAAACTTTCTTGTTCTTTCTACAGCCACCACCAACAGGAATGTTCCTCAGGGTGCCGCCCTTAGTCCAATACCTTCTACAAGTCTTGCAAAAGTAGCGTGGCTGAGAGAGGCTGTAATTGTTGTAGTAACAAAATTTGGTGTGTGTCGAGTCACACCTCGGGCATTTGAGCGCCTGATCGTGCGGGGGCCTCAGCCTCCTTTCTATCAAAGGCCTAGAGCAAGTGAGCATGTCACCACCAGATGGTGAAGAAGAATCCAAACCGGAATCCTCGTGAATCGTGCCCTGGACATGGAAACAAAGAAATAATGCAAAATGTGTTAGTGCTACGACTAGACATTCTTTGTCATTTCTTAAATATCGATTACTGCGAAGGCTAGACATTCCCTGCCATTTCAGCAACCAACTAGAATGTCCGGATGACCGAATAATTACTACCGCACACAATCCTAGAAGCAAACTCAATAGTATCCGATTAACCATCCAAATTTAACTAGCAAAAACGTATGGTTATCAACAATGTCCCGAACTTACAATGCCCATCATCTTAATCAGATTATGTTGATAAAGCTTTTTAAGAACAGACAGAATTATTTTAATCGTAAGTTAAATGAAAATGATGAGAGTTAATTTCGCCAGTATCTCTTGTTCGAATTATATGGCAACAACATGCATGACTTGCATTAATATATATATCTTAAATGGTAAACCAAAAATGTCGGCAGGTTCTCGGAAACAATTATAGGTGTCGCCGTGTCGGCAATTATCAGAATTTTGGAACAAACGGGACATATATGAATTGTGTTTTCTCTCATTCATGTATCTAGCTAGAGTTGAGTCATAAACAATGCGCTAAAGCAACGATGGAAAAAAAGCTATATAGAAGTTACAAATGCATGGCCATGGCATATTAATTACCTGAAGCCAATCAGACGAATCCATGCAGACTTGCAGTGAAGTAAGACCCATGAAACAAACGCCAACTACAAAATAATTATATAATTCACACTCTATCAAACTACCCTAGTCACCTCCTCTTCACAATCAGAACGCCATTAATTCTGTGTACTCCTTGACTCGTTTGTCTATGTTGGAGAGAGGGAAATTGAAAGAGAGAGAGGAAGATGACAAATTGAAGAGAAGAGAGTGAGAGTGAATGGAACGAATGGTTTGTCTGGAATGCGGGGGGGAGTGAGGGTTGGTGGTGAATATGAAGGGAAGAAAAAGTGGAGCAGCTGTGTAGTGTGGACAGTAGAGAGTAGGTGGTGGTAAACTGCAAAATACGGTCCAAACAGTGTCGGTGGCCAAGCCTTAATTGGGCCCCCACTATGTCTGTCCAATGTTAGAACAACGACGGACCCACTTCTTACATCAGCTTGACTGAAACTCCTCTTGTAAAATAAACGGACTGTGATGTCACTACAATCTTTGTGTTGCTCAAACTACAGCCGTTGGATTATAAATCAGTTAACGTCAGAGATCGCGGCTTAGTCTTTACAATTCACAAAATGGGTCCACCCTTCTCTGACGTGACACAAGCTTAGAGGGACAGAGATGGAACAGAAGAGAATAATAATTTTGCAGTTCTCGATAAAGAGAGAAAAGCATAACGAAAGAGCACTCCACTTGCGGGCCCTCTCGAGTGGCCCCCACTCGCTCTCCTCCTACAAGCAAAGGATAGATTCCCCACACCACCACTCCCTTCTCACGTGCCTTCCTTCCCCTACCAATGAATTTTTTATATTCCCCATTTCAAATTAAGAATTGGCCCCAACTCAACTAGGCGGCTCGGTGGTTGGATTTTAAAAAACGAAATCGAGTTGAGCCCGCATCAGAGTTCACGAGGGTGCTTAAGGCTGTAGCTTGCGTGAAGAACACACTTGAGGAAATAGGGCCCAAAGTACAGAGTCAAGTGAATAAAGTGTAAATGCCCACGTTTCACCGTACAACTGACACTTCCTTCTTGTAAGGAGTGGGATTTTTTATCTCACACTCACTTCATAGTCGATTTGGTAATCATCGTTACTTTCCCAAACGTTTATTTTTAGCCCATCTCGTACAGGGTTTAATCATCATTTCAATCATAAGGTTTATGATTATTTATATTTAACTGGATTTCAACCGGAGGGCATGTATAGATATACAAATACACTATCACTCTATGCCCAAGAATTTGAATGGAGCTTTAGGTTGCTTTCAGATAGATGGAGACTGAGAGAAAATTCATGTCCCCCACAAGGCCAAAGTGTCTTGGTCGATTGATCGATTCTTGTCATTTGCATGTGTGGGGAATGGAATGGTCTTTACTCTTTAGATGATAAAGATATCTTACTTCAAACACAAGCAACCATTTTTGTCTTACATACTGTTGGGCGGCAGAAGTAGTTAAAACAATCAAAGGTAATTAATTTAATTACCTTTGGTTTAATGTCAATCTATATATGGCCCCGCTAAAAAGAGAAAAATGTCTTCCTGTTTATTATATAGGAGAGCTTTAATTTTCATGCAAAGAGATCACAGTCGATGCTTTAGCGTGATTCATGATTGGAGGTTTAAATTATTTTACCATCTTTCTGTCCATTTCACATGCTATATACGTGCCACGCACTAATTTAGTGCTAATGTTTTAAAAAGAAAAGCCTCGTCTTGCGGTCTAGCATGCAGCTGCTAGCAGCATTTGCTTTCAAACTATGATCTCCTTTAATCTGATAACTTTCAATCGGGAAAATCTTCATGTTGAAGCTCAACACTACTGCCTCACTCTATAGTCTATATTATCTTGTTGGTGCTTTTAGATTTTAAGTTTTTTTCCCGTCAACTTCTAGTTCAGATAAAAGTGAAAAAACACAACCCAATTTATTCAAAAGTTTTATTCTCCTACAAATCTTAAGCTTTCTTTCTTTTTCCCCCCCTTTGTAAAGTCACAAACAGCTTATTATCTATTTTAATTAGAGAGAATAATGACAAGTGTCAACATGTAATTAACCCTTGATTGTACCAGTTCGAAATTTGAACTCAAATGTGTAGGCTTTGCATATGAATATATATATATTTTGATCAAACGGTTTCAAATTTGGGTAGGTTCCCTCTGATGATGATCAGAATCTGATGTGGTCCTCCTCATGATGATGGTCAAACAACTATGCACCTCGTAATTTGTTCAGTCAATGAGGTTCTTTTGGGCCATGGAGTGGGCCAGCATTGATGAGTTCCCTTTGATATATATTCCCGTATTAGCTTTGAAGCCACATGTATGGCAATGATGCATCAAAATATTTGGTAATAGTAATACTGACCATGATTGGCTGGAAAAGTTTTAGATTATGACTCTGTCCCTTGATCCAATGGGCTTCTTTTATTTATCAATTAACAGCTTGGAGTTGGAACTAAGCGCTCGATGAAGATCATATATCTAAATCATCTGATCCCTGGTCCATCGATATCCACCCGTGCATGTGAAAGATTATGTTTGACAGATAAAAATAAGACTAATGCCGTCAGCAAAATATATCAATCCTAAATTCAGATAATCAGTCTTAAGTGACACTCAGCTTGACCAAGGGTGATATAGTGCGCATGCGCGACATCTACAGCGATGACTGCGGCGCAGGGCGTAGAAATAAAAATATATTCGATGGGGGCAGAATTTTTATACACGAATCTGATGGGTCGGTGGACAGGATCTTCAACCCCACTGTATTTTAACCTCTATTACTTATGCTTTTTCTCTATTTGTTTTGTAGCCAGAGATGAATGATTATGATTTCTGTTATTTTGCTCTACCAATCCAGGTCATTTGGGTCCCAACTTTGCTTACAGAAACCGACCATCCGTCTCTTATTATTGTCATTTCCCCTCCCGTCAATTTCATGACCCTTCAAATTTCCACATTATATCGCGAGAACTGCTTCTGTTGTCTTCACGGTTTTCATAACTATTACAAGTTTTAAATTTATTTTAACAGATTTCAAAATTTTTACTGTAGCACAACGCACATTTAGAAGATAAACTCTTATTAGCAATGACCAAGTCGGCAGTTTTTTACTTTTTTCCTATCGACTCCAATGTCTAAAGTCACTTTCGAGATCACCGTTGGACTTCTCACAACCTCCTCTACAAAACTCATATTTTCACTCGCTGACCTCACTCACCGTTTTCGATCACCTTCAAGAGTCACTAATAGTGTTAGTTTAAGGATAAAAATCTGGAATAAATACAACCAATGCTATCAATTTGTGATTTTGCTAAACCTTGAGTGGGAATATGTTGTTCACTCTTTAATTAATTAATTTTATAAATGTTGTGTGTGATTTTTCTACCAAGCTCAGGATATTGCGAGGATATAGCTCGACCTAGTATCAGCTTGACTTCACAGATTATTCGACCCAACATAAGCTCGTCAACATTCAACTCGACCCAGCACAAGTTGGTCGTGAACAACCCGAATGATCAGTCAATCAATTCCCAGATAACTTCAGATCCCAGATATTGCGGGAAATACTAGATCAATAACAATCTCTACGCAATCACAACGCCTAATCGCGAGAATATTATAGTTGCATTTTGAATCAATTGTAATCTATTTATTATCGCTCCTTCTTTTCTACAAATTTTGTACGTAAACCCCTTACAACACGGAAAATGAGTTATAAAATTTTTATATAACTCTAATTGTAAGCTCTCACAGCAAATACAAATACAGTGGACGTAGGCTCAAGAGTTTATCTCACCATACTACTTTAAAAATCTTTTTGTCATTTACATTATTGCATTCATTATTTTTCATCGCCGATTACTTGTAATCAAACACATATCGGTTTTGATCCCGTCAAAGTTGATTGAATTACTTTAATTGGTACAGATTTCTGTATCAATAATAAACTAATTTGAAGAATTCAGTAGGTTTTAGAACCATTGAATTGTTAAATAAAACGGGGTTGTCATTAAAATTGAAAATTTTCAGCCCCCAATTGGCAGTCAAATTTGAACACGAAAGCAATTATGTAATTAAGGTAATGATGTTGTTAAATTTTGATTGATTTGAAACAAAACTTTACTTGGTCAATAAATTCTCCACGTAATTGAATATTGATCTTTCATTGATTAATTGATAAATAATATAGGGTGTGGGTCCATTAGAAATTAAATTTATCTATTTCTAATTGGATTTAGATGACAGTAATGATGGACCTTCACCTCAAGATTCGGCCCCTTATGGATCATGTAACACGCATTATTGGCGGCTTCTAGATGCATGTGTTGATACTTCTAGTTGTTGGCCGATATTTAGTTATTTGTATTACGGATAAGAATGATGGACTGATTTGTTTTCATATTTTTGTATGTAATAAGGATTAAGGACATAATCACATTTATTTGAATTCCAATTATGTTAGTGCACGTGTGAATGGAAGGGTATGCATATAACATATTGAAGATATATGATTTAATTTGAATTCTGGTTTGACTACGGAATTCACAAGAGTCCAACTACTAAATAATTTGATTTAATTGGGATTCAATTATGAGGATTATGCTTCAACAAAATTTCATTTGATTTTTTGTTTGCATTTGTTTGGATTTGCAACTAGCCCAATAAGAATAAAAGTGTAATTACGTAAATGGGCTTGCACGTTAGATTGGAGGCTTGGAGCTAGTCTTGAAGGCCCATATTCCACTAAAGTCCAAAGAAACCATCCATTCAGTTAATCTGATTAAGTTGCAAATCAGATTAAATTGCATTTAATCTATTTCATCCACTCTCCAAGTGCTCAAAAAACCAAAAAACTAAAAACTTCTCTACTTGGAATTTTTTTTCACTACTACAATTAACTTAAAACTCCATAACTTAAACTTAAAAAGTAGAGAAAAATCGAAGGATAAAATAAAAATAAAAACTAATTTATTTTTTCACCAGGGGACTCATACCCTACACTTTGTGGGAGCCAATGAAAAGCTTCACCATTCAACTAAACCCTCAAAGATAATTGATTATTATCATCTCATCCAACTAAAGCCTTAAGGATAATTGACTAACGAAGTTTTAGCATAACATTTCTCTAGTTTCAAACCATTATGTAATTGATTCAATTATGGAATCATTAATAGTCATTGTTTTAGTTAATATATAGTACTGTTGACTTACAGGCTTAGTAAGAATTCAATTTAACCCTCGATTTTATTGTATGAGTGCAATAGTTTTTTTATTTATAAATAAAAACTAATTCAAATAAAAAAATTGGAATCTACGTTGTATCTTCAAATTATTCAATAGAATAGATTCAATAATCTTACACGTCTTCGAATCCCAAGGACCTGTAAAAAAACATTTAAATTAGTATCATCTCATCCAACTAAACCCTTAGTGTGCGCTTAGTTTGGGGTCATATAAATTACTCCGATAATCTTCGTTTAATTTTCAAGATTTCTTTGTTTGGTTTGCAAGTAATAAAATATTACGGTAATCTTTTATTGCAAACAGTGTTTACTATTGGTAATATAAGGGGTAATCAGATTACCTTGTCAGGGAGTGTTATTAAAAGATTTATAAGGTAATCTTATTTTTATACCTATTTTGCCCTTAATTAAATACCATTTCAAACACAATTACCCAAAATGTCTACCAAATAACCAATTATCTAGACCCCTTACATTTGAGAATTTAGCTGAAACACCCTAGCCACAAAAAAGTTTAAAACTTAACAAAATACCTCCAGCCACCCAAGACCACCGTCGCTCACCATGGCCGGCTGTAGTCGATATCGGTGCATGACAGGCGGCATTTGGCGAGCCGTGCGCCAATCTGGCTATTTTTAGCCAAATCGAAGGCCAAAAACGACCAAATCCACGACGATCTAACCTTTTTCGGCCTTCGATCGGGCTGAAACAACCATACCACAGCCAAAGATCTAGCCTTTTCACGGCCAGATCTAGACATTTCTGGCCATGGATCACAGATCCAAGGCCGAAAACGACCTTATCAGAGCATGACAGGCCAGATCAGGCTGGTCGTGCGCCATTTTGCGATTGTCAACAACGCCAACGGTGGTGGCTAGCTGTCGATAGCGGCTTGGGGTGGGTGGGAGATATTTTGCTATAAATTAAAGTTTTCTATCTCAAATGTAAGAGGTTAAAAGAATTATTCAAAAAATAATATTATATTAATATTTAAAAATGAGGACAATTTAATAAATTATATAACATACCTACCAATTTATTCTTTCTAACCAAACATATTCATATAACATACTCATAAATTTATTCCAACCAACCAAACACATTATACTAAACATTCTGTGTAATCTTCAAGATAATATATTTCTCTCAATAATACAATATTCCTTAAACCAAATGGACGCTTAAGAGTAATTGACTAGTATCATCTTATCCACCACGTGAAGCAACTTAAGTTTAATAAATATCCACCACAAACAAAGCAAGGATGAGCTCGTGCGTATCTTCATCTTCAATATCACATAGCAATACAATTAATGTGTTTCTGAAATCAATAGCATCGATAGGATTATGAACATTAACCATTGGTATTCATAACCGAAAAGTGAGTTTTGTCAATTTTGTTGAAAAGTACTACACTATATGGTTTGGTCTTCACAATGTCAATGAATATATCAACAATATATGAAACTAAATGAAACTTCTTATCTTTTTTCATGCCAGTTCAAATAAAACCATTATCTTTATCATCGGCGAGCTCAGATTTACTAAAACCACTGGAAGCCACAAAGAGAAACCACCCTAATGGCCTTTTTGAACTTCTGTAGCCCATCTTTTTAGGTTTCATGTACAAGACTATTTATAACAAACTAAATAGTTGGTATGCAATTTCAAAATAAGGCCAATTTGATTTTTCCATAAAAGTGTTATGAATTTTCAAATCTGATTGATTCAAAGTTTGAGAAAATTCTTAACCTTCTTAGCATCATGACAAACAAAATAATCATGCATTATTGTCTTCGTTAATGTAACCAAATCAACAAACTCTTCTAGTTCCTTGTCAACATGACAAACCGAAAAATTCCCACAATAGACAAGCGAAGCTCATCCTATACTAGTTCTTTTTATTCATTAATACTAGTCTTACAACATTCTCTTACAACTTTTTTTCACAACCTAATGTGACATTCGACGTGATAGGTGTCATCTCATCTGCCACATCACCCACATGCCATGTTAGTTCCCCTTAAATTTAAAAATTAAAATAAATTTTGCAAACCTTAAATTTCAAAAAATAATTCGCCAAATTCTAAATCAAATATCTCTCCAAAATTTAAAATGAATTTAGGATTCATTTGTTTTGAAAATGAATTTTGGGAGAGATATTTGATTTTGTATTAGGGGACGTACTTTTTGAAATTTAGGGTTTGCAAATTTTATGTTTTAATTTTTGGGGAATTGACATGGCATGTGAGTGATGTGACATATGAGATGACACATGTCACGTCAATAGTGTGAGTAGGTCTCGGTACTTGCCCTTTTTTTAAGGAATCAAAACTGACTAGTTCTTAAGATTTGGAATTAGAGTCGGAACCGGTTTCTAGAAACTTGGAACCGAAACCTAAAACATAGGTTCTGGGTACATGATAAAATTACATTTTACCCTCTATTAGTTTAAAAAATTACAAATGCAGCTTCCACCTCCAATTCAACTTTATGGAAACCAAAAATTACAATAAACCGTTGAGAAATCACAAATTCAAAATTACATATTCCAAAATTAAAATTATGAAATTACATAACATATAAAATAAGTATGACATGATATGAAAAATAGAGTAAATGTAATTAATTTGGTGGATGTATCACTATAACTTGAAGTGATCCTTTCTAAGAGCTTTAAAATAAATATTTGATGTACAATATGCTTATAAAGTCTTGCATATAAAGTGATTTGTTATTATTCTTATAATAACATATCATACAACCTTATTATTATGTATTTATTAAGTTAACTTTTTATGTTAATTACTCCATTATTTCTTATTGTCACGTCTGTATGAAAGTTTTTGTGTATGAATTTTGTATATATAGTATTCAATAATGCTAGATGTACAAAGAAATCTTACAAAGATTTATGTACAAAGTGATGTGGCAAGAAATGAATGGAAGAGTAAATATGATGAGTTTGTACATGTAGCATCACTTTATAGTATTATTCACTCATTTTTTTTTTTTTTTTAATTCTTTTAGCTGAATGGTCTAAGCCAATTGAAAATTGAATGAAAAATGTAATTAGTGAGTCATATATGCATACATATTTAATTTTTAGGGGTACAAATTAATAAAATGTTGTTTTTAATCAATCCATTTGACATAAGATAAAATTTTTCTTGCAAACTCTTATCAATTCATCCCTCAAAAGATTCATACTTACTAGTAGATCCAAATGATTTATATAATTTTGCAATTACTAGAGTGAAAATTAAGTTTTTAAACTTGACCATAAGTTAAATTAACATTAATTGTGACAAAAGAATTAAATTAAATATTAATATTAATATGATTTATAAATCTTTAATTAAATAATTAAAATGACTATAAGTTTGTTTTATGTCATTAATTTAAGTTTGATTACAAAACACTTACCTTTCTTAATATGCTATGAGATGTCATACTATAATGTTATAATTAATTAATATCTAATAATTTAATTATGTAATATACTAATGTTCATCAATTTATCATTTATAATTACTAATTTACTATAGATATTGTTCAACCAAATATACTAGTTTATTCAAAAATAATTATTTTCATCGTCACTTAAATCTGGACGTTCACCTCTTATAGTTGTAGTTATTTCTCTTCATAAGTCAAGAAAATAGCTTTTAGAGATGTCAAATGAATCATTTTAATATTTATGATCAAATCACCTAAAGTATTAAGTTATGTCGTGCACATTTTGTGCATATACCGTTCTAGTGTTATAATGTTATAAATATTACATCATATTTTTCATATTAAATTATATAATTTTCTATCATGTAAACTTATTCAACTCATTTGACATTACTAATAGTTTTATAGTCCAATGCAACTCTATATAGTCTCTAGCGTCAGTATTTCTTTATGAATATCATTCATGATGATAGAATTTTAGCTCAAAATGTTTAACTTTTTTAAGTATTGTATAAATAAATAAATTTGTTATCTTTGATACTTTTTATATCAAGAGATAATTAAATCTTTTATCTTTGATTATTGTTATATATAGAGATGATTTTCTAATTTTATATCAATTTTATTTTGAAAGAAAAAGTTATAACAAGAGAATAACTGTTAGGAAATTTCATATTAGAACACAAAAATAATGATAAGTGTTATAATTTTGTTTTATATGTAGTATTTAGTTTAAATAAGTATAGTTAAACGACATGTTCCCACCCAAGGTTTCGTGAAATAGTAATTTCCCACCCCTGGTTTCATAAATTTCATATTTTCACCCTTAAACAATAATTATGCTGCACTACAATATATAAAAACCTTACTAGTATAACATGATGGTTGTTATTTAGGTTATCATTTGGGAGCTACAGATTTCAAGAACGCATGTCTTTGTAGTGTAACATATTTTCAAGAAATTTGTAGTGTATAATTTTGACACCGTTTCATTAATGTAAAGTTGTTTTTCTAATTTATTATAAATATTAGTTATGTTAATATTTTAGTTTATTAACATTTTATACACATTTTGGAGAATATTTGTTTCCCAAGAATTAATTTTAAAAGCAAAAACATAAAAAATTAGACTACAATAATATTTTAGTTAAATGCTAGATATATTACATTATTAAAGATATAAAAAAATTATTCATGCCAATCTATAGGAATATAGAATTTCTCAAGGTTATATATATACACACACATATGAGTATACGTATTATAATAAAATAAAAATCAATTTTATATTATGTTATATTTTAAACTAAAGATTAGAACTTGTATTTGTAAATGATTAAAACATTGTGAGTACACATTTTTAAAACTCAGCATGTCTTGTTTTGAATAAGAAAAAATTGACGGTGCTCCTACTTTCAATTTTAAAAGTTCACGCCCTCATATTTGATAAACTACCAAAAATATCCATACTTTCTTTAGTCGGTTGCAGAAAAGGTTCATTTCGTAATTGCTAATGAATAGAGCTATAGAAGTACAATATTTGATGGACAAATTCTTGAATGTCACTGTAAGTTTTTTTGGATTTTTAACAACGTTTAAATATTTACAAAAGCAAATACTAAAAGACTTGTTTCTCCACTGATGATCTGAGCCAGAATTTTGTTGAATACAATGTTATATTGAGATTTGCCATTTATGTTTCACCCTTGGCAATCACCTGGAACTTAAGAAGACTTCTTATGTAACAAAGGATTACATATGACTTGAGGCTCAAAGGTAAATTACATAGGTTTCATGTATCAGATAAAATTACATTTTACACTTTATCACTTTAAAAAATGACAAAAAAAACCCTTAAAAATTTACAAATAGCCCCACCTGCAACAAAAATTACAAATACAGCTTCCACCTCCAATTCAACTTTATGGAAACTAAAAATTTCAAATTAAAAATTACACTGAACCGTTGAGAAATCACAATTTCAAAATTACAAATTCCAAAACTAAAATTATGAAATTACATAACATATAAAATAAGTATGACATGGTATGGAAAATAGAGTAGATGTAATTAATTTGGCGGATGTATCACTATAACTTGAAGTAATGTTTTGAAACCCGGCCCGCTTGGGCCGGTTAGACCGGGAACCCCGACCTTTAGCAGTCTGGGTCGGAGAAAAAATCGTTAATGTAAAACAACTTGGGACCCGCGATCTAATTGATGGGACTGTAGTGACCCATCGGTCCAACCGGACAGAGGACCAAACCAGGTCACAAAAATTAACAACACCCCGTTTCCACTTTCCAATTTCACGATCCCTAATTCCAAATTTTATGTTTCACTCGTTCTTCCTATCCAGTTGCTCTAATAACACACCAATTCCACTTGTAAACTTCCATCCTTGTTCTCTCAATTGTGCAAACATCAATCAAATAGAATCACAAGCTCATCTGCAAAGTACAAACTGCAATCCTTATTCAGTTTTAAAATAGCAATGCACTCACTACACTTGCAACACTTCCAACAAGTTCAACCATTTTCAAACTTTTGTTTTCCTTCTTCATTTCTTTCTTTGGTTTGAAATATAGAAAAAAAGAAAAACAGGGACAATAACAGGTGCAAACTCAAATAACAGATCGAGAGTAAGGAAAAATGCTGAAAAATATATATTTCTTTAAAAAAAACAAGGAATAAGGAAAAGGGAAACAAATAGAAGAAAATAATACAGAGAAATTAACAGGGCAATTGCAAAGTGAAATAAAGTTAGGCGAAAAAATGTGAAATAAAGAAGATCTTTTTGTCCTTTTTTCCTAAATGAAAAATAAGAAAATGGGAAAGGATTCTTTTTTTAAAACAATAAATAAGAAATGAGCGAATGGGGGAGGACTAAAAAATCAAGTGATCTAGTTTCAGAGTAAGGGGGTGAGGTAAGAGAGGTTTTTGAACGATTGAGTTTGAGACATTGTTTTAAAATCCGGACTGCTCTTTAACCCGGTCAAGGGATCAGTTCCCGGGTTGACTAGTCCAACCGGTTGGATTGGTCGGTCTGACCGGTATACAACAGACACATCTCTAAATAATTTTTCAGTCCTTTTAAGTTTGAAAACCTGCAAATACACGCATAAAATTGACGCATGAGTCCCTGTATGTATGAAATAACCTGTAACTTTTATTATTAATTATTTTTTTCTCTTTCCCCATCCAAATCAACTCACACTTCTACTGTCAAATATCTCATCCATAATTACATTACATACACCAAGCTATCATCTACTTACCAAAAATGTTTATCCAGCATTTATCACCTTACTGAACCTATTTCTTTTGCCCAAGCATCCAAAGATTCTAATTGGGTGGTAACTATGCAACAAGAAATTCAGGCTTTGGAAAGAAATGGGATATGGTCTCTAGTTCCTTTACCTCCTAGTAAGGTTCCCGTTGGCTATAAATAGGTGTATAAGCTCAAATATAATGCTGATGGGACTTTGGAAAGGTATAAGGCCAGATTAGTGGCCAAAGGTTTTACATAGTAGACTAACATTGACTATGAGGAGACTTTTTCTCCTGTAGTGAAGATGGTAATAGTCAGGTTGGTTTTGGCAATTGCATCTATGAAAGGTTGGCCAATTTTTTATTTAGATATTGATAATGCATTCTTACAAGGTGATTTGCAGGAGGACATCTATATGCACTTACCATGGGGCTTCTCAAACCAGCATGGGAAACCTTTAGTGTGCAAATTGCACAAATCATTGTATGGCTTGAAACAGACTTCCAAGGCCTTGAATACTAAACTGACGCATGCCTTGTTAACAGAGGGTTTCCAACAATCTCCATCAGATCACTTATTTTTCTTTAGAAAACAAAATGGGCAGATTGTTATTTTGCTTGTCTATGTTGATGGCTTGGTTATTACAAGTAGTGACAACTCCATGATCCAAGCTACCAAGGATCTTTTGCATTCTCATTTCAAACTCAAGGACTTGGTATCCCTTAGATATTTCTTGGGATTTGAAGTGGCTAGGTCTTCCAAAGGCATAAACCTATGTCAAAGGAAGTATGCCTTGGAATTAATTGCAGAATCTGGTTTAGCTGCTGCCAAGCCTGCATCAGTACCTCTTGATCCTCAGCTGAAACTTACTACTTTGGAGTATGATCAAGCATTCCCTAGTCAGCAAGCAGATCCATTATTAGCTGATCCTTCAATATATCAGAAATTGGTTGGTAAACTGCTTTATTTGTGCCTCACCAGACCTGATATCAATTTTGCAATTTACTTAGTCTGTTTATGCTTAAGCTAAACAATCACATCTTCATGCTGCCCTTAAGGTTATTAGATATGTAAAAGGGTCTCCTGGCTTGGGTTTGTTCTTTCCAACTCACAGATCCATGTAGATTCAAGCCTTTTGTGACTTTGATTGGGGCTTCTGCCTTATGACTTGCAAATCAGTGACAAGTTTTTGCATTTTCCTTGGGAATTCTTTGCTGTCCTGGAAGTTTAAGAGACAAGTTACAGTTTCAAAATCATCCTCTGAAGCTGAATATAGGGCCATGACTTCTACGGTTTGTGAAATTATTTGGCTCACTCAGCTTTTACATGATCTTGGTCTTTCACCTCTACTGCCCATTCCTCTTGGTTGTGACAGTCAATCAGCTATCTACATTGCCTCTAATCCTATGTTCCATGAATGTACCAAGCATGTTGACATAGATTGTCACATTGTTCGCACCAAGATCAAAGAAGGGTTAGTGCATCATGTCCATATTCCCATTCATGAGCAGCTAGCAGATTTATTCACTAAATTTGTTCCTACTTCTCTACATTGTCATTTGCTGTCCAAGTTTGGGGTGCTTGACATTCATCACCCACCAACTTAAGGGGGGGTCTTGGATTATTAATGTAATTAGTTAGATTAGTTATTGTAATTAGTTAATTAGTTAATTAGTTGGTGTTAAGTTTACTTAACTATAGTTACTAAAATTGTATATAAGTGTAATAACTCTGATGTACAGTATTCATTGAGCTGAATAATAACAAAATCAGTCTTTTTACTCTTCAAGTTGAGTTTGCTCATTCACCTATAAAAGTTGGTAGTTATTTCTCTTCATAAGTCAAGAAAATAGCTTTTAGAGATGTCAAATGAATCATTTTAATATTTATGCTCAAATCACCTAAAGTATTAAGTTATGTAATGTTATAAATATTACTTCATATTTTTTGCATATTAAGTTACATAATTTTCTATCATGTCAACTTATTCAACTCATTTGACATTACTAATAGTTTCATAGTCCAATGCAACTCTATATAGTCTCTAATGTCAGTATTTCTTCATGAATATCGTTCATGATGATAGAATTTTAACTCAAAATGTTTAACTTTTTTAATTATTGTATAAAAAAATAAATTTGTTATCTTTGATACTTCTTATATCAAGAGATTAAATCTTTTATCTTCGATTAATGTTATATATGGAGATGATTTCCTAATTTCATATCAATTTTATTTCCTTATCTTGTCTTTTGAAAGAAAACGTTGTAACAAGAGAAAAACTGTTAGGAAATTTCATATCAGGCACGAAAATAAAGACACGAAAATAATGATAAGTACCCAGAAAAATGAACAGAGGAGAAAATAAACATTAACTCAACAACAAACAAAGCACAAACTATCATGAACTATCAATACAATTACAATAAATAAACATTTGATAATCCGAGAATTATACTGTTTTTATTAGGCTTTTAGGCTGGATTTTAGATACTTTTTAGTTCATTTATGTCTGAATTGCTATTTATTTCTTTACATTTTGTGTTTCAGGCTAAAATAGACATTTTAAGCAAATAATAAGCGAATTGGAGTTTCTGGACTCAGAAGTAAGCGGATCTCAGAATTTGGAAGAGTTCTGAAGCAGAGTGAAGCACTATGAAACTTGTTCCCATGGGAGAGCATCGAAGATCGAAGATTCAAGCAAAGAAGCAAGCGGAGGGCAATTCTGTAATTTTAGAATTCTTCATGGAGGTTTGCCACGACGAAGTTTGTTCTTCGTCGCGGCGAAATGAGTCACGCACGAGAATCCATTTCACTTCGTCGCCGCGGCAAGATTTCTTCTTCCCCACGGCGAAGTCTGCAGTTTTTCAGTTTCTTTAAAATGCACAGTTTCAATTTTAGGCAAAGTTTTAGGTTTTTGGGCGAGGTATAAAAGCAAAACTTTACCATTTTGAGAGGGAGTCCCATTTTCCTTAGTCTAGAATAGCTTTTTCATCTTCTTAGTTTGAGATTTGACGAATTTGTGTTAAAAAGTGAGAAGATTTGGGATTAACTTCGGTGGATTCTTCAATTAGGGGAGATCTCTTGTCTTTTCTCTCATTTTTATTATGTTGAACTTTGTGTTTATGGTTTTTCTTGCTTATTGTATGGATTTAGCTATGAACTAACCCATTTTGGGTTAGGGTTTTGATGTAGATCAGATTCTCATGGATTGAGCAATTGATTTTTATTATTTTCATATGCTAGTGCAAGATTGTGTGATTATTCTGGATTTATTGTTGTTAATTGATGAACATGATGAGATTGAGAAATGAGTCATGTTATGTAACGCCCCACTTGAGGTACATAGTTTAATTGCGTTGTATTACTTGAATGTTTATTGATTTGTTCTCATTTGGGTTGGTTTGTTGTTATTATGGTTTGGTTGGCCCTTGGTTGAATGGAAGTATTGGTTTGGTTGAGTGGTTGCCCTGAAATCGTAAAGACTTGGTGAAATTTTGGTGTTACGGGCGTCGTCGGGCGATGAGGTGCTGCAACCCACGGGTAGGTTTTGTAAGTTTTCGCCGGGGTGAAGAAAAAGCTTTGCCGCGGCAAAGAGCCTAACAAAATGTGTATTGAGTTTCTAGAGAATTCTTCCTTTGGGGCACAATGACCATTCTACCCCTAATTAGCAGGAAAAGAGGGGAGTGAAATGCAAGAAAATTGCATAAAGAATAGTTTAAATGGGGGTGCATTTGCAAAGAATGAAAAGGGCGAGGTGGAATTCCAAAGAAAGAGTAAGGATAAAATGGGAAAGAGTGGAGAAAATATGAGATCTTAAGGGTTTAACTTTAGAAACCCTTTCATTCTTCTTCTTCCATTGCCATATTCATTCACCATTTTCTCTCTACTTTCCATCCAATCCTTCAAGGATTTTAAAGGGCTTTTGAGTAGTTTTTTTGGATAGAGAGGTGATCTAAGGCATCCTAAGGTAAAGATCCTTGTTCTAGATGTGATTTTTACCTATAAAGGTGTTAAGGTCTTATTGTGTTATTGTTTAGAAGTGTAGAGAAAAGACAGCTACCAAAGGAAAAGAGAAGTGCTAGTGGAATCACACCATCACAAGGTAAGTAAATCCAACTCAAGCTAAAGTTTAAGAAATCCTTGAGTAGAGATTTCTTTATGCATGTATAAATGATGCTTGTTGAGAAATTAAGCAGAGATATATGTTTGTTTGTTGAGAAATTGAGTTGAGATGAGTATTTATGTTGTGGTATTGGATATGCTCTCTTTATGGGAAGTGTTAATGTGTGATGAGTTGAGATGATGTGGAGTATATATCTGGAAGTATTCTTCTATGATAGGAGTTATGTCCATAGAAGGGAATTTCTTCCCATTTTGGAGGGTTACAAAGAGCAAGAGAATTGTAGTTAGAGAAGAGTTTTTGTATGCACATGAGTTGTTTAATGAAATGCCTAAGAGAAGTTTGAGAATGAGTTATGAATCTTAATTCTTGCAACATTGCATATTGGCATTTCCTAAGTGCATTAATGAGTATGAACCATCCATATGCATTAATTGTGCATTGATAAGTAGCTTGAGAAAGAGTAGAGAATTTCTACACTATGAGTGTTAGCTTGAGAAAGAGTAGAGACCTTTGTGCTTAAACTACTCTAAGAGCTAAAGAAGAGAATAAAGTAGGTTGTGCGATGGGGAACCCGTGAGTCATGAGTAAAGTCACGAGAGTGGGTGCTTTGTGATCCCCAGTTGTGCCTCCGGTCAGATGAGGCTTTGACCGTCACGAAGAGTGGAACATGAGGTTCCAGCCGTGCCTCCGGTAAGAAGGGGCCATGACATTCGAGAGATAGAGAGAAATAGTGTATACTCACATGGCCAAGGGTTCTGAATCCATGCATAACCGAATCCGATCGGTGCAGAAATGAGTAGAAGTCACGAGAGTGGGTGCTTTGTGATCCCTAGGTGTGCCTCCGGTAAGATGAGGCCGTGACATTCCCATGAGTAGAATGGGAAAATAGAGAAATAGAAATAACAGAAAGAGAAAATGAGTAGAGTCACGAAGAGTGGGTTGAGTCTCTAGCCGTGCCTCCGGTAAGATGAGGCCGTGACATACACCAGAAAATGTATAGAAAAGAGTATCAGAAACAGAAACAGAAAGAGAACAGAAATGAGAAAAGAAGAGTGTAAGGAAAGAATTAAGAGAAAGAGTTACGGGGATAGACGAGTAGAGGATTTACTTACTGAGNAAGGCTTCTAATAATGGCAGGTCTGAATCCTGCATTGAAATATATAACACCAATTTGATAGCATTGTTGGTCTCAATTGACCGGAGATTATTGATAATATCAAATTATTAGTTTCATGTGAGGGCTACCGATTGACAAATGCATATAGACAATAGAGTAACCAGTAACCACCATGGAAGAGGTGAGCCTGAGGGTTCGTGAAGTGTTAGAATTTGATGTTATAATTTTCAGCGTCGTGTAAGATATTCTCCGTTGCTACTTTAGTGTTTTTCGATGCTTGTTTTGTGTTGGAAAATGTTAAGATCTCATACCGAGATCTCACACCCACCAAGTGTGATACTTAAGCTTAGGGTTTATCCCATCTATCAGGCTGGTTTTTTGGGTTGGGTTCTCTTTTGGGCTTCAGTTTTAGCATTGGTATTTTCGTTGAGAGTTGGGTTGCGGAAATGGCTACCTATAGGCTGGATTACGGTGTAGTGTACTCTCCTTAGGAGGGGGTGCTGCAATGAGTGAATCCGCCCAAAGTGGGAAAAGGGTTACCATCAGGTCAAGGTCGATAGAGTGAAAGCCACTGTGGATGTCGGTAAGTGTGGTACTTAAACCTAGGGGCTCTCTTACACATCAGGCCGGTCTTTTGGGTTAGACTCTCCCTTGGACTTGAGTTCTAACATAAAACAGTAATTTTAAAAACAATTTTCTTGTGGTGTACGTTTACAGCTCATGGCAATGTATATCATTATACTTATATAGACTTTCTTCTAGGTAGACTCAGAATACAACTTTAAGGCGATTAATTTAAGTTTTAAGAATCTAAACGTTGTGAGAGTTATAACAAGATTCTCTTCTTTCAAATGCTGGCTTGCTGGCAATGTGCTAGTTGTTTATAATATATATGTTATGCCTCAAAAGTCAAGCCTATGTCAGCACAATTAATGTCTCTCTGTACCAGCTGCCAAGCCCATATCTCCAAAGTATTCTCACCAACTTTATCTCATTTCAAAGAGATGAATGGACGAGAGCCTTCCATGTGTCAAGGAAGCTTGCAAAACACTCATTGCATTAAGTGCAAATGTGAATAAATGGGCATTTCTCTTCCCGAAGAGGAGAGGCTGGAGGCTGGGCTGAGATTGGAGCTTCATTTCTTTCTCTGTAAAAACACTGTATTTCTTCATCTTTGTATGCCTTACGGAGATCAATAAATAACAGTGGATGTAGGAGTCGCTTGTTGCATCCGAACCACTATAAAAACCCCCTCTTGCCAATCTTTCATTTATATTTTCTGCAAAATATATAATCTCAGCTCCATATTCAAATCTCATGTATCCATCACGTGTGTCTCCTGAGTTAGCTCAGCGTTTCCCACGTGCGATTCGTTGGCGTCCAAAATCAAGCGTCAAGTCTTGGCTGGTCGTTCTATTGACTGCAAAAGAAGAAACAGGTTGTTATCATAAAGCATGCGAACAAATAATATACCTAACGAAGAAGAACCTACTTGGCGTCTGAAAGTGGCAGTAGCCATCATAACAGAAAAAGAAGAATTTGGTCTCGTAGGCTCCCACGTTGCTGGGATAGCTATGTATCCCCTCGGCAATGGTAGGTCGCCGGGACAAGTAATACGAATCCTTGTCCCTACTCTTTTTGAGATAATAGGCGACGCCGAGCTCCACCGCCGTTGGCTCGCCCAAGCCGCTCTCGCAGCACGCGATGTACATCGCGACGGCGATGACATACGCGTTCGGTGTGAGCTGCATCGGTGCGATCTCGAAGTGATCCAGGACCGACCTGATGAAAGGATGGAAGGGAATCATCCCTCCACCCTTGAAGCTCTTTCGGGAGATAGCAGAAAGAAGGCGGCAGGATGTAGCGGACGACCGGTGTGGGCAGAGGACACCTCTGCTCGGCGTTCTACTGTTTTTAATCTATAAACTTCTTCTCGGGTGAGAACGAGAAGACTAGGGACGCCTCCGCGGGAACTTCCCGCCGGTGGACGAGCGGGTTCCTTCTGGGGTAGGGATGCTTCGGACGGTTCATTCCAGAGTCTGCAACACGACAGACACGATCATTTAACCTCGTAGTTTGTCCCATTGTAACGGCATGGACAAAATCCTTAAACACTAACGGAACCGAGCCGCCACCTACGGCTCGAGTCGACAACAATGCGGTCTATGGGGGACCCAGGGGAGGTCCCAACGCCGTTGCCCACCAACCCAACAAACAAAAAAAAAAAAAAAAATAAAAAAGAAAGAAAAGAGAGAAGAGGGGATGTTTAACCTGCTCGGGAGGATGAGTTAAACTAAGACGAATCCGTTTTGAACGTCTGAGAAGTGACGATCGGAAAAGAATCACCTCCGGGTTTGCAAAGTACTTATCATCGAAGCAAAGGGTTGTAGCGGCTTCATCCGGAAAACCGTGGTTCTTATTGGGCAACGAACCGACGGTTTTGCAAACCCCTCGGAACCGAAGCGACAACCTCCCTCTCCTCTAGCATTTAAATGCGGCCCCCCGTGCATTAAAATGCTAACTAAGGGCTGAGTTTTCAAATGCGTGTGCAGTAAAAGCTGGCAATACGACGTCGAGTCAGCACAACCACGCATTTAATGCACCTGCACAGGTACAGCGCGGAGAGCAGAGTGCCCAACAGCGCGGAGATTGCAGGTTCATTGAAATCTCTCCACAACATAGAAAGGACGTCCGACGAATCCAGGCGCTAGTGATGGTCATCAGTAGTATTGGACAAGGTGGCTCGAGGTCGTGCTCGCAAAAGGATTCTGCACGAGTTCTGACATTCAGGTCGAAACAAACCAAACAACCTATCACGGCAGACTTAGTCCCAAGGTTCGCTCCTCAAACTTAAAACTAGGGGATTCTGTATGTGGGAAAATAAAGATGGACGGGGACCGTGCGTGACGAGATGTGGATGCTACGTTAGATGATAAGCGCACGTCAGGCCTGCCATGCATCCTAGAGCTTCCACGTGTCCGCTTACCTGCTCCAAATCGCGTAAAATTTGCTGGGAAAGTGGGTAATGGGACGTAAAGCCTGATTACGTTCTGACATTCACACCAACCCAAGGATTTAATGATGATTACATGCATTCCGCTTGGTATAAGAAGAAGACTACCCCTTCATTAAGGGGATTCGATCATTTTTGACATTTACTCTCTCTCTAAGAAAGCTCTGTATTTTTACTCTTCAATCATTTGTAAGTCAGTCCGCTTTTAGCGACCTGACCCACCATATCAATACAAATCAGTGGATGTAGGATTTGCTACCTTAGCATCCGAACCACTTTAAAACCCTTATTGCATTTATTTCGCTTTCTATATTCATTATCACGTGTGCTTTTTGACCAATCAACGTTCCACCACGTGACAGTTAGTTGGTGTCTAAATTTCGCATCAACAATATATATTTGCAGAAACTATCAAAGAAACTACACCAGTTTGAACATAATTTTATATTAAATATTACCAAAATAATGTTATGATCAGTTGACTAATGTTTCTCAACATTATATTAGTATTACACGTTCACACCGACTCATCCACATTGCTTATATAAATTCCTAAAGGTTACATTTCTCTATATGACCTTTTTTTTTTTTTTTTTTTTTTAAACAATCATAAGTGCATTAACAGGAATATTTTCCTTCACAAAATAATTCTCCTGTATAAAGTCATTATACATATAAGTAGTTATGTTACTTCTGTAGTTCCTTCAGATATATAAATTTTTTCTATGCTAATTATCACATGATTATTAAGCATAATCTAATAAAATTTATATCAAAACGTCTTGATTAGAGAAAAATTTGGTTTTGTGTATGTATATCACGATTATTTGTAAATACTATTGGATTTATTCGTAAAATAGTATTTCAATCAATGATGATAAATCTAATTGTATTTAAGTAGAATCCTTATATAACAAATATCATAACACCTTGATTAGAGAGTTACTCTTACACAGAAATTCAAATATTTTATTTCCACTTTATTAACCATGTAGAGAATAAATAGTAAAACTAGCAAATACAAAGTTGTATTGCTCCTAATGGAAGACTTTTCTTCACTCTATACAACCAAAGGGAAAAATAAGGGTAAAGCCTTGATAAGGTTGTTATGATATTAATTTTAAATATGTTTTTGAAAATAAATTTATGAAATGAATTTTTTTTTTTGTAATTTTTTTTAAATGTAAATTCAGGAAAGATTTAGAGAATATAAGGCGGTAAGGGAAGAGATGAAAATATTCTTTGGGAATTTTCTTCTTATATATATATATATTTTTTCAAATTTCCAAAACAGTTTTAATTAAACTCTCACTCGCAAAACCAGATTTTTTTTTTTTTTTTATTGAACTGGATCACATTTTATTGTAAAAACCATCTTCTGACACCTGCTCAGGTTAAACTAAAAGATAAAATCCAGGCAATTATACACAAAAAAAAAAAAAAAATTATACTCATAAGATATATAATTCTACCCATTTTATTATTTATTTCACCGACTCTTCACCAATTTTNCTCAAAGAAAGAATCAACCAACAAAAGCAACAAATCAAGATCAAGAATCATACACAAGACCAACAGATTTACCGTGGTTCACTTGCTCTAAGATTGAGCAAGCTACGTCCACGTTGAACTCGAGAATCACACGAGCCCACTGCACTAATACTGTCAAGTTTACAGATTACACAATCAGCAACACAAGTCACTCAAAACCCCTTCTTCAACCCGTAACCAAACCCTAGAGATTACACCCTTTGAATCCCTAAGAACAGTGTATACTATACACCCAGAAATGACCAAACCAGTCACTCAACACTCAAGTTACAGGAAACACTCAACCCAAACTGTAGAAACCCTAAAGGCTTAACAATGGTGTTTAACGAAGAAGAGAGAGTATTCGAAAACGAAAATGAATCGCTCTGATAAACTGCCAAAATAATTCTGCTTTTATATGGGTGAAATTAGGGTTGAATTTCATCCGTTGGATCTCCTTTTTCATCAACGCTTAGGATTGGTTCTGTCAATATGAACAAAGTGACGTCGTTCCACTTAAGTGTTAAAACGGTAGCGTTTCAAGCCATCATCCAACAAAACCATCTTATGACACTTGCTAAGATTAAACTAAAAAATCAAATCCAGGCAATTATACACGAAAAAAGAAAAAGAAAAATTATTATCATAAGATATATAATTCTACCCATTTGATTATTTATTTCACCGACTCTTTACCAATCTCTAGACAGAAGATTTTACACTAAAATATTATCAAATATTGGCTCCTAAAATAATATTACTTGTAACCAGCTGGCAAGATATTGAGCTTAAGTTTATAGATGTTATGTCTATTTTTGACTTCATATTTTGTACGAAGTTTTATCAGACACACTTGAGGTTTAGTGAGAGAATAAAGAGACCCACAACTTTCATAATGAAACATTTACATCTTTATAATTGAATGATGTTTGTGAAAAGATCATAAGAGTAAAATATACAAAAAAAAAAAAAAAGTTTTTTATTTCTCATATGTCTTAGTTAATTGTCAAAGTTTAATATTTCTAAATCATTTAATAATTTGATCATATGAAGAAGAGATAAAATAAGGGCATATTAGTTATTGTACCAAAATTCTGTATCCGATTAATTTTTCACAAAGCATCTGTCAATTATAAGGGTGTAAATGTTTCATTCTAAAATCTGTGGGACTTTTGTTGGAAAAATGGCTCATTTAGCAAATCACATGGGGGTAGATGTGATAATGAAAAAAGGTTTAGGGACTTATATGTAATAGGCTAAAATGTTAGTTTGTCCCACATTGCTTGGGAATGAAAAGTGGGAAACTTTTGAGGCCTATATATAAGGACCTAAATCATTGTTATTAGACATCCCAAGGTGTAATTCCAGTATACTTCTTTTGTTTAGGGTTCTTTCTTTAAGGACCATTTAGTTTGCAAGTTTTATTGTATCTGCCCTTTGTTTTGGGTATTTGTTGTATTGCTCAAAAGTTTGTAATATTGTTTGGAGATAGTGGAGTTTTTTTTTGCAGCACCCGAGGATGTAGGTTTTCATACCGAACCTCGTTAATTCCTGGTATTCTTTATTTTTACATTTAATTTTGGCAATTTATTTATGCTTTACTACTTGTTATTATTATATTCAATAGCTAGCGTTAAAGTTTATGTTTCCATTGCATAACAAGTGGTATCAGAGCCTAGGTTTAAGATAGTGAGTAGCTATTTGTATGGTTATATGCATGTTTAGGAAAATTCTGTCAAAAAGACGATAAAAGTCTAAAGAGACTGGATTTTAAGTGGGACCATTTGTGACCCCTCCATTGTTTCCTGGGAATTTTCTTGGTGCGTATTTAATCATTTCAGAACTTACTACTACCTAGGGCTATTGTTGATTTGTTGGTTAGCTATTGAATATAATAATTTGTGGAGCTTGGTTATTGGAAACTTTGTTTACCAAGCCAATTGAGTAAGGCATAAATGACATCATTGTCCGAGGATTCATCGTCCGAGGCATCAACGTCTGCGGCACCACCATCCGCACCAGTAAAGATGATAACGGTTTCAAATGCAAAAATTGATGTTGAAAAATTTGATGGCCAAAATAATTTTGGCTTGTGGCAAAGTGAGGTAATGGATAGTTTGTATCAGCAGGATCTAGATATCGTTCTGGAGGAGGAAAAACCAGAAGATGTTTATGAGAAAAACTGGGTGAGGTTGAATGTAATTGGGGACTAATTTATTAAAGTCTTAATCCAGGCTGTTATAAACATCAAAGAAATATATCTAGAGTTAATCAATGATTGGAAAATCTCACTATATAAAGAGTGCATGGCATTTGTGTTTTCTATCAAACAAGTCACAAAAACAGTTATAAGAACTTGAAATGGGATCCCTGGGACAGCCGAGGCAATGGCCTCGCTTGGTTTACGCTATGGCAAGCTACAGATTATACGTATAGCTCACCGCCGCCACATGACTACTACAAGTCCCCACATTATCCACCCAAGCATGAAGAGTATCCACCGTATTACTACAAGTCCCCACCTTCTCCACCTCAGCATGAAGAGCATCCACCATATTATTACAAATCACCCCCTCCACCAAAGAAATCTCCACCACCACCATACTACTACAAGTCCCCACCTCTTCCACCAAAGAAGGAAGAACATCCACCTTATTACTACAAGTCACCACCTCTACCCAAAAAATCTCCTCCACCTCCATACTACTACAAGTACAAGTCCCCACCTCCACCACCAAAGAAGGAAGAATACCCACCTTATTACTACAAATCACCACCTCCACCTAAGAAATCTCCACCACCACCATATTACTACAAGTCACCACCTCCTTCACCAAAGAAAGAAGAACATCCACCATATTACTATAAATCACCTCCTCCACCAAAAAAATCACCCCCACCACCATACTACTACAAGTCCCCACCACCTCCACCAAAGCACGAAGAGCATCCACCTTATTACTACAAGTCTCCACCTTCAACTAAGAAATCCCCACCACCTCCATACTACTACAAGTCCCCACCTCCCCCACCAAAGAAGGAAGAACATCCACCATATTACTACAAATCACCACCTCCACCGAAAAAGTCTCCTCCACCACCATACTACTATAAGTACCCACCCCCTCCGCCAAAGCAGGATGAGCATCCACGATACTACCATAAAAATCCCCCTCCACCTAAGAAATCTCCTCCACCACCCTACTACTACAAATCACCACCTCCTCCGCCAAAGCATGAAGAACACCCACCTTATTATTACAAGTCACCTCCACCAAAGCATGAAGAACACCCACCTTATTACTACAAATCACCATCTCCTCCAAAACACGAAGAATATCCACAATATTATTACAAGTCACCGCCTCCACCATCTCCATCACCACCCCCTCCATACATTTACAAGTCACCCCCACCTCCAAAAGGCTATTAAGCTTACAGTCACTTCTTGAACTTATTTGATGCTACCAGGAATAGCTAAGTTTCTTTGTGATTCTATGTATGTTACTTTGGCATTGTTATTTTGTGAGTAATAATAAGAGTTTATACTTTTGTATCCCAATTCATGTCTTATTTGTACCATTAGCTATAATAAATGGAAGTTGGTAATCTAAGTTTTGATCACTATTCTGTTGCTCTCTAATTCTTGATAATTTCATTAATAGTATTAAAATAATCTATACCCTGCAAAAGTTGAAAAGTACTCATATTGGAACATTATTTTCAATAAACATAACCATATATATTATGTTGGGATAATATTGAGAAATTATTCATGATATTTAACTCGAAAATGTAAAATTAGGGATGTCACTTGTGGAGCTGTATAATTTTTTACTCTATTTTTTCATCATTTTCAAATTATTTATTTTTTATTCTAAGTGTTTGTTTGCTCTTAAGACTAGCCCTCTAATGCCCTCACATTCGGAAAATTAGCTTGGAAAATTGAATCAGAATGTTTTAGAATCATAATTTTTGCCCTTGTGTATCAAAAAATGAAATATTAAAATTCTGAATCGAATTCAGTATTATAAAGATTAAGAGTGATCATTTAATTTACTTATAATTATTCCTCAAGTAGAAAGCGTTCCATGTTCATGAATAGCTTTTTTCAAAAGGGTTAGGGTTTTTGCTTCATCGATGAATGTGTTGGTACAAGATATGATTTCTTGAAATTGAGGTTTACTTGTTTTTAAGTAAGTAACTAACTCTACGAGAAATTTTCTTATTTGTCCAATTTCTAATGAATCAAGATAACCCTTCGTTGCCGTATAAATAGTCATTAATTATTCTTCAACCGTAAGAGGGGCTGCTTGGGTTTGTTTGAGCAACTCACGTAATAGTTGATCCTTTGCCAATTGATTTTGAGTAGCTTTATCAAGATAAGAAGCAAGTTGTACGAAGGCTTCTAATAATGGCAGGTCTGAATCCTGCATTGAAATATATAACACCAATTTGATAGCATTGTTGGTCTCAATTGACCGGAGATTATTGATAATATCAAATTATTAGTTTCATGTGAGGGCTACCAATTGACAAATGCATATATACAATAGAGTAACCAGTAACCACTATGGACGAGGTGAGCTTGAGGGTTCGTGAAATGTTAGAATTCGATGTTATAATTTTCAGCATCGTGTTAGATATTCTCCGGTGCTACTTTAGTGTTTTCCGATGCTTGTTTTGCTTTGGAAAATGTTAAGATCTCACACCGGAATCTCACACCCACAATGTGTGATACTTAAGCCTAGGGTTTATCCCATCTATCAGGTCGATTTTTTGGGTTGGGTTCTCCTTTGGGTTTGAGTTCTAATATTGGTGCTTTAGTTGAGAGTTGAGTTACGAAAATGGCTACCTATAGGCTAGATTAAGGTGCACTATGCTCTCCTTAGGAGGGGGTGCTGCAATGAGTGAAGCCGCCCAAAGTGGGAAAAAGGGTTATCATCAAGTCAGTGTTGATAGAGTGAAAGCCGCTGTGGATGTCGGTAAGTGTGGTACTTAAACCTAGGGGCTCTCCTACCTATCAAACTGGTCTTTTGGGTTAGGCTCTCCCTTGAGTTTGAGTTCTAACATAAAACCATAATTTTAAAAACAATTTTCTTGTGGTGTACGTTCACTGCCCATGGCAATGTATATCATTATACCTATATAGATTTTCTTCTAGCTAGACTCAGAATACAACTTTGAGGCGATTAATTTAAGTTTTAAGAAACTAAACCGTGTGAGAGTTATAACAAGATTCTCTTCTTTCAATTGCTGGCTTGCTGGCAATGTGCTAGTTGATTATAATATATACATTGGCAGAAACTATGAAAGAAACTGCACCAGTTTGAACATAATTTTATATTAAATATTACCAAAATAATGTTTGATGAGTTTACTAACGTTTCCCAACATTATATTAGGATTAAACATTCACACCGACTTATCCACATTGGTTATATAAATTCCTAAAGGTTAAATTTCTCTATATGACATTTTTTTTTTTTTTTCTTAAAACAATCATAAGTGCATTAGCAGGAATATTTTCCTCCACAAAATAATTCTCCTGTATAAAGTCATTATACATATAAGTAGTTATGTTACTTCTGTAGTTCCTTCTGATACAGTGGCGGATCCAGGAATTTCACTCGATGGGGGCAAAAAATAAACAAAAAAATTTAAACCAATCATAACCATACTTTTTTTTTTTTCATTAGGATGAACTTCAACAAAAAGTTACAAAATACAATACATATATTCAAAAAACACAATTTTTCTACAATTGTCCTCGATGAGTTTTCATATTATGAACACGTTGGATAATCATCTCATCGTCAATTGTATCAAATACATCTTTCTCAATATAGGTGACCAAACAATCATTCATTCATTGATCTCCCATTTGATTGCGTAACCGACTTTTCACAAGATTCATTGCAGGAAAAGCCCTTTCAACGGTCGCAGTCGCAACTGGTAAAACCAATGCAAGTTTCACAAGCTTATACACCAATGGATACAAAATGTCTATTTTAAACCAAACTAAATTCTTAGCCAAATCACCAATTCCTTGTAACTTAGCAAATTCATCACAAGAACGCATGTCAATAACATAAGTCTTAACCTGGTTCTCAAGTACCCTCAACTCAAATGTAGAAAAATAAGATGGATAAAACTGGGGAAAACGGATCAACTTATGTTTGTCAAAAGCAGAGAATGAATTACTTGGATCTAAACATGCCATACAAAGAAGCAGCTCAGTACTAACCTCAGTGAAACGAGTGTTAAGTTCTTGAAGTTGCATATCTATCACAGTGTAAAACAATTCAACTCAATAGTGATGCAAATTTGTCATGTGCTCAGCTCTCCGTTGTGGCCGCCCTCGAATTGCAAACATATCATCCATATTCAAAATGGCATTATCATGCTTTTGGCAAAATGAAGAAACTTCACTGAACAAAGATTCACATCCTTCATCTCTCAACAATTGTAACCATTGTTTGGAAACTTTGACTAGGGCCATAGCATTTACAATGTCTTGATCTTTTCTCTGCAATGCTTGTGACAACTCATTAGTAATTGCTAATATACTTTCTATCATATGTAAGTTAAATGCAAAATCAAAGGAATATATTAAATCTAATAGATTACATGCTTCACCCCTTTATTCAGGATTTAAACCATCTTCTTTAATAACCTCAAGCACATCGGCCACAGAGGATAACAAAAGGATTAAGTTGATCAATATATAATAATACGAGCCCCAACGTGTATCACCAGCTTGTTTTAGACTTGTCTCTTGATTCAAACCTCGTCCCTTGCTAACTTCACCAATTTCTAGTGCTTCAACAAGTTTATGAACTTGGCTCTCCCGAAGCATGTCTCGACGCTTGCGTGAACCTCCAATAACATTTATCAAATTAGTAACTAAGCTGAAAAATGAAGCAATAGAAATGTGATTTTTTTGCAACGGCTACTAGTGTCAACTGAAGCTAGTGAGCAAAACAGTGAACATAATAAGCATATTCATTCTCCCTCAAAATCAAACTTTTCAGACCATTAAATTCTCCTTGCATATTACTTGCCCCGTCATAACCTTGTCCACGTAATCTTGACAAACTTAATCCATGTTGACAAAATAATGACTCAAGAGCCATCTTAAGTGATACTGTAGTTGTGTCACTAACATGTACAATGCCAAGAAATTGCTCAAGTACATGACCCTTTTTATCTACATAACGTATGGCAATAGCCATTTGTTCTTTAATTGACACATCACGAGACTTAGCAATCAAAACTGGAAATATGTCGTCTCCAAGATCACTAATAATAGCTTTTGTGGTTTCATTTGCCGCAGCATTCACAATATCTTTCTGAATCACTGGTGCTATCAATTTAAGATTCCCAGGTGCATTCTTCAAAACAACACCCTTAAAATGTTCATTATGCTGAGCTAGAAAATGAAGAAGTCCGACAAAGTTACCTTGGTTCTTCGAGTCTTTAGTTTCATCATGACCACGAAATGCCAACCCTTGACACAAAAGAAATCTAATGCAAACAATGGATGCAGTCAAGCGAGTTCGGTATTCAGTCCTAACTTGATCTGATTCCTTCGATAGAGCCACTTCGATATGTTGATTTTGATTCATTAAATTCACACAACTCTGTCGTGCTTGGTTATGAGCATTATTTGGCTGGCCAACATGAATTTGAAAGCGTTCTGGTTTCTTCCAATTACAAAATCCCTCACTAACGAAAGCGTCACTACCAGCTTGGCTTATAATGATAGGTCTAAAAAGATAACAATACAAACATAATGCAACATCTTTGGTCACACTATACTCAAGCCAATCGCCATACACATCAAAACAAGCAAGATTAAATCGATGATATCCTTTTCCAAATTTTGTCAGTGGAAATGCATGATTTTGAGGCTGGCAACAACTCTTTTGCAAGTAAAATCTTCGAATTGCATCCCTATAATTAGGATGATAATGATTGATTTTAGGCCGTAGAGCTAGATCAGATGGAAGATCTTTCAAGATGGCTTCTAGTTCTACATGACTTTCTTTTAATGGATCATTTTCTTTATCATTGGCTTTACTTTCTTGGACTGATGAGAATGATTGGTCTATTGTCGATTTTCTTTTGAGAAATTTATCCATATTGCATACCTAATAAGAAGTTTTAAACAAATAAAACAATAAGAAATTGTACAAGAATAATAACCTATAGTGATTTACATACATGGTAATGGAAAGACAATAAGACATACATAGTAACCCATAGTGATTTACATACATAGTAATGGAAAGACAATAAGAATGTGATATTTTGTGGGTTTGAATTCCTTTTAGACTCATTTAACATGAATCATGTAACATGAATCATGCATATTTATAGAAAAAAGAAGTCAACTCTTTTTATAAAATTTGATTTAGTCAAGTAATTTAATGAGGATGAAAGAAAAGATGCATAAACAATGATTTCTCAAGCTAATCTTTACAAACAATAAATAATTAGTTGTTTATGTTTATAAAGTTTAAAAAGTTTTTGACATTGTCAACAAAGAACTGTTATATAGTATCCATTCTGTCAATTGTTTCTCAATCAATTATCTCCTATTACATATATTGACAAGTGTACATTTTTTGCACATGTCATTATATTATTCCCACCTATTTCCTTCAAACCAGTTTGTGTATCACTTATTTGCTCAACCTCGGCCTGTTTCAACTAAAAAACAAACAGTACTATTCTAGGAATCAGGTGCGGAAGCGTTGCTCATATTATTCCTTCTCCTTTTTTTGTCATTTCCTCCTCCTAACTACATTTGCCCCTCTATTTGTGTCCAATCTTAATCTTGGTCTCTACATACTCTTCTTTTTTGGGTCTTTTGGGTTTATAGGGTCTGAATGATTCTGTGATTTGTTGTGTCTAGTCATACAAGCAATAGTATTGAATGTCAAACTTGAGTCTTTGAAGAAAAACTTTGTTACAAAATGATGCATAGACAATATTATGATTTACTGATGTTCCTTTACTCTTTTTGAGCTTTTGTTTTTTGTTTGTGGAATTGTAATTATTTCTATAATATTAATTAATATGTTTCTTCATGGTAACAACAACAATAGTGATTTTTTCATGTGCGCATCCAATAGACACACATGATATAAAGTTATTAACCAACTAACATCATCACTCTTGTCTCTCAAAATTCACGAGTAGGCGTGGGGAAGTCTGGGCATTGCCGCATTGGCTAAATAGTAAGGGCCCTTTCAAAGACTCTAGTTGGCCATTAGAAGCAGCATTCAGGTTTAGTTATACTTCAAATCTCAAATTCTAAATATATAATACTCAATTTTATTGGATAACTGCAATAACAAAAGTTCTAAAACTATAAAACATTGATTGAATAGAGAAAATTAGGAATTTAGGATTAGGGACATTACCTTTTGATAAATTGATGCAAAGTAGTGTTGGTTCAGACTTGGAAGGAGAGTTCGGTGAGAGAGACTTGATAGTTTAGTCTTTGGAGCACCTGCACCATGAGAGAAAGAGGGAAGAGAGGTTCTTGGCGTGCGTTGTTGTTTTGGTAACTGGTAAGAGTTCAAAAATCAAAAACAAAATCTCTTTTTTTCCCAAAATGTCAAAGTTCTATAGTGGGCAAAATGTCAAAGTCTTATGGGGGCAAAAGGCAAATAAATATAAATATAAATATTTATAGAAGCTGAAATTTTTTAAAGTGTTGGTGGGGGCCGTGGTCCCCACTTGTCATTAATTTGGTTTTGTGTATGTATATCATGATTATTTTTAAATACTATTGGATTTATTCGTAAAATATTATTTCAATCAAATGATGATAAATCTAATTGTATTTAAGCAGAATCCTGATAAAACAAATATCATAACGTCTTGATTAGAGAGTTACTCTTACATAGAAATTTAAATATTTTATTTTCACTTCATTAACCATGTAGAGAATAAATAGTAAAACTAGCAAATACAAAGTTTTATTGCTCCTAATGGAAGACTTTTCTTCATCTCTATACAACCAGAAGGGAAAAAAAGGGTAAAGCCTTGATAAGGTTGTGTATGATATTAATTTTAAATATGTTTTTGAAAATAAATTTATGAAATGAATTTTGTTTTTTTTTTTTTTGTAATTTTTTTAAATGTAAATTCAGGAAAGATTTAGAGAATATAAGGCGGTAATGTTGACATAAAAGGGTGAAAGTGCAAAGTTGTCAAGTATTTGGATGCCTTTAATAATGGTGTCAAAGTGATGTCGTTTTTAAGTAAAGAAATCAACTTTACTCTATAACAGTATCAGTATAAAAGAGCCATTGCTCTTTCTCACTGTATTGATTCTTAATCAAAGGAATACACACAAATCATGTTCTCTCATTTTCTTCCCTAAATTTGTTCAGATTTGCTCATATTTCACATGGTATTAGAGCCCTGATTCGCGTCAATGGCTAAGGATTCTTCTTCTTCTCATACACTTAACATCAATCGAGAAATGTTGCAAGATTCTTCAAATCAAACTACTTCAGCTCTCAATTTGAGCTTGCAAGTTATAAACCCTAAGCTGACAAGAAACAATTACCGCTTTTAGAGCTCTCAAGTTTTATCCACTGCTAGCTCTCATGAATTGGAAGATCACCTCTTAGGTAGAGGTCGTTGCCCCTCACCAGTTCTAATTGATGATTCTGAGGTAAGTGAACAACTTAATCCGGCTTATGTTTTGTGGAAAAGAGTTGACAAATGCTTAGTAAGTTGGTTACTTGCATCAATATCGGAAAGCATGTTCTGTGTTGTTTCAAAGTGTAGATTAGCCACTGAAATTTGGTTAGCCTTAGAAAATGAATTTATAACAGATTCCAAGGCTCGAGCTCTTCATCTTAAAAACTTGCTTCAAACAACTCAGAAAGGTAGTCTAAGTATTAGTGATTATGTTAAAAAGATGAAAGAGATCTCTGAAAGTTTAGCTGTTAGTGGAATGATTGTATTTGATAAGGACTTGCTTCAATATGTGTTAGATGGTTTAGGCCCTGAATATGATGTCGCTGTTATGAGCCTTACTTCCAGATTAGAATCCAAAGTTGACAGTGTTAAACTTCAAGAGGCACAGTTTTTACTTTAGAAGTATGAGCTTAGACTTGAAAAGTTTAACTCAGTTGATCTCTATAATAGGTCTGTTAATATAGCCTTAACTAGTCATCCTAATGTCTCTGGTGTTTACAAAGCAAAAGACTAGCCCAGCCACAACAAAGCTCCAAACTTTGAACATTTTTCCAACACTATACCTTCCCTAATTTCACTAGGAAATCCTCATAGCTTACAAACTTATGTTACTCCACCAACATTCACAACCTCTCATCCTCAAACCTTTATACCTTTTATTGGTAATGGATTGAATCAAAACTGGACTGGACCTGCTATTTATGGAAGAGGCAGAGGCTGTGGTAGTGGGATAAACATACTCATTTGCTAGGTCTGTAATAAGGCTGGACACTCTACTGTTCAGTGCTATCATTGTTTTAATGCAGCCTACAATGGTGTTTCACAGCAGCAACAAACTGTCCATGTTTCTCAATAGCAGCAACCTGTTCTTTCTCCTCAAGGCTACCAAAATGTATTACCTCAGCATTATCAGAATTTGACTTATCCTCAGCATGCTCAGAACAATGCTTTCTTTGCTTCTAATCAATTACACAATGTTCACTCACCACCAGTACCAAACAGTGGTTCAGCACAGTTCAGTCCTTCTTCCATTAGATAGTCAAGCACCATATTTGCTCCTACATCAAGTTTTGGAGTAACCAGTCAGCAAAATTCTAGTTATAGCCAAACTCACTTTGTTTCCACTGGACCATGGGTTGGAATTCGAACTGATAATGGTGCAGTTTTTGGACAATCTGGGAATTATTATAATCAACCATCTCATGGTTTTGATGTTGCTATAGCCTTTCCTTCAATAGATCCAGCATGGTATATGGACTTTGGAGCAATCGATCATGTGACCTCTGATCTTGGACAGCTGCAAATCAGTAAGACTTATGAGGGTGATGCTCAACTTCAAGTTGGCAGTGGTGAGCACCTTTCTATCTCTCATACAGGTTATTCTATCTTACCTAGTTCATTGCTCCAAATGTTTAGTGTTTACATCTTAGGAATATACTTTGTGTGCCAAACATTACAAAAAATCTGCTTAGCATCTCTAGGTTTACCAAAGACAACAATGTTATTGTTGAGTTTGATGCAAATTGTTGTGTTGTTAAGGACAAATCCACAAAGGCAATGTTGCTGCAAGGGGGCGTTCAAAGAGGTTTATATCAGTTGAACATTCCACCTGCTTTGTTCCTTCCATTGCCTCATCCTCTACAGCCTCATTCGCATCACCTACCTATTGTTCATCATCCAATAAAACGGCTCATTTTTTCCAATTCTCAGGAGATGCATTGTCTAATAAGTCCCATAGGCCTATTAGTCAAAACAAGTTAGTTGTATCTACTGATGCTACTTCCCATTGTAATCAGTCTCAAATGCAAGCTACTAATAATCCGTCTCCCTTATCATCCCATAATATATTAGGCAATAAGGCATACCTCTCATGTAAAGAGGTTTGTAACACCTCTAATGCTAATAAAATTGATCATTCTAATGTTTCACAAACTGCTTCAGTTTCTGATTTTCATTCTGCTATTGACATGTTTGATCCTAATATGCATAATTCTGATACTTTGGATAAGTCTGAAGAAAAGTCTATGAGTAATGAATTCTTATGTCCTAAGTCTGAGATGTCTCATGCTATTCAGAACAAACTAAGTCTACCTGAAAATGTGCAGTTAACTACTTTCAATGCATCCAATGTGTCACATATTAATATGCATGAGCTAAATCTGACTAAGTCTGAATTTCAAAACAATCTTCACTGCCTTCTTGTTAAAAAACTATTTCCTTCCTATATGGTTTGGCATAGGAGGTTAGGACACCCCAATTCTACTGTTTTTCAAAAAATCATGTCCTGTTTTTCAGGTTCCTAATCACAATCCTCACAATTTCCAAAGTCTGAAAACTTCTTTTGTGATGCATGTCAGATAGGCAATCTACATCAGAACACCTTTCCTTCCTCTCAATCACATGCCCTTGAACTGCTTGCCTTAATTCATAGTGATGTCTGGGGCCCTGCCCTGCAGTTTCTGTTGAAGGTTTCTGGTATTATGTTCAGTTTTTAGATGATTTTAGTAGGTTTACATGGGTTTTTCCTTTAAAAACAAAAGCTGAATTTAAGTATGTTTTTATTAAATTTCATCACCTTGCCGAGAGGCAATTTAACACTAAACTAAAGTGTCTTCAATCCGATCAAGGAGGAGAGTATAAAACTCTCATTCCTTATCTTAATGACTCAGACATTCAATTTAGACACTCATGTGCCTACACTCACCAACAAAATGGTCGAAGTGAACGCAAACATAGACATTTTGTAGAAACCGGTTTAACATTTGCACATGCATATATGCCCTTGCATTATCGGTGGTTAGCATTTGAGACTGCTACTTTCTTAATCAATAGAATGCCTACTGATGTCTTAAACGATGATACTCCTTGAAGAACTTTGAGAAGAATCAAATAGAACAATTTAGAAGAAGACGAAAGAAAGAGAGAATGTAATGAAAAGTTGATCTGAAAAATTTTCTTATTAACAGAAAGTAGTTGGAAGCAGTTAGGTGATGCTTTTTATATTTAGAGCATTACCAAAACACTGCGTTTTACAGATCTTGTATAACCCAAACATGAGCTGAGCTTTTACAAAAATATCCCAGACTAACTTCTATGAATTTACAATGAAGTCCTACGTAGTTATAATACTAATATTCTCCCTTAAGCTAGACTTACTTCATCGTCTTCAAGAATACCTTCATATTCTAATATTCCCCCTTAAACAAAACTTCCTTTGTTGTTCAGATTCAACATTACTCCTGTCTATATTAATACCCTTTCAGCTTCACGTGTACTATAACAATACTGCAGCAAATAGTTACTTCACATAATAAAACAGCAGCATGTCAAGATCAGTTGCTTCATAGAACAATATTGCAGCATATTTCAGAATAGTGCAGTATTGTAAAACAGAGTATTGCTTCATGGAATAAGGCAGCAGCATGTCAGGATCAATTGCTTCATAGAACAATACTGCAGCATATTTTAGACTAGTGCAGTATTGTAAAACAGAGTATTACTTCATAGAACAATACTGCAGCATATTTTAGAATAGTGCAGTATTGTAAAACAGAGTATCGATAAAAAAATAGGAAGACCATCAATAGTTTGCAGTATGCATCCAGTACACTCAACTTCAGCAGTATGTAGTCCTTTTTACTCTGGTAAGGCAGAGATCATATTCAGTTTTTCCAGCTTTTTGAAATTTTGAGGAAACATACTGCACAGTCAATTGTTTCGTTGTAACCAACTCCCTTACATAGTGTACATCAATCTCGATATGTTTGGTTCGGGCATGAAATACAGGGTTAGAAGATAAAGCCCCTGCACTCATGTTATCACACCAAACAACAGGGATATGTCTAATTGCAATGCCCAATTCTTTAAAAAGATGTTGGATCCATACTACCTCAGTAGCAGCCTGATTCAGGGAACGATATTCAGCTTCGGTGGAAGAGAGAGAGAGACAACCTTTTACTTCTTAGAGCTCCATTGAACCAATTTTCTCCAAGGAACACAACATACCCGCTAGTAGACTTTCGATCATTAACATCACTTGCCCAATCGGCATCCGCATATGCTTCTAAATGGAAATGTTTTTGTTGTTTAAACAAAAGACCATACTGAATAGTACCCTTTGTTAGAGTAGATGCCCTAGAGCCAATCAATTATTGTAGAATTGACTCTTTGTAATAATGTTCATTAATCAATAAAAGGCATTTTATTCTATATCGGACGGTTAAATGTAATAATTATTGCAATATGTATTGATATATGTCCTTAGAATGGTAGAGCCGTGACGAGGGTAACAAGTGTTTCAAATTTGATAGTGAGAACCCATGAGCACATGGTGGCCATTCTAGAACGTCGTTAGCCCAGTATTATTTCGAACTAAGGGCACAAATATACGGTAAGGCTATCATAGTGTGTTGAACGACCCTGTCGAAAGGCAGTGACGATCTCACTTGTCAAGGTGTTTGGTGAAACCTGGTGCAACACATGGGTGTTGTTGTAGGGATACCACAGCAAGTTCACTAGAATGACCCACCAGAGGATTCCATATGGATGGTAACCCCAGTGTCTAGGGACAAATCCTCTAACGAATGGTGGTGCATGTGATCCTTAGACTTGAGATCACGGAGGCCTTGTGCACCGATTGGTGTAGTTTGACACTAGCCTAACGCAGTTCTTTTCAGAGCTGTCAATACGGTGGTGATGGCTGCATCAAGGAGTGTATCAAGACTATGGTGGATTGACAGAGGATTTACACTCCCAGGTACGGGAGAAAGTTATCTCACAGCGCAATTCAGTATATGGCAATGACATTAAAACTGTGGCCAACGTGGGATTGAGTTGTTGCTCTATCCAGTTTAAATACGGGTTCTGGTCCAGAAACTGAATAATAATATCGAGAGTAACCGAAGGTTGACACTATTTCTATGCCTTCGTCTTGTCGAGATAACGAATGATGAAAGGATCGAATTGCACGGTAACCATATCGTTGACAGGTAGCTACTTTGCTGAATCCGAATCTTGGGTGGCCATGATGCCTGCTAGGGGCCAATCTTGGTCTGTGTATTAGTGAGACGATTAATGGTGTTAATCGCAATCATACACTGCCGATATGATGAGGAGCCTAAGGGTCACACACATAGAAGACAATTTAAGATGTAAGAAGAAAGAAGGGCGTTTTCGTCTTTTAAGGCGAAAGGGTATTTTGGTAATTTCAACAGTGCAATTAATTTGCTGGGTCGTAGCCTTATTTAATTTGTTAGAAAAATTAAATAAGTAAATTACGTTTAATATGTGTTACACATATAAATATATTATCATTATTGGTTAAATGTTAATATATATATTAATTGATTTTAATTGAGATAATGATGAAATTAAAATAATCAAATTGGGAGTGTTTGGCAACATGGGGCGTTTGGGTTGGAGCCCAAGCCTATTCCGTATGGGATTAGGGCAAATTGTTTTTAATATACAAGGAAAAGGGTGTGTGATTTTATTAATGATTTTTCTTGTAAAACCAATACACAGCAGCCCTTTTGCTTCTCCCACGGCGCAGTAACACTATTGCCTAAATCAATCAATTGATTTTGTTCCTTCTTAATCTTGAGGCCAAAGAGGATCTAGCAAATCCCCTTGGTTCTTTTAAGATTGTCTTCGTGTGGATACGCAGGTTCGATCCTACACTGGATCGGTAGCAAAGCGTTCGTCGACAAATTTGAGGAGCCTTCAACGTGCGTTTGTTTCTCTTAACTCATGTTGAATATTTATGCAGATTTTGTTAATATAAATTGTTAAAATCATACCCTTGATCTTGGCTCATGTAAACGATCCTGTATATTATATTTTTTCGTTTCCGCTGCGTATACGGGACTGTTTACTAACAGTGGTATCAGAGCCTAGGGTACTGAATTTTACAATTTTTATGTATATGGTTGATAACATGTATTTGATGAATATGTTGCCATATTGAATCGGGTGTAAATCGTCTTGAAATATGTTTTAAGAAACTGATTAATCGATTAATTTAATTTGTTGATGATCTGCTGGTTTAGTTTAATGTATGATGGATTTTGTTGAGATCAATGTGTATGATTGATTGCAAAATCCGGTTAGAGGTGTTTTTGGTTGCTGTATGAACAGATCCGGAGCTACAGATCTATGTACGCTCGCCGTGGCGAATAAATCCATCGCCGCAACGATCGTTGTCGCGCGGCGATATAACTCATCGCCGCGGCGATCGTCCTTTGGACGAGCGCTGTATGAAAACAGCGCTCGCTGCGGCGCATAAACCCATCGCCGCGGCGATCGTCCTTGGACTGTGCGCTGTACCAAAACCAATGCACGCCGCGGCGATCTAACTCATCGTTGCAGCGAGCGCACTTCCAAGTGTTCAGGGGGTAAAATGCAAAGTTTCAAAACTTTGGACCAAACGAAATCTGCAAATTGTCAGGGGGAAATTGTAATTAACCCACAAATTTCAGAAATTGATTGTTTTTGAATGTATGCTTTGTACAGTTTGTATATTGCATGGTGCCCGTACATGAGCCTTAGACCTAAGGGTGAATGTTTTAAAATATTTGGGTATGTATGGTTGTATTATTTATTAAATAGGGCCTGCGTGTCCTGCCTTTCTCCTCTTCTCGATGTATATTCTCTTCTCATCTAATTCCCCTCGAATGTAAACGAGGTTTCTAAATTTATTGATGTAAGAATTGTATATATTTATTGTTAAATTTAGAACGATAGTTTTTGTAATGTACTTGAAGATGAAGCAAAGGACGAAACAACCATACTTGAAGACTCAAGATGTTTATTACAGGACCCCTAGGTGACCCACCGATTCCTCTAGGCTCGAGGAAATTGGTTTTAGTTGGGCCATGTACCGACATGTTTAATTTTGTTTAGAATGCATGCTAAGGTTGAATGATAACAGCCAAACAATGTCATTCTAAAAGATAATATTTGGTGAGACATTAAATAACAAAACCCTCAATTAAAGTATATAAGTCACGAAAGCCTTCCATCACCATGGTTTAATCAAACCACCTGTCGGAAACCTTGTTCGCCAAAACGAGGGTACACTTCTACGGGAGGTTAAAGCATTGGAGTTTTCCTTAATGGTGATGGATCGACTTAAAATGACGGTTTTGCTTGTTCGCCAAAGCGAAGGTTGATAAACATGCGTCATAGGCATAGTAGAGCAGTACACATATTGTGTGTACGTGGTGACATGTAGTGTCACTCTACTGATACTGAGAATCACACTTGAGGACGATGGCATGTACTATCCATGGATTGTGTGATTGGCTTGTTGGCTTTCTCACATTTGAGATTGATAGTGGGAGCTATCAACTGGTGTGGATTGAGTTTGTGGCCTACCTAATCAATCATTTTGGCTTGTTCGCCAAAGCGGAGGTTTGAAATGGGCAGGATGGGATCTCGGTCCACTAGGAAGTCAACGGGCTTTCCGAGTTAATGGTGAGGGCTAACTTGAGTAAAATAGTGGGAGCTTCGTTTAATAAAAGACCATATTAAACAATAATAATGAACATGGTAATAACGGTTACTTTTTCTGCACTTGTAGATTCACTTAAATTTGAGCAAATGATCCCACATCCCTGCGACAAATCATCGAACTGGGAGAGAATGGAATGGTGAAAATTTCGTTGACTGGTATAGAAGATAAATAATATACTTCAGTCAAGCAATAGATTATACACCATTGAGCAACTCTATCACCAGAGCCTGCTGATAGTTCTATCCATGAGACTGGGTATGTATATGTGAAGCATACACATGATGTAAAAGCAGAAGAATGACTAGATACATTGTGCTTGCATCAATGGCACCATTACTGCGACAGCAGTGCCAGAAAATGGATTTAGCTTCTATTCTTCATTTTCTTCGAAGAAATGAGAAGCATATGGTGTCTCGGTCGTATTCAGATGTAGGATGGAAGAGGGTACCAAAATTGGCGATCATATACTCAAGTGGATCGAGTATATGAACAAGCTTGAGATTTTGGGATGTGGACTTAGAGAAGGTTTAGCAATAACCTAATATTACAGTCATTACGGATTTTATTCTCAATTTGTCTATGACTTTATTGAGGAGATAAGAAGAATACCCTTTTTTGAGCTTCTGGATTTGTTGAAGACTACTAGTCAGGCATGAAAATGTCAGAAACATTGACGTTGGTTGAAGCAACTCAAGTGAAAAGAAAAGGGCTCAGAAGTCGATGGAAAGAACTGTGCAGAAGGAAAGGCGTTTGTCCTCACTGGGGAATCCCAGTCACTGAGAAAAAATTGCAAGGCCTTCCTAGCAAAAGGGAAGAAGAATGTTACTTCTTCGTCAGGTACGTTATTGAGATTAACTTCTCTTGTAAACATCTAGTTGACACAAGATGTGGTACTCACATTTGATTGATGTGTAGGAACTACGGTAGAGTAGATTGCTCGCCGGGAGAGGTGGACCTACCAGTTGGAAATGAAGCACGTGCTGCTACTTTGCTGTAGGATCTTATCGTCTGATTTAGCCGATGGACTTGTTTCTTGGAACTTGTGGATTATTATGGTTTTTCTTCAGTTTCTAGAAATTATATATTCTGTGTCCACATAGGACAAATGAGAATATTAGTTTACTAATGGATTATTGTCCTTGAGTATAAATATATTCTTTATGGAACTGTTTCATAATAATATGTTCTTAAGAAAGACAACAAGGATAATCTAAATGACTACTATGCCAACTTTGGCAAGTTGAGCTAAACATACCTGAAGGAATGTGGGATAGTATCACAAACTCACTCCTCCTATACACACCCAACACAAAGGAGTGTCAGAAAGGAGGAACAAGACCTTACTTGATATGGTTAGGTTCATGATGAGTTTTAGTGATTTATCTACATCGTTCTAGGGTTATGCCTAGAGACTGCGACTCACGTTTTGAACCGTGTGCCGTCAAAGTCTGTAGATAAGACTTCATATTAGCTATGAGGGGGCGAAAGCCCAACTTGTCTTATCTAAGGATTTGGGGTTGCGAAGCTTATGTTAAGAAATTGACTTCGAACAAGCTGGGCCCAAAATCCTGTAAATGTATATTTGTGGGGTATCCAAAGGAGACCCAAGGATACTATTTCTACCACCCAGAAGAGCGCAAAATTTTTATTGCTCGATCTGGTGTCTTCCTAGAAAATGAATATTTTCTAAGAGTACTAGTGGGAGAAAAGTAGAACTTGATGAAGTTCTAAGACCACAGGATATAACAGACGAAGGACGGGATGATGTGCCACAGGAAGTGGTTGAGCATCATGAGGAGGTTACTCCATAACTTGTGGATCAAAGTGAACTACCTCAAGTAGCATAGGTGCTACGTAGATCTGGGAGAGTATGCCATGAGCCCGAGAGATACGGTTATCTCGTGACTCAACATGGTGACGTACTGGTCTACCAAGACGATGAACCTAGAACCTACGAAGACGCTATATCGGATCCGATTCCGTTAAAGGCTTGAAGCCATGAAATCTGAGATGGACTCCATGTACCAGAACCAAGTGTGGTCTCTGGTGGAACCACCTGAAGGGTAAAACCCATAGGGTGTAAATGGGTCTTCAATAGAAGACTGACATGGATGGCAACGTGCATACTTATAAGCACGGCTGGTTGCTAAAGGTTTCAAACAAATTCTGGCATTGACTATGAAGAAACCTTTTCGTCGGTTGCCATGATAAATCATCCGGATTATGCTTGCAATTGCTGCATATCATGACTATGGGTTTTGGCAAATGGATGTCAAAACTGCTTTCCTGAATGGAAACCTTGAGGAGGATGTGTATATGACACAACCTGATGGTTTCGTTCTTGATAGTCAAGCTAATAAGGTATGCAAGTAGTAGAGATCATTTATGGACTCGAGCAAGCTTCAAGGAGCTGGAACATTCGTTTTGATGAAGCAGTAAAAGAATTCGTTTTATCAAGAACGAAGATGAACCCTGTGTTTACAAGAAAGTGAGTGGGAGCGTAGTAGCATTCCTAGTATTGTATGTCGATGACATACAATAGATCGGGAATGATATACCGAACTTGCAGTCGGTAAAGACTTGGTTATCCAAGTGCTTCTCCATGAAGACTTAGGGGAAACAGCCTACATCCTTGAATAAGATCTATCGTGATAGATCGTGTAGGTTGCTCAAACTAAGTCAAAGTACATAGACAAGGTACTGAAACATTCAGTATAGAAAAATCCAAGAAGGGATTTCTTCTGATGGCATATGGTGTCTATCTCTGTAAGGATATGTGTCTTTAACCACACAATAAGAGAGATGAATGAAGAGGATCCCACATGCTTTAGCAAGTGGATCCATCTTATATGTTCAGATTGATATCTAATGTGCATTTAGCATTTGTAATGGATGTCAATCAGGCTCAGTGAGCAATATGTTATGTACTTAGATTGATGTCTTATGTGCATTCAGCACTAGTAGAAGATATCAACTAAATCCAAGTGAATGACACTGGGTGAGTGTCAATGGACATTCTTAAGTGCTTGAAAAGGGCTTAAGAATATATATTCTTGGATAATGGAAGAAAGATGAGCTCACTGTAAGAGAATACGTGACGCTATTTCCAAACAGGAAAAGGATGATTATAGTTCGCAATTTGGGATTACACATTTTGTCTCAATATAACTGTAGTGAGCTGCAAGAGCTCAAATTGGTGTACTGCAGTGGATTCTACAATTGATGCTAAGTGTACCGCATTTTTAATGCTGCTGTGTAGGCGGTTTGGATCAAGAAGTTCATTACTGAACTTGATGTGATTTCAAGCATTGCTAACAGTCTTAGTTGTACTGCGATAACAATGGAGCCATTGTTGTGGCTGAGGAATCACGGTCTCACCAGTAATCCAAACACTTACTTAGTTGATTCAATCTGATCTGAAGGATCGATATGAAAGGGAATGTGCAGATTTGCAGAATACCTACAACCCACTATTAAAGTTTCTGTTGTAGCAGAAGCATGATGTGGCACTTGGGTCATTCAATGTTGAGTGCATGAATGACTGGCTATAGTGCAGGCACTTGGGTCATTCAGTGTTGAGGGCATGAATGATTGGCTATAGTGCAAGTGGGAGATTGTTAGAGTAGATGCCCTAGAGCCAATCAATTATTGTAGAATTGACTCTTTGTAATAATGTTCATTAATCAATAAAAGGCATTTTATTCTATATCGCGTAAATCATTATTATTGAATATGTATTGATATATGTCCTTAGAATGGTAGAGCCGGACGAGGGTATCAAGTGTTTCAAATCTGATAGTGAGAACCCTATGAGCACATATGGTGGCCATTCTAGAAACGTCTGTAGCCCCAGTATTGTTCTGAACTAGGGCACAAATAATACGGTAAGGCTATCATAGTGTTGAACGACCCTGTCGAAAGGCAGTGACTGATCTCACTTGTCAAGGTTGTTTGGTGACAACCTGGTGCAACACATGGGTGTTTGTTGTAGGCGATTACACCACAGCAAGTTCACTAGACTAACCCACCAGAGGATTCCATATGGATGGTAACCTCTGTGTCTATGGAACAAATCCTCTAACGAATGGTGGTGCATGTGATCCTTAGACTTGAGATCACCGGAGCGCCTTGTGCACCGATTGGTGTAGTTTGACACTAGCCTAACGCAGTTCTTTTCAGAGCTGTCAATACGGTGGTGATTGGCTGCATCAAGGAGTGTATCAAGACTATGGGGATTGACAGAGGATTTATCACTCCCGGGTACGGGAGAAAGTTATCTCACGGCGCAATTCAGTATATGGCAATGACACTAAAACTGTGGCCACAGTGGGATTGAGTTGTTTGCTCTATCCAGTTTATAATACGGGTCATTGGTCCAGAAACTGAATAAATAATACGAGAGTAACCGAAGGTTGACACTATTTCTATGCCTTCGTCTCGTCGAGATAACGATGATGAAAGGATTGAATTGCACGGTAACCATACGTTGACAGGTAGCTACTTTGCTGAATCCGAATCTATCGGTGGCCATGATGCCTTGTTAGGGCCAATCTTGGTCTGTGTATTAGTGAGACGATTAATTGGTGTTAATCGCAATACATACACTGCCGATATGATGAGAAGCTTAAGGGTCACATACATAGAAGACAATTTAAGATGAAAGAAGAAAGAAGGGCGTTTTCGTCTTTAAGGCGAAAGGGTATTTGGTAATTTCCAAGTGTAATTAAATTTGCTGAGGTCGTAGCCTTTATTTAATTTGTTAGAAAATTAAATAATGAATGAAATTACGTTAAATATGTGTTCACACATATATTTAAATATATCATTATTGTTTAAATGTTAATATATATAATATATATATATATATATTATATATATATATATATATATATATATATTATAATATAATATATTATATATATTATATAATATATATTTATATATATATTTAAATATATATATATATATATATATATAATATTAAATATATATATATATTAATTGATTTAATTGAGATAATGATGGAAATTAAAATAAATCAAATTGGGAGTGTTTGGCAACATGGGCGTTTGGGTTGGAGCCAAGCCTATTCCGTATGGGATTAGGGCAATTGTTTAAATATAAAAGGAAAAGTGTGTGTGATTTTAATTAATGATTTTTCTTTGTAAAACCAATACACAGAGCAGCCCTTTTGCTTCTCCCACGGCAGTAACACCTATTGCCTAAAATCAATTCAATTGATTTTGTTTTCTTCTTAATCTTGAGGCCAAAGAGGATCTAGCAAATCCCTCTTTGGTTCTTTTAAGATTGTCTTGTTGTGGACTACGCAGGTTCGATCCTACACTTGGATCGGTAGCAAAGCGTTCGTCGACAAATTTGGAGGAGCCTTCAACGTGCGTTTGTTTCTCTTAACTCATGTTGAATATTTATGCAGATTTTGTTATATAAAATTGTTAAAATCATACCCTTGATCTTGGCTCATGTAAATGATCCTGTTTATATATATTTTTCGTTTCCGCTGCGTATACGGGACCGTTTACTAACACCCTTGATATACCTGAGAACTCGTTTACAGGCTGTCCAATGTGAAGTTTTAGGTTGCTGGAGAAATTGACTAAGTTTGTTCATGGTAAAGGCTATATCAGGTCTAAAGAGAGTCAAGTATTGAAGCCCTCCAGTGATGCTACGATACAAGATAGGCTGATCAAAACATTCACCATCATCAGTCATGAGCTTCGTGCCTATTGCCATTGGAGTATTACACGGATTGCAATCTTTCATGTTTGCCTTGGCTAGTAACTCCTGCGCATATTTGGACTGAGTGAGCAACAAACCATTCTTGTTTCGACAGACTTCAAAGCCTAGAAAATAACTCACTTCACCGAGAACCTTCAAAGCAACTGACTATTAAGATCCTGAATCACTTGATCAATGAGTTGAGAATTAGTTCCTATTACTAAGATATCATCAACATAAACAAGTAAATATATGACATCAGAACCCTTGTGATAATGAAAGAGACTAATATCAGAGGTAGAATTAAGGAAACCCTAAGCTAAGAGAGCACTTTGAAGCTTATCGAACCATGCACATGGAGCCTAGTTAAGGCCATATAATGCCTTTTTTAATCTACAGACCTGCTGAGTACTAGAAGCAGGTTCAAATCCCTCAGGTGGCAGCATATATACTGTCTCTGTGAGTTGACCATTTAAGAAGGCATTATTCACGGCAAGTTGTTGAACTTGCCAACCATTGTACACAGCCAAAGAGAGAATAATCCTGATAGTTGCTGCTTTAACAACCGGAGAAAAAATGTTAAAATAGTCCAGGCCAGGGGTTTGTTGAAACCCCTTGGCAACAAGCTTGGCTTTGTACTTTTGTAAGGTCCCATCTGAATTGAGTTTAGTTTTGAATACCCATTTGCTGCCAACTAGATGCATGCCTGACTAATACGGTATCAAGTCCTAAGTCTGATTGTTTAACAAAGCTTGATATTCTGCCTCCATAGCAGATTTCCATTCAGGGATATTTAAGGCTTCCTTAACTGTTGGAGGTTCCTTAAGGATAACTTGTGTAGATAGTAAAGCTTGAATTGGTACCTGATCAGAGGAAGTAGGCTGTGAATAACAAGCTTTGGACCGTGTTACCATGTGATGAGTATTAAGAGAAGTAGAGGAGACTGGTTTTGTAGGTAGGGTGGGGGCTGCTACGGGTAAGACAACTTCAAGTTGAACACCAGTGGCAGTGGGTTTAGCAAACTTAGGGGACTGAACATGTAAAGGAGCTTGAATTGGAGATTGATGAGGTTGTAATTGTGTTGGTGTTGCTAACGGTAGGACAACTTCTAGTTAAACATTAGAGGTGTGAGGCTGGGTTGAAGAGTTTGTAGCTTCAAAACCTAACTGAAGAGGTTGATCGTGATTTGTATGGTGAGAGGAAGTAATGTTTATGCTAGAAGAGGGATGACTAGAACTTGAAGCTAACTGATCTTGCTGTGAGCTGGACAAAAAGTGAGTGGTGGACTTAGAGTATTCTGGCGTAAATGAGTGATCCTTCTCAAGAACAACAGAATGTTGAGGTACTAGCCATGGAAAAGAGCCCTGAGCATCAGATGAACTATAGGAACTACAACTAGTTGCATCACTATTACAGGACTGCTACACAAAACCTATTTTAAAGGGAAATTCAGTTTCACAAAACTTGACATGTTTAACTGTATAAATCCTTCCAGCAGAGGACATACACCTGTATCCTTTATGAGCCAGGCTATAACCAAGAAAAACACATTTCTTAGTATGAAATGAGAGCTTGTGTTTTTGGTAAGGTCTTAAATAAGAGAAGCAACTGCATCCAAACACCTTAAGCTCATTATATTGGGGTTCTTTCTTGAATAATTCCTGGAAGGGTGAACTATAATCAAGCACAGCAGATGGTAAACGATTCAGTAAGTAAGTTCCTGTTTGAAAGGCTTCCCACCAGAATTTTAAGGGCATTGAAGCATGAGCTAGAAGGGATAAACCAAACTCAGTGATGGATCTATGTTTCGTTTCAACCCTACCATTTTGTTTGTGTAAATAGGGACAAGGGTGCCTAAACATGATCCCATGTTATGATAGATATTTAGAGAATGCTCTAAATTTCCCCCCCCCCCCCCAATCAGTTTGTAGGCACTTGATTCGGGTACCCAGCTGATTTTCTATAAACACATGGAACTGCACAAAAATACCATAAGCCTCAGACTTGAGTTTTAGAGGGTAAATCCAGGTATACCGGCTGAAGTCATCTACAAAGATGATGTAATATCTGTACCCTTCATTAGAAAGAACAAGGGCTGGTCCCCAAAGATCTGAATGTATTAATTCTAGAGGTGCCTTTGCTTTTATGTTGGAAGAAGGAAAGGTACATTGAGATAATTTTCCATAAGCACAAGCTTCACAAACAGAGTTCTTATTGCCATCCATAGAAAGTTTTACATTTAATTTTTGCAGTACACAATGAAGAGACTTAGGACTAGGATGTCCTAGCCTAGCATGCCAAAGTAAGGGTAAATTCTAAGGAGCAGATTGCATCTGACAGATGGATGCTTTATTGCTATTATTAGGAGCCAAAGCAGGAAAACAGGAACTCTAAAATGCTTCTATGGACAAGCTGGAAGTAGAAACTTGCTGAGGAGAAAGAGAATTTGAACACTCTGAAGCAGTAGTAGTAGAAACAACACCAGTGGGAAGAGCCAATTGATACAAGCCATCCTTGACTTTCCCTTACAGCAAAATGGCCTTGCTGCTTCTATCCTTTGCCAAACAATGATCAGCATAAAATTCAACTGAAACATTATTGTCTTTGGTAATTTGGGAAATACTTAGCAATTTTTTTGCAATTTTTGGCACACACAATATATTCTTGAGATGTATTAACCTATGAGTATCATAAGATGGTAACATTAACATACCTGTATGAGTAATTGTTAAGGCTTCTCCACTACCAACTTGGACTTTAGAGCTGCCTGGATATCCTGATTTTACTGCCATATTATTCGCATCAGAAATCATGTGATTGGAGGGGCCTGAATCCATATACCAAGCCTGGTCTTTGACAATCTGAGGAGTAGCTAACATGTGACCAGATGGATACGCTGATGTATGAATATCAGTATGAGGAGGAGCAGTGGAAGAGTTCTGCTAATACTGGACTGGTCTTTGATTGTTTGAAGAGAAGCCAGAGGGACACCGATTAGGTAACTGATGCATTGGTGGTGTTCCATAGGCTGAGTGATCATGAAGGTTCCCAATGTGATCATGAGAGTACTGAGTTGATGCATTCATTCCAGCAACCAAAGCTTGAGGAAACTCATTCATAGGATCTGCATTAGTATGAGGTGTCGCTGAATATGCATTTTGCATTGATTTAGATGTATTATATGATGGAGGCTGTCCAGAAATATTGAAGTTTACTGAAGGTTGTCCAGGAACATTATAATTGGTTGCTGTAAATCCTTGATAGTCATAGTCGAACCTATGATAACAGTGAAGGGCTGAATGACCTGTTTTTTCGCAAACCTGACACATCAGTCTTGGCTTTGGATAGCCTCGACCTCTTCCTCTTCCTTTATTAAAAGGTAAAAAATTACCAATATAAGATTGTGAGTATTCAGTATAGGGAGGACGATTAAGATCAGTCCTTAAAGCTCCTGGTTGTCCCATATACATAGGTCCTCCTCCATAATGAGGAGTTCCTGAAGCTCCAAATAGCACATTTTGAGTCTGTTGAGTTGGATGAGTTACACCACTAGCATTTTGATAACTGGACGTCAATGGATTCACTACATTAGTGGATTGTTGTACTGGCATTCTAGACACATTCTGAGTAGTAACTATCTCTGCATTATTGCTTTTGGCAGCCATTAACGCAGAAGACATAGATTCATGAAAGTTCATCAAGGCGCTGTTCTGTTTTTCCAGCCTCATTTCGTGTTTATGTAGCAAAAACTGAGTTTCTTGGAATGAGGTTCGACTAATATTCGATATAAGATTGGCTACCACCGCATCATAGTCAGCTCCCAAGCCATCCAAAATATACATCAACCGTTCGTCATCAGCAATATGTACACCACTAGCATTGAGTTCATCACCTAATTCTTTCATTCTTAGGATACACTCATTGATACTTTGAGACTCTTTCTTAGTTGTATTCAACATATTCCTAAGATGCAAGATTCTAGCCTTCGAAAAAGACTTAAAGTGAAGCTCTAGTGTATTCCATATTTCATATGCATTAGTGCATTTAGAGACATGCCTAAACATCGATTATGAAATTGATGAAAGTAACCAACTCACAAGAAATTGATCTGTTTTCTTCCATGTAAAATACTTAGGATTTGGTTTTTTCATCAGCTTCTCATCGTCGTCTAAACTTTTCAATAGAAACATAGGAGGACAAGGATTAGTACCTGTGATAAATCCATCTAGATCATGAGCTGTTAGTGCCGGTAGAATTTGAGATTTCCAGAAATTGTAGTTTCTCTCAAGTAGTTTTACACTGATTGTTGGTAGAGATGGCTGAACTGATAGACTTTGCGCATTACTAGTAGTGACTTGTTTAGACTCCATTTTCACGCTGTAACAGATTCAAGAGTTATCCTTAGGATCAGCTTTTTGACGTGTGTCTAAAGCTCTAATACCATGAAGAACTTTGAGAAGAATCAAATAGAACAATTTAGAAGAAGACGAAAGAAAGAGAGAATGTAACGAAAAGTTGATCTGAAAAATTTTCTTATTAACAGAAAGTAGTTAAAAGCAGTTAGGTGATGCTTTTTATATTTAGAGCATTACCAAAACACTGCGTTTTACAGATCTTGTATAACCCAAACACTTCTTATCTCAAATTGTTTCATAAATAACTTACCTATGAGAGTCTTAAGGTGTTTGGGTGTACTTGTTTTCCCTATCTTTGTCACTTTAACAGTCACAAGTTTAGTTTTCATTCCTCTAAGTGTGTGTTTATAGGATATAGTCCAATTCATAAGGGGTACAAGTGTTTAAGAGAAGATGGAAAATTTTTGGTTACACCTAGTGTCACCTTTAATGAAACAAAGTTTCCCTTCCAAAACAAACAGTTTATTGATCCTTACGACACCTCTTCCTCTCACCTTATCAGATAACTCTATCATCTCTTCCTCATCTCCTATACCCAATTTCATGCTACCCAACTCTTCTCCGGTTGCCCCTATTCCTCATGCAGTAACAAAGTCTTCAAACAAGGTTGTCCTTAATGATTCAATAGTTAATACTCATACCCTTTCACCTAACGTCAAATTACCTACTTTTCCCTCTCCTACAAATAATCTTCACCCACCTTCCACTACTATACAGTCACCTAGCCAACATATCAGCCCACACCTTCCTAGTACATCTGATACAACACCTTGTAGTAGTTCTTTAGACTTATCTACATCGCCATCAGCATCTACTCCCATGTCCATCACCTCACCATCTACAGATACACTGAATACAACACCTTGTAGTAGCCTTTTAGACCTTTCTACATTACCATCAGTATCTTCCTTACCTGTGATCAGTTCAAATTGTGTTTTGCCTGCCTACCATCTTGAAGTTGATTTATCATTAGCACAAGTCTCTACTGATTCAATGCCAATTCAACCTGTTCTAAATTTACACCCTATGATTACAAGGTCAAAGTCTTGTGCTGCTGTCTTCAAATCAACCACTGGTTCAGTTTCACCTGAACCTAGATTTTTGCTGCATTCAGCCTTCCTTACTACTGGTCAGGATGTTATAAACCTTGAACTCAATTCTGCACTTAAAGCACTTGTAAGTCCAGCTTGGACAACAGCCATGCAGGATAAGTCTAATACAACTGGTCCAGTTTCAAATGAGTCTGACATTTTGATGCATTCAGCCTTCCTTACTACTAGTCAGGATGTTATTGAACCTGAACCTAACTCTATAATTGAAGCACTTGCAAGTCCAGCTTGGAAAGCAGCCATGCAAGTTGAGTTTGATGCTCTTGTTCACAATGACACTTGGTCTCTTGTCCCACTTTCTTCCGACAGGAATATTGTGGGGAACAAATGGGTTTTCAGAACCAAATTCAATACAAATGGCAGTCTCCAAAAATACAAAGCTAGACTAGTGGCCAAGGGATTTCAACAAACACCAGGATTGGATTACTTTAAAACCTTCAGTCCTGTCATCAAGCCATCAACCATTCGTATCATTCTTACTTTGGCAGTTTCTAATGCTTGGGACATTCAACAAATTGATGTAAACAATGATTTTCTTATGGCACTCTAAATGAGACAGTATATATGTGACAGCCACCTGGTTTTGAGTCCTCTGATCACCCTTCTTTTGTTTGCAAATTGAACAAAGCTCTGTATGGATTGAAGCAAGCCCCTAGCTCCTGGTTTGACAAGTTAAAAACTGTCCTTCAGATTAAGGGATTTCAGAACTCCATCTCAGATTCTAGCTTGTTTATCTTCAAGCAAAATTCAGCTGTCACTTATGTTTTGGTATACGTTGATGATATCCTTATTACCGTGTCTAATCCTACTTACATTAGTCAACTGATGAAGACCTAAATGATGAATTTGCACTAAAGACTTTGGGGTCTCTGCAGTATTTCTTAGGTTTGGAAGCAACTAGAACTCTAGCTAGAATTCATCTCAAACAAACTAAGTATGCAACTGATTTGCTTTTCAAGACCAATATGCTTGAAGCTTATGCTTGTTCTACTCCAATGGCTGTTGGCACCAGGTTATCTTCACTTGACAATCCAACCTTTGAACATCCTAGTTTTTACAGGAGCACCATTGGTGCTCTTCAATATTTGACCCTCACCTGTCCTGACATCAGCTTCCCTGTTAACAAGCATAGTCAAAACTTGCAAGCCCCAACAAATCTGCAATGGCAAGCATGCAAGAGGATCCTTCGTTACATCAAAGGTACTCTCCTTTTTGGATTGCAATTTAAGCCAGCAACCTCCTTTCATATTGAGTGTTATGCTGATGCTGATTGGGCAAGTAGTCTTGATGACCAAAGGTCCACAAGTGGGTGTTGTGTTTTCTTAGGTCCAAACCTCATTCAATGGAGTTCTCGCAAGCAAAAGGTGGTAGCATTGTCCTCAACTGAGGCTGAGTACAGAGCACTTGCTCAAACTTCTACTGAGGTAGCTTGGTTACAAAATATGTTCTTTGAATTAGGCCTAAATTTTCCTACAACACCAGTAATATGGTGTGATAATGTGAGTGTTAGAGCTTTTGCCTCTAATCCAGTCTTCCATGCACAGACCAAACACATTGAACTTGATGTACACTACATTCGTCAACAAGTTTTAGCCAAGAAGCTGGTGGTTCAATATGTGCCATCAAAACTTCTAATTGCTGATCTTCTGACAAAAGCCCTCTCAACTGCTCAATTCAGTGAGCTCAGACAAAAATTGACAGTTCTTGATGGTTCTTCCTTTTAAATTTAAGTCCTGGCCACTGATTTTTTTTGGTTACTTCATTACTTCCCTGCATTTCTATCTTACTGCTTAACCTTCTGCAGCAACTGGAGTTTCAAGTCTGTAGTTCAGTGTTTGATATGAATGGTGCAATATTGATAACTTTTTGCAGCAACTGGTGTTTCAAGTCTGCAGTGGTATTTCAAATCTGCAGTTCAGTATCTACAACTTGTGTATCAAGTCTATGTAGTGATATTTCAAATCTGCAGTTCAGTATCTGCAACTTGTGTTTCAAGTCTGCAGTGATATTTCAAATCTGCAATTCAGTATGTGCAACTGGTGTTTTAAGTCTGCAGTGGTATTTCAAATATGCGTTCCGTATCTGCAACTTATGTTTCAAGTCTGTGCAGTGATACTTCAAATCTGCAGTTCAGTATCTGCAACTTGTGTTTCAAGTCGGCAGTGATATTTCAAATCTGCAGTTCAGTATCTACAACTGGTGTTTCAAGTCTGCAGTGGTTTTTTTTTTTTTTTTTTTTAAAATATGTAGTTCAAAATCTGGTTTTTCAAATATGCAGTTCAATATCTGCTCTCCAGATTCTCCAGACTTTGTTAGTTTGTTCCATGCTCGCTTTCACCATTGTGTCAGTTGACCCATATCTGCATATTGGAGCTGATATTTTTGCTGATTTGATGAAGTTTCTGGTGACTAATGCATGCTTGCTTTCACCATTGTGTTAGTTGCTCTGCATATTGGAGCTGATATTTTTGCTGTTTTTGATGAAGTTTCTGGTGACTGATGTTTTCTACTATTGCTGAATTTTTTTTTAATGAAGTGACTGGTGTGCAAGCATCTGGAGTTTACAATTTGGCATTGAAACTAGCAGTGAATGTTGCTGATAATTAGGTCCTCAAACCAGGTTTGGTTTGAGGAGAGATGTTGACATAAAAGGGTGTAAGTGCAAAGATGTCAGGTACTCAAACCAGTTTGGTTTGAGAGGAGATGTTGACATAAAAGGGTGAAAGTGCAAAGTTGTCAAGTATTTGGATGCCTTTTTAATGGTGTCAAAGTGATGTCGTTTTTAAGTAAAGAAGTCAGTTTTACTCTGTAATAGTATCAGTATCAGTATAAAAGAGCCACTGCTCTTTCTCACTGTATTGATTCGTAATCAAAGGAATACACACAAATCATGTTCTCTCATTTTCTTCTCTAAATTTGTTCAGATTTACTCATATTTCACAGGTAAGGGAAGAGATGACAATATTCTTTGGGAATTTTCTTCTTATATATATATTTTCAGTTTTCCAAAACAGTTTTAATTAAACTCTCACTCTCAAAACCAGATTTTTTGTTTTTGTTTTTATTGAACTGGATCACATTTTATTGTAAAAACCATCTTATGACACTTGCTCAGATTAAACTAAAAGATCAAATCCAGGCAATTATACACGAAAAATAAAAAATAAAAAGAAAAATTATTATCATAAGATATATAATTCTACCCATTTGATTATTTATTTCACCGACTCTTCACCAATCTTTAGACAGACGATTTTACTCTAAAATATTATCAAATATTGGCTCCTAAAATAATATTATTTGTAACCACCTGGTAAGATATTGAGCTTATGTTTATAGATGTCATGTCTATTTTTGACTTCATATTTTGTATGAAGTTTTATACGGACACCCTTGAGGTTTAGTGAGAGAATAAAGAGACCCACAACTTTCATAATGAAACATTTATGTCTTTATAATTGAATGATGTTTGTGAAAAGTAATTATTATACGACAAACATTTACGTCTTTATAATTGAATGATGTTTGATAAAAGTAATTATTATAATTGAATGTGTTTGTGAAAAGTAATTATTATAATGAAACATTTACGTCTTTATAAGAGTAAAATATACGGCAAAAAAAAAAAAAAAAAAAAAATAGTAAGTTTTTTATTTCTCATATGTCTTAGTTAATTGTCAAAGTTTAATATTTCTAAATCATTTAATACATTTAATAATTTGATCATATGAAGAAGAGACAAAATAAGGGCATATTAGTTATTGTACCAAAATTCTGTATCCGAATAACTTTTCACAAAGCATCTGTCGATTACAGTAAAACTTCTCTATAATGATACTCTATATAAGAATAAATTCTATATAGTCATAAAAAATTTTAATCCCAATTTGGGATAATTATAAATAAGAATAAACTCCATATTGTAATAAGTTATAATTTTTCTAATTCTCGCCTTAAGAAAAGTTGCCTAAATATAGTAATAATTATCTGTATATTACAAATAAATATATGTTATGTTACATTAAATGTTTAAGATGAAATAAAATATTTATCTAAAATTGTTTGAGACAATGATTTATGCTTTAAAATTATAATCACATCTTTTACCTTACGAGTACGTAATACCTTGCTAGATTGGACACTTTCTTGTTGAAGCAAAAATATTTTTAGCTTTTCAAGCATGTTTAGAGCTTCATAGCAAGAAGCTTTTTGTATTTCCGTACTATCATCCTTAGGATTATTTCCTTTCTTTTCTTGTCTAATTGCAGTAATAATTTCTTCTTTGGTTAAAGTATATACGATTTGTTGTTCATTTGGATGATCGAGGAAAACATTAATATCTATTTGATTAGTGTAGGGAAGATGTCGAATCTGATCCCTCAATTCTGCAATGACTCTTTTATTCTCCTCATCCGGTTCATTTGTAACTGACAATTCATTGACACTGGAAGTCCTAATTTTGCAGTGCTTAAAACCATTGGTAATTGTTTGTGGCTTCACATCAATTGACCATGCATCAACTGCATTTACAGTTCCATCAATGACAATTATCTTTGCTGGTTCCAAGATATGATCTTCTATCAATTTCAAAAGTAGGCAATTAAAGCACTGAATTGAAATTATAATACTACCAAAATATAAATTGAAATCCTAATACTATACTACTAAAACATCAATTATAAAATAAGATTTCAAAACAATAATTTTTGTAAATACACCTCTATTAAGTTATAACCTCCTCATAGTAATAAAATTAGTTAGTCCCACCATTATGACTATAGAGAGGTTTTACTGTATAAGGGTGTAAATTTTCATTCTAAAATCTGTGGGACTTCTTATTGTTTGACTAAACCTCAAAGGTGTCCATAAAAATCTCCATTTTGTTCATTTATTTTTTATCAAGTGTTCGTTTGGGAAGCACTTTCAAGGCGAATATGAAAGTACTTCTGTAAAGCATCTTATAACTACTCTCTATATATCTTAGACTTGTTCAATGTTCATTGGCTTATATGGCCGAATAGATATAAAGGAAAGCTCCCATGTCCAATGTATGGTTGAAAAAAGCACTTATTAAAAAGAAAAGGAGATAACTGTGAGATTTGGGGACTAAGGATTTTGGGAACAAAAACAAGAAAATCAAGATATCAAGAAAAGAGAAGACTGATGCAGAGAGTTTTGGAAATATGGAATTCTTCTCATTAACAGAAAACAGAGAAGGGGCGGCCAATTTATACACACCCCATATTACATAACATGCAGTCGTTTCAAGTAAGCACAATTATATTAAAGACATAACATTTGTAAAGTTTGCAAACTAAACCTAATCACTATATTTAAAACAAATCAACCTTAATCAAACTCAATTTACTCAATACCTCCCCTTAAACAAAACTCCAATCCTGTTTTTCACCATCTGCTCATACTCAATATCACCCTTTCTTAAACTAAACTACAGTCTTTATCAGACACAAAAAAAAAAAGAAAACCACACAATAGCTCTAATACACTGCAGCTTGATGCGTGTTTACTACAACATGCAAAAATAGCAAGTATACTAGTCGCTCAAGTAATAAAGTGATGGGTAGGATATCGTTCCCACGAGGACTGTAGCAAATCACTAAGTTTCCTACTTGTTATCAAGTTGAAGAAATCGAATTCTTTGGATTGGTGGGAGCAATTTTTAATGAAAAAGGAAACAAAGCTGAAATTAAACAAAGAATTAAATCTTAACTAAGAAACAGAATGAAACACAGAATATCAAATTCAAGTAAAACGGGTAGGGTTTTGACTTCGTTTGGACTTTTATGGGTTAAACCTAAGAGTTACACTATTTTCACATTCATGTGCGATGGTTGTAAATCGGATTCACTAATATGTTAACATACCCTCTCGGGCTATGTTTTCCTATTCAGTCTTATTAACAATCCGCACCCAACAATTTGAAAGTTAATAATTCTAAATTCATTAAGCATAAGAATCCTAAAGTGATTTCATTATTTCTTGAATCTATCTCTAGCATCCAATACTATAATGGTGAAGACCCAAGAAGCCCAACATGAATTATTTCTCAATCTCATCATGTTCATCACATTCAGCAATTAAAATCAGAGTAACACACAACCAAAACTTATTCATATGGAAATAAAACCATCAAGTAATTAACCCATATAAAATCCAAACTACAATCAAAACCCTAACCCATAGAAGATTAGTTCATAACTAAATTAATACTACAAAAACGAAAAATAGAAATAAACAAGTTATACATAATAAAACTGAGATGAAAGATAAGAGATCTTCCCAAAAGATGAATCTTCTAGCAAAAATCTGAATCTTCCCTTCAATAATCCGCAAAACTACAAGCTTTTCTCTAATAAAAGTGTAAAAAACGGCTAAAACCTAGAAAGCTGAAGTCCTTTACAAAAAGTTAAGTTTTTCCTTTTATACTTAGTCCAAAAACCCAGCCAAAAACACGCACACGCGAAACTGTGCGTTTACAAAACTGATTAATTTGATTGTCGCCGCGGCGAAGAATGAAAGATTCCAAATCGTCTCTGCCTAATTTCGCCGCGGCGAAGACAATTGCTTCGCCGGGGCGAAACTCCTTCCAAAGTTCTGAAATTTACAGAATTGCCACTCTGCTTGCCTCTCCGTTCGATTCTTCGATTTTCGGCTCTCTACCTTGGAAACAAGCTTCATCGTGCGTTGTCCTGCTCCGGAACTCTCCTATCTTCTGAAATCCACTCAATTCTGAGTCAAAACTATCAAATTTTGTCTTTATTCGCTCAAAAAGTCCATTTTAACCTGAAACACGAAAAGTAAAGAATTAAGCACCAAGTCAGGTAAAAATGCACTAGAAAGTACCTGAAATCCGACAAAAAGATCAAATAAAAACTGTATAATTTACGGATTATCACAGCTCTAAGAAAAAACCACACAATAGCTCAAATACACTAGCTACATAGCAGCTCTAAGGAAAACCACACAATAGCTCAAACACACTAGCTACACAGTAGCTCTAATACACTGTAGCTCTAAGGAAAACCACACAACAACTTTAACACACCAGCCACATAACAACTCTAAGAAAAACCACACAGCAGCTTTAACACACCGACCACACAGCAGCTCTAATACACAGTAGCTCTAGCACACTAGCCACGCAGCTTACACATCAGTAAGAGACTTCGGACACGCCAACCACAACTTCATCAAAATCATCTCTGAAAGTCATCAGCTTAGCAACCAATTCAACTCTGATCAACCCATCAGCACTGTAACTCTTCTTTAGGTAAAGAAGGCAACATTGTCAGTTTCTCTTTAAGAATGTGAAACCTATGTGCTGCAAGTGCCTTGGTCAGAACATCAACAACTTGATATTCCGAAGGCACATATTGGACTGACAATCTTTTTTCAGCAGCCAGCTCCCTCACATAATGCACATCAATTTCGATGTGCTTTGTTCTAGCATGAAACACCGGATTGGAGGATAAGGCTCCTGCACTCATATTGTCACACCAAAGAGTGGGGACATAATTGATTGTTATTCCAAGTTCTTGAAACAAATTCTGGATCCAGACTAATTTAGTGGCTACCTGACTAAGAGCCCTATATTTAGCCTCTGTTGAAGACAATGCAACCACCTTTTGTTTCCTAGAACACCATTGAACTAGGTTGCCCCCAAGGAAGATACTGTACCCTGTAGTGGATCTTCTATCACCTAAGTCACTAGCCCAATATGCATCAGCATATCCCTCTAACTGAAAGTGCTGATGTTTCTTGAAGAATAAACCATGCTGGATTGTCCCTTTAATATACCGGAGAACCCTCTTATAGGCCGTCTAATGATTGGTGGTAGGGTGTTGAAGAAATTGACTCAATCTATTGACAGCAAAGGACAAATCAGGCCTGGATAATGTTAGATACTGCGGGCCACCTATAAGGCTTCTATAGAGTGAGGGTTGGTCAAAAGGATCACTATCTTCTTTTAGGAGTCTTGTGCCTGTTGCCATAGGGGTGTTACAAGGTTTGCATTCCAAGAGACCAGCTTTGATTAGAAGATCTTATGCATATTTGGCTTGAGTAAGTAACAGGCCTTCCTTATTCCTATGAACTTCAAAGCCTAAGAAATAGCTAAGAGCCCTTGAAGTCTTTAGCACAAACTTGCTATTCAGCTTAGTAACAACTTGCTTGATGATGGTAGAATCATTCCTGTGAGGAGAATGTCATCTACATAAACCAACAAGTAAAGGACTTGATTTCCCTTCTTATAGAAAAATAGGCTTGTGTTAGATACGCTACTATGAAATCCCCACTTAATGAGGGCAGTTTTCAATTTATCAAACTAGGCCCTTGGGGCTTGTTTTAAGCCATATAAAGCTTTAGACAATTTACACACATGTTTGGGGTATTGTTGGTCAACAAAGCCTTCAGGTTGTAAAATAAACACTGTCTTTGTAAGCTCTCCATTCAAAAATGCATTGTTGATGTCAATTTGCTGTATTTCCCAATTGTTGTACACATCAAGAGAGAGCATGATCCTTATAGTTGTTGGTTTAATTACTGGGGAAAAAGTGTCAAAGTAATCTAATCCAGGGGTCTGCTGAAACCCCTTGGCAACTAACCTTGCCTTATATTTCTGTAGAGTGCCACTAGGTTTCAATTTTGTCTTAAAAACCCACTTACAGCCTCCTACATTCATGTCTGAAGTAAAGGGTACCAGTTCCCAGGTTTTCTTCTTCAACAAAGCACCAAATTCCTCATTCATGGCTGTTTTCCATTCAAGAATTGTGACAGCTTCTGTAGCAGATTTTGGTTCTGGTAAAATGGATAGAGTTGTAATATAGGCCTGACCTATAGAGTGTTGAGATTGAGACTTCGACCTAGTAATCATGGGGTGGTTATTGGTGACAGGTTTGTATTGTTGAATAGGCAGAACCATTTCTAATTGTATTCCAGAAGGTGCAACTTGATCAGTAACCAAGGAACCTTGATGTGCACCAAAACCTGAGATATCTTGAGCTGAGTTTGTTTTATTAGGAGAATGGCAAGATAACTCAGCTGTATTAGAGTTTCTCAGAGATAAAATAGAGTCACTACTGACTAACCCTGGTGTAGAAGACTCAATAGGTTCTGGTAAGTTAGAATGAGCAATACAGGACCAAGAGACAACATTAACAGCAACACTAGAGTCATTAACAACAGCATCAAAATTATTAATAGTAGCACCAACATTCAAATTAGAAAATGCAGGAGAGTTTGTTAGTGGATCAGGACAGATACTTGTAGTTGTATGAGCAGTATTGGACTGAGAGAAATCCTCAACAGCAATATCATAATTTATCATTCTTTCTAAACTAGAGTCTAAACAGTGAGATAAGTTCTAGGATGAGTGTAATCCTTCAATGTTAGAGTATAAATTCGACTCTGTAGTATCCAAATCTTTGAATAGAAGCAATTAAAACCAATCTTGTAGGGAAATGCCTCTTCATTGAATTTAGCTTGTTTTATAATGTACACTTTGCCTGTAGAGGAGAGACACTTGTATCCTTTATGAGCTGAGCTATACCCAATAAAAACACACTGCTCAGTATGATAGGATAGTTTATGTTTTTGGTAGGGTCTTATAAAAGGATAACAATAGCATCCAAACACTTTCAAGGCAGTATACTCAGGTTCCTTTTCATATAACTTTTGATAAGGTGAAATATCTTCTAATGCTGATGAGGGTAGTCTGTTTACAATGTACACTGATGTACTAAAGGCTTGCCACCAAAGACATAATGGCATACCAGCATGTGCTAATAAAGTCAAGCCAAATTTAGTGATGATCCTACGTCTCTTCTCAATCCTACCATTTTGGTGTAGATAAGGACAAGGGTACCGAAAGCCAATGCCATGCTGCTGCGGATATCCAGTAAAAGATCAAAATTTGCCCCCAATCAGTTTGCAAATACTTAAGCTTAACATCTAACTATTTTTCAGAAAAAAACAATGAAAATAGGTAAACACCTTAAACGCTTCAGACTTAAACTTCAAGGGGTATATCCACATGTGTCTACTATAATCATCTAAAAATAACATGTATTACTTAAAGCCCTCAGAAGAGCTCACGAGTGCAAGACCCCACATATCAGAATAGACTAGCTCAAGGGGTTTTGTAGTTGCAGAATCAGACTTGGGAAAAGAAGTTTGAGACAACTTGCCAAATTGATAAGATTCACAAAAACCATTATTATCAAAAGAACCAGTTACATGAACCTTATTCATCACACTCTTAAGAGTTTTGGCTTGTGGATGCCCCAATCGAGCATGCCACAGCTTTGTCAAACTAAGAGGTACATCCGATTTCTGTGAAACAACAAGAGCTTTATTAAAACTACAACCATTAGTATTAGAACTGGAAGTAGCACCAGCAAGAGATAATGCATTCAAACAGGAAGTGGATGATGCAGCAGTAGGTAGAGAAACTTGCAGTTGATATATGCCATCTTTGAGAGATCCTTGGAGCAATATCTCACTGGTCCACTTATCCTTTATAAGACAATGGTCAGAGTGAAACTCAACTATCACACTATTGTCTTTTGTAATTTGAGATATGCTTAATAAATTCTTAGCAATGTGAGGGACATATAGCATATTTTTGAGAAATAAAACTCGAGAGGAAGTGTTTGAGTTTAGAAAGGACACACCTGTGTGTGAAATTGGAACTGTTTGGCCATTTCCTAATTGAACAGTTGCTCCACCGTGATAATTGTCCTGAATCACCGATTCTTCAGATCAGAGGTCATGTGATTTGTGGCTCTAAAATCCACATACCATGTCTGATCTTTCACAGTGTGTGGAATAGCAATTGATGCGTCGAAAGAGGAAGAAGCAGAATGTTGTTGTAAGGTATGTGGTTCTCTATCATAAGCAAGAAGTGGACTATACTGAGACTGATGAAGATATCCAGGATTATAAGCATTTTGTGGATTAGAAACATAGCTTCCAGAATATTCAACTTGGGAGTTAATTGGTGGACTTGTCCCTGATGAGGTAAATAGAGTAGGAGCTAAATTGGCACTAAACTGGCTTGGCATAACTCTGGTTGCTAACAAAGCTTGTGGTGCTTCATGAGATTGCGCATCAATCAAGGAGCTCCGTGGAGTGTTGACATTGTTAAAACGAGTAGTCTGTCTAGCATTGTGAGTAGGTTGTCCAACATTGTGAGCAGGTTGTCTAGCATTGTTAAAACTTCCAATATTGTATCCAAGACTAGTATTATATCCTGATCCAGAATTGACAAACCCCTGGTATTCATGGTTAAATTTGTGATAACACTACAATGCTGAATGACCTCCTTTACCACATACTTAACAAATTAACCTTGATCGAAAATAACCTCTGATCCTGCCTCTACTGCGTACTAGTTGAGAGTTATAAACCTGATATTGATTAAATGGAGTAAAACCATCCCCTAGAGCTAGCTGTTGTGGGTGTTGTTGTTGTATGAGGCCAAACTCAAGTCTAGGGAACCCCAAATTGACATTAGGGAACTGATTTTGTAGTGGACTAACCAACTGATTCTGAGATGCATGGTGGGGACTACTAGGAAATGATTGTAAGGACTATGGATGTGGGTGAGAGGTTTGTGTATATGGTTTGGAATTAGCAGCATCAAATATGTGAGAGTTAATGACCTGAGAGGCTGTATTAGGATCGTTCAGACCTTGCTTTGAAACCATAAGAGCCTCATAAAAGTTGGTAAAAGATGAATGTTGCCTTTCTAGTCTAATTTCATGTTTGTGGAGAAAAAATTGTGCCTCCTACAGTGTAGTTTGGCTACTGGTTTAGACTAAATTGGCTACTACCGCATCATATTTAGGCCCAAGGCCATCCAGGATATACAATAAATGTTCTTCATCAGTTAAATTGACACCACTAGCAATTAATTCATCCCCTAGTTCTTTCATTCGCAACACATATTCATTCATAGTGCTAACATATTTCTTGGTAGTTTGTAACAAATTGCGAAGATGTAGGGTTCTAGCTTTAGAGGCAGATTGAAAATGTAATTCAAGAGTATTCCAAATCTCATAAGCAGTAACACGTTTAGCTACATGACGAAACATTGTCTCTGATATTGTAGAGTAGAGTCAACTTACCAAGAATTGATCAATCTTCTTCCATGCAAAGTTATCTGGATTTGGCCTCTTAACTTCTGTCCAAGATCATTTGATTTTTCAAGAACAAACATTGGTGGACACGTTCTTTCTCCAGTCACAAAAACTTCAATTCCATGTGAGGTGAGTGCTGGTAGAATCTGTGACTTCCAGAACGAGTAGTTTCTTTCCAACAGTTTCACGAAAATGGTGGGTAGAGTAGGAGGATTGCTTGGAATACTAAAGTTCATACTTTCAGTGTTCATCTTTACTGATTTTGAGTGAGAATTATCTAAATCAAAGCAAAGAGTTACCATAGACGTGTGTCTAGGGCTCTAATACCATAAGGATTTTGGGAACAAAAACAAGAAAATCAAGAAAAGAGAAGACTGATGCACAGAGTTCTGGAAATCTGGAATTCTTCTCATTAACAGAAAACAGAGAAGGGGTGGCCAATTTTTACACACCCCATATTACATAACACGCAGTCGTTTCAAGTAAGCACAATTATACTAAACACATAACATTTGTAAAGTTTGCAAACTAAACCCAATCACTATATTTAAAACAAATCAACCTTAATCAGACTCAATTTACTCAATAAGGACTAATTTATTAAAGTCTTAATCCAAGCTGTTATAAACATTAAAGAAACATATCTGGAGTTATCAATGATTGGAAAATCTCACTATATAAAGGGTGCATGGCATTTGTGTTTTCTATGGAACAAGTCACAAAAAGAGTTCTAGAAACTTGAAATGGGATCCTTGGGACAACCGGGGCAATGGCCTCGCTTGGTTTACGCTATGGCAATTTTGCTTGTTGCCACCACTGTTGGAGCTACAGATCGTACGTATAGCTCACTGCCGCCACATGACTACTACAAGTCCCCACATTATCCAGCCAAGCATGAAGAGTATCCACCGTATTACTACAAGTCCCCACCTTCTCCACCTCAACAAGAAGAGCATCCACCGTATTATTACAAATCACCCCCTCCACAAGAAAAATCTCCACCACCACCATACTACTACAAGTCCCCACCTTTTCCACCAAAGAAGGAAGAACATCCACCTTATTACTACAAGTCTCTACCACCACCCAAAAAATCTCCTCCACCTCCTTACGACTACAAGTCACCACCTCCACCACCAAAGGAGGAAGAACATCCACCTTATTACTACAAGTCACCACCTCCACCCAAAAAATCTCCTCAACCTCTATACTACTACAAGTCCCCACCTCCACCCCAAAAGAAGGAAGAATACCCACCTTATTACTACAAATCACCACCTCCACCTAAGAAATCCCCACCACCACCATATTACTACAAGTCACCACCTCCTCCACCAAAGAAAGAAGAACATCCACCATATTACTATAAATCACCACCTCCACACAAAAAAATTGCCCTCACCACCATACTACTACAAGTCCCCACCACCTCCACCAAAGCACGAAGAGCATCCACCTTATTACCACAAATCTCCACCTTCACCTAAGAAATCCCCTCCACCTCCATAATACTACAAGTCCCCACCTCCCCCACCAAAGTAGGAAGAACATCCACCATATTACTACAAATTAAATCACCACCTCCACCAAAAAAATCTCCTCCACCACCATACTACTATAAGTCCCCGTCCCTCCGCCAAAGCACGAAGAGCATCCACCATACTACCTTCCACCGAAGCTGAGTATAGAGCGCTTGCTCAAGGGTCCACTGAACTGGCTTGGTTTTGCAGTTTATTCTCTGAACTTGGTTTTTCTTTGTCAGAAATTCCAATTATTTGGTGTGATAACCAAAGTGTTGGTTCTCTTGCTTCTAATCCGGTGTTTCATGGAAGAATTAAGCACATTAAACTTGACGCAAACTATGTTAGAGAACAAGTTACTTCTCACAATCTCAAAGTCCATTATGTGCCCACTGAACACCAAAAAGCAGACATCTTTACAAAGGCTCTGCCAGCTTCCAAGTTTGAAACTCTAAGACAGAAACTGACTGTACAAGCTCCACCTTCCTCTAGCTAAGTTAACTCAACATCTAATACTAAGGTTGTTACAATTCAATGACAGTTTTGATGTTTTGGATAACTGTGTAGTCATTGCAAAGTTCTGCAAAACAAGTCTTATAGCTGTAAAGTGTAGTTAAAGTTTTGTTGTGAAGTTTTTGTTTGTACTGTGAAAACTGTGTAGTTACAGTTTGTTATGCAGTTGTTTTATTTTTTTTTTAATCTGAAAAGTTGAAGTTTGTCATGTAATTGTTTCTTTGTAATCTGAGAAATTGCAGTTTGTTATGCAATTGTCTCTTTGTAAGCTGCTAAGTTGTAGTTGTGCTATGAAGTTGATTTTTGTTTGAAGAATGTAGCAGTCAACTTGAAAAGATAGCATTGAAGAGTTTTAGTTGAGAAGAGCTGAGCTGAAGATGAGCAGCAGTGTAGTGGAGTAGAGTACCTCTCAAAATGTAAGCTGAGAAGTTACAGTCTGTTATGCCATCATTTTTTGTAAGCTGCTAAGTTGAAATTAGGCTGTGAAGACGATTTGTTTGAAGAATGTAGTTGTCAAATTGAAAAGATAACATTGAAAAGTTGTAGTGGAGCAGAGCTGAGCTGAAGATGAGCAGAAATGCAGGGTAGTTTTTCAAAGCTGTAATTGGGTAGAGTTGTAGTTGTAGTTAAACAACAGTGCAGTTGAGCAGAATTGTAGATTGAGAAGTGCAGTTAAGCTAGTTAGAATGAAGTTTGAGAAATTGTAGTTGAGTAGAATTGTAGTTGTAGTTAAGCAGAATTGCAAATTGAGAAGTCAGATTGTGAAGTGCTGTAGCTAGTCAGAATGAAGGTTCAAGAATTGCCAGACTTATGCAGTTGAGTTATGTCAGAATAAAGTTTGAAGAATTGCAGATTGTGAAGTGCAGTTACTAGTCAGAATAAAGTTTGAAGAATTGCAGATTGAGAAGTTAGACTGTGAAGTGCAGTTGAGCTAGTTAAAATGAAGTTTGAAACACTGTCAGACTTATGCAGTTGAGCTAATTAGAATGAAGTTTAATGAATTGCCATTAGATTTGTAGGAGAATGTTAGAATGTGAAAGACATAAGGAATTCAAGGAAGTTTGTTTTATGGCAAGATGTTAGAATATGGAAGAAATAAGGAATTCAAGGAAGTTTGATTTACAACAGGATGTGAATATAAGAAACACAGCATGGGTTGACTAAAGTTGACCAATATCAGTGGGCTAAGCTTACTGTATTCAGTTACAGTTCAGTTAGCTGAGCTGACTGTATTCAGTTACAGTTCAGTTTAATACAGTTGCTTTTAGTTGGGTTTTAGTTGTAAATGAGCTGTATATAAAGTACTGAACAGTGCTTTTATTATTAACAAAAGAAATACAATAAAAAATATCTACGTTTTTCTTCCATAATTTTCTTTCCCTTTCTCTCATTTTCGTTCTCTGCTTTTCTTGTTTACTGTCTTTACTCATTTACAAGATATGATTTCTTGAAATTGAGGTTTATTTGTTTTTGAGTTAGTAAATAACTCTACGAGAAATTTTCCTATTTGTCCAATTTCTAAAGAATCAAGATAACCCTTCGTTACAGTATAAATAGTCATTAATTATTCTTCAACCGTAAGACGGGCTACTTGGGATTGTTTGAGCAACTCACGTAATAGTTGATCCTTTGTCAATTGATTTTGAGTAGTTTTATCAAGATAAGAAGCAAGTTGTGCAAAGGCTTCTAATAATGGCAGGTCCGAATCCTGCATTGAAATATATAATACCAATTTGATAGCATTGTTGGTCTCAATTGACTGGAGATTATTGATAATATCAAATTATTAGTTTCATGTGAGGGCTACCAATTGACAAATGCATATATACAATAGAGTAACTAGTAACCACTATGGACGAGGTGAGCCTGAGGGTTCGTGAAGTGTTAGAATTCGATGTTATAATTTTCAGCGTCGTGTTAGATATTCTTTGGTGCTACTTTAGTGCTTTCCGATGCTTGTTTTGTGTTGGAAAATGTTAAGATCTCACACCAAAGTGTGATACTTAAGCCTTGAGTTTATCCCATCTATCAGGCCGGTCTTTTGAGTTGGGCTCTCCTTTGGGCTTGAGTTCTAACATTGGTGTTTTCGTTGAGAGTTGAGTTACAGAAATGCTACCTATAGGCTAGATTAAGGTACAGTGTGCTCTCCTTAGGAGGGGTTGCTACAATGAGTGAAGCCGCCCAAAGTGGAAAAAAGGGTTATCATCAAGTCAGTGTCGATAGAGTGAAAGCCGCTGTGGATGTCAGTAAGTGTGGTACTTAAACCTAGGGGCTCTCCTACCTATCAAGCCGGTCTTTTGGGTTAGACTCTCCCTGTTAGACTCTCCCTTGAGCTTGAGTTCTAACATAAAACCATAATTTTAAAAACAATTTTCTTGTGGTGTACGTTCACAGCTCATGGCAATGTATATCATTATACTGTTAGAGTCATGAAAGTGACTCTATTTTGGTGATAAAAATACCCCATTTGTGATTAAATTGAAGCATATTGAGACAATTAAAGAATTTATGAATTTATTCACGAAAATCGCTTCCTAATATTTTTCTTATGAATTTAACGTGTTTGGAATGATTTTGGAAAGTATATGAGTTGATATTGGGTTGTGGTTTTTGGATTAAGGGTGATTTTGTCTCATTTATGCTGTTTAGGGGGTAAAATGTCATGTTTTAAGGGGCTGATTTTGTCACTTGTCAATTGTGAAGGGACTAAATTGAAATTTTGCAATTTGTTCTATAAAACAAATTTTCAGATCGCATGAACAGGGAGGCTGCCATCCATAAAGTTTTCCGGCGACCCTTCGTCTTCCACCTCCGACGACTCTTCGGCTTCCTCGACCACAGATCACCGTCATCCCATCATCCCGGACCACCACCGTGAAACACGGAAGCTGCCGCGACGTTTCATCTTCCCTCCACCGCGTCGTTTCATCTTCTCGGCTAGTTTTGGCCGTTTTTCGACGATAATTCGGCTCCCCAAGGGTCGATCCACCTTCCCCACAGCCGGATCTACACTTCCCTAGCTTCAGCGCCGCGAAAACCACCGGAATCCGTGATTTAGCCGCCGCGACTCTTCATCTTCCAGGCCAGATCCTGCTCATTTCCGGTGACTTCTCACCTCCCCAAGACCTGATCTGAACTCCCCATCACCAGAGCTTTCCATCGGTACCTTCGGATCCCATTTCCGCCACCGTTTTCTGGAGACCCGCCGGAAAATTAACGTTTTCCGGTGAACTGCGGCTGTTCGTATTCTGGGCTGTCCGTTGGTCATTTTTACCCCTTCTTCGCATCATNGCAGTCGGAGGGGCGTCGGCAAGCGAAGAGGAATAGGTACACTGTTCCCCTAATTCGTCTTTTAAAATGCATTTTTGTAAACAGTACTATTTGTGTATAAAAAGACATATGTATTATTAATGAAAAGAAACTTTGGGCCCAATTTTATATTGTATTTATGCATGCATTGTACTAGTTTTCAGTAGTTGTTACAAGACCACTCTCTCTCATGGTGGTTTACATGCGGGTAACTCTACACTCACGGGTTCCCCATCACACGACCTATTTTCTTTTTTTTTCTGTAGCACTTAATAATCATTTAATTCTCTAGTGCTAGTTCTTTCTTTCTCTTTATTCTAAGAGAATTAGTTCTTTTCTTTATCTCTATTCATAGAGTGTTTCTTTCTCATTTCTCATATTTCTTTCTCATTTCTCATATTTCTTTCTCATGTGATTACTCAATTACACATATGCATATGGATGGCTCATGCCTAAAATCTTTCTTATATGCATTCATGACATGCAAATATGCTATGTTGCATAAAGTAAGGTTCTCTACTTCTACTCATGTTTCTTTTAGTCATTTCATCAAATAATATGTGTGCATACATAAACTCTATTCTAACTTTAATCATACTTCTTTCTTAACCATTCAAAATTGGAGTTCAACTCCTTTAAATCATCACACATCTTGCAAAGAAAACACACTTCAAATATTCCTCTAAAATTCTTCTAATTCTATCCATACTTCTACCAAAATTTAACAACACAATCCACCCTTCTCATGGTGGAAATTCTATCATATAACAACATTGAACTCATTCATGAATTCATCAACTCATTTCAAACATAAAAATTCAAGCATTAATCATATATAAAATGTCTACACATCATTCAATCAATCAAATCACAACTTAGGGGGATTTACTTACCTTAGGCTCAAAGAGGAACCACTTAAGCTCTCTACTCTTGATGGCTTGATACTTCCTCTTAAACCTTCAATACAAACTCAATAAGGATCCTACTCTTTCAACAATAAAATTTACATCTAGAGTAAGGATTCTCACCTTATAGTGCTTAGGATCAACTTGTATCGATTTCTAGTCAAAAGCTCTTCAAAGATCCTTAGAAAATTGAATGAAAATTTGAGAGAATTGAAGGATGAAAGAGGCGATGGAGAAGAATGAATGAAAGGGTTTCTAAAGCTAAACCCTTAATATCTCATATTTTCTCCACTCTTTCCCAATATACCCTTGCTCCTTCTTTGAAATTCCACCTAAGACCTTTCATTCTTTGCAAAAACATCCCCATTCAAACTATTCTCCATGCAATTTCCTTGCATTTCACTCCCCACTTTTCCTGCTAATTAGGGGTAGAATGGTCATTGAGTCCCAAAAGGAAGAATTCTCTAAAACTCAAGGGAAAATTTCAGCCGAGTCTTCGCCGCGGCGAAGCTATTTCTTCGCCCCGGCGAAAACTCACAGCAGCTACACGGGGGTTGTAGCACTTCATCGCTGCGGTGAAGCTTCTTCTTCGCCCCAGCGAAGACTGTAACATCAAGATTTCGCCAAGTTTTACAAATTTTCCGGGCAACCACTCAACTAAACCAATACACCCTTTCAACCAAGGGTAAACGAAGCAATATTAACAACATACAGACCCAAATGAGGATAAATCAATAAACATTCAAGCCATTCATCAAATCTCAACTAAGTACCTCAAGTGGGGCGTTACATCTACGGTTCGATCCTACACGTGGATCGGTAGCAAACACGTTCAGAGACAATATTGGTGGAGCCTCCAAACGTGGGTATGGTTTCTTAAACCTTGAACTGATTTCCTACAGATTTGATTATTTTATATAAATTGTGATTTTTGTACCCAGATCTTGGTTCTAAGGAACGATCCATAGAGTTTATATTTTTGTTTTCCGCTGCGTAAATGGGTCGTTTACTAACACTATCAACCACTACCATGATAGAATCCTTTCCCCTATGGGTCCTAGGCAATGCAACCATAAAATCCATGCTAAGGTCTTCTCAAGGGTGCTCGGCTATGGGTAAGGGTATATATGGGCTAGCCTCGAATTGGCTTTTAGCTCTTTGACATGAACCATATCTTCTAATAAGAGCTTGAACATCTCCTAGCATTTTGGGCCAATAAAAGTATTCTTTAATGGTCTCTAGGGTCTTAGTAACCCCAAAGTGGCATGCCAACCCACCACTATGTGCTTTTCTCATGATCAATTCTCTAAAACTATCCTTAGGAACGCATAATTTTCTACCCTTAAATAAATACCCATCATGCATTATGTAATCCTTTAAACTAGGTTCTAGAGTTTGTGTTGGGAAGCCTCTTTATATGGATAACATTACGGATGCTGGAGATAGGCTAAAGTTTGTGTTGAGATGGATCCATTGTCATCCTTCCTGAATAGGATTGAATTCAGGCTTACGAATGGTGAGTTTGTGGATATTGTTGTTGAGTACTCTTGGAGGCTGAAAATGTGTAGTTGCTACAAGGTATTTGGGAATGATATTAAGGAGTGCCGAGTGGCCAATAGAAAGGTTAAATTTCCTCCCAACATTAATGATTTTAATTAAATGCATGAATGGAAAGAGGTGTCAAAGAGGAAAGAAGTGGTTTTGGGGAAGAGTGCTAAAACCATGGATAGGAAAAGCTCCAAAGCGACAATCAATATTAATAGTTTTGTGGCGTTAAGTGATCATAAGGAGATAAGGGGTGATGGGAGTAGCATTAGGGGTGAATTGGGAAAGAGTTGCAAAAGTAGGGAGGGTGGCGTGAGTAGGGAAAAAGAAAATGTAGATCCTCCTAATTGCGAGCAGGTTGCACTTGAGATTAGATTAACTAATGAGGAGGATAATTGTGGGGTGAGTGACACTTGTAAGGAGGTGATAAACCAATATTTGTGTAATACCCACATTTAGAAATATGGTAGCGATTATTTTATAGTCATAGTGAATATATTTAACTAGTTTTATAGAGGAATTCCATAAAACTTTTAATAGGGGCAAAATGGTCATTTCACACAGAATCACGTGTTCAAGTGAAAAGTAATTATGATAAATATAATGTATTAAGTGTGCTAGCCATGAGAATAGAGTGGTAGAAAAATTATGAAAAATACACGTGGCGTGATGTCGTGATTAATACGTGGCTTTTTTTTTTTTTTTTTAGTTTTTTTGGGTAAGTAAGCATTTATAGCAAGGGGAAAGAATGTACAAAAGGCCTAAAAGTCAATCAACCTACCTTAGGACAAGCCCTGGGTTAGGAGCAAAGGAATGATACTATTTAAGTCTACCCCTAATCTTCTCTTTTTCCCATTTCTCTTGTCAAAGGAATGGAACCAAGCGGAGATTAAAGAATACAATGAATCCCACCTACCACAGGACATGCCCTGGGTTAGGTTCAAAAGTATAAGAATACAAAACCCATATACATAAGCATTAACAAGAAGAATTCCATAAACATGGACATTAAGAAGGTAGGGCCCATTAATGACACAAAGACAAGGCGTTAGATCAACACCCCAAGTCTTCCAATTGCCAAAATACGTGTTTGTAAAGCAATAGAAAGAAATTAAAGAATAAGGGTAAAAGGGTCTTTTCACTCACAACTAAATGAAAGAGTGGGGAGTGAAAATGACCAAGAACATGTGTTAAATCCAATGAAAGTGAGGGTATATTGGTAAATGCACGTATGGCATAATTGGAATTATCATAAAAATGCAAGGGAAAAATGGGAATATGTGTGTGTGTGTGTGTGTGTGTGTGTGTTTTATTAGCTATAAGGCTTCAATTGATAAAACCCTAGCCATTCTCACCCTTGAGCATGCCACCTCTCATCCATTTTCTCTCAAGCTTCTTCATCAAATTTCAAAGAGAATTCATAGGGTCTAGCTTAAATTTTTGTAGATTTTCAATCCTAAAGCATCCAAAGGTAAGATTCTAGCACAAAAGTGTGTATTTAAGCTTTAAAGATTTGAATTCTTATGTTTTTACATGATTTAGGTCCAAGAGGAAAATAATTTTTGCAAAGGAAGGTTGAATCATTTTCAAGGGAAGCAAACCCAATCTACGCTTTAATTTGAGTTGTATATGTGTAAGTTGATTCCTAACTGTTTATGTATGATGTATGATAAGAAGTATTGGTTGTTTAGATGCTTGTTTAATGGAGAATAATGTGTAGAAGTTCAGCCAAGATGAGTAGCTATGTAGATGTGATGTTTTGAATTTGGAAGTGTTGAATCTGGCCAGATTTGAAGTTAAATTTGGTGTGTTTTTGCTCCAATTTTGGTGGATTTGGAGAGATGTGGAAGTGTGGCCAACCAAGTATTTGCATGTGCATGTGAATTGTTTGATCAAAATTCAAAGAGAAATGGATGCATGAGTTTGTTAAATCTTGTTACAGAAATTGTTTGAGAAAGGAAAGAATTGTGAGTTGATGTTGGAATTTGGAAGTGTGGAATCCAGCCAGAAGTTAAGTTTGGTGAGTTTTTGCTCCAATTTTGGTGGATTTGGAAAGATGTGGAAGTTGGCCAACCAAGTATTTGCATGTGCATGTGAATTGTTTGATGAAAATTCAAAGAGAAATGGATGCATGAGTTTGTTAAATCTTGTTAAAGAAATTGTTTGAGAAAGGAAAGAATTGTGACTGTGAAGTTCACTATATATATACTGCAAAAGTTATGGTAAAATGCTTTCATAGCGTTTTTGAGTTGTAGACTGTAATGCCACTTTATTTTATGAAAGTAAACTGTGTGCTTCACTCAAAACAAAAGTGCAAGCATCATCATATTTGCGAAATTTACCATATATATGATGCAAAAGCTCACGCAAAAGGGTTCACAGTGCTTTTGTGCTACCAAACGCAACTAATTTGAGGCAAGTAAACTGTGTCCTTCACTCAATATGAAAGTGAAAATCTCATTCTAATTGCCAAATCCACTATATATTTGTCACAAAAGTTTCGGTAAAAGGCTTCTGTAGCATTTTTGAGTTGTTGATTGTGATGCCACTCGATTTTATGCAAGAAAACCTTATGTTTCACTCAATACGGAAGCACAAACCTCTTCATATTTGCAAAATTCACTATATCTATGTCGCAAAAGTTTTTGTAAAAGGCTTTCGTAGCGTTTTCAAATTGCTGATTATGGCGCATCTCAAGTTTATGCAAGTAAACCATGTCCTTCGCTCAATATGAAAGTACAAGCATCATCGTATATCGAAAATTCATTACATATAAGTGTCGCAAAACCATTACAAGGCAGATCATTGCTTGGATGCCTTGCAAAAACCGGCTACCGACAAAGGATAAGCTTATGAGGTATAGGATTGCTTCTTCTAATGCTTGTTGTTTTTGTACCCATGGGCTTGAAACTTTGGATCGCCTTTTCTTTGGTTGCAATTTCAACCAAGTCATTTGGAACTAAGTCCTTGAACTCTCTTCCCTTGGTTATGTTACCCACCCTTGGAATGATTATGTCAATCTCCTTGCTACTAGATGGAAGAAGAATAAATTTAAGTATTTACTTGGGAAGTTGAGTCTGGGAGCTACCGTGTACTCTATTTGGCAGGAGAAAAACAATCGGTCCTCTGGAGGGGAAAGTAAAGATGCTCTCACTATCCACAATTCCATCAAGTCCTTGGTGAGAGAAAGAGCTTTGGACCTAAGTAAGATTAAGGGGAACACTCATAATTAGAGACTTGCCGAGAATTGGGGGCTTCCTAAATCCATCTTCAAAAGTTCCCATGGGAGTTGATGGTATGGGAGGATGTGTTGTGATAGCTTCTTGTTGGTGTGAGGAGATTTTGGTTGGTGACATCATTGTGTTGGTTGTGGGCTCTATGTGTAAATGTCCGTGTTATGGATGCTTAGGTATTAGATCTTTATTTTGAAAAATTTTGAACCTAACGCAAGGAATGTCCTATGGTAAGTTGGCTTCTTTGTATTCTTTTGGCTTCTCTTGGTTCTATTTCTTTGGTAAAAGGAATGGAAAAAAGAGAAGTCTAGGGGTTGGCTTAGATAGCATCATTCTTTTGCACCTAACTTTGGGTATGTCGTAAAGTAGGTTGGCCACTTTTAAGACCTTTTGCATATTCTCTTCGTTTCCTATAAAAAGCTTACTTACCCCAAAAAATAAAAAAAAAAAAAAAAAGTGTCACAAAACTTCCCACAAAAGGATTTCACAGGGTTTTCGATTCGCGATTTTGACGCCACATGATTTTATGCAAGTAAGCCATGCCCTCCACCCAGTACAAAAGTGATCCAAATCCAACAACACAACAACAATAATACACCACAAAATCAAAATAAATTCAGCTAAGCATAAACCAGTACAAAACACTTACTTGTAAATTTTCGGACCAAGACAAGTAGTAACCTTCAAGCATAAAGGATCACTCTACCAACTTGAATTTAATTCACCACCAAATCCCCTTGCCAAGACTTCGATAAAGAATTCTAAAAAAAGAACACACAAGTTCTTTGAAAATGGATAAGCCAAATATTTCATATATCTTGACTAATAATACAGTGAGGAATAATTAACTTTATACAGGCAATTACTGGGATAGAAAAGTAAATCACAAATACAAAGAAATTACAAATAAAGTCAACAAAAATTACAAGCCATTCAATTAGAAAAAAAAGCCCATGCCTATTTAATGCAAAGGGGACATAAAACCTTAAATCTATGAATCTTTGTCATAACCACTCTATTAGGTGTATAAGCTTGCTCCTATTGGATCAAAAGCCAATCAATGGTCTTAATTAATTCTACTAATAAGGGTGCATGAAATTGGGCCTTGAGAATCATGGAAATGAACCCAATAAGGAGTCATGTGAATTCTTCTTTTATAAATGCAAATTGGGCCGAATTGGGTGTTTTGGGCAATTGGGCTTCTTTCTTGGTGGACTTGAACCTCTCTGTTAGCAAGTGATCGGGTATACGCAGCGAAAAACACAGATTCAAAAAAAATAAAAATCCTATCAAATGCTTAATCGCAAATCTAGGCATAGATTATAATGTTTACATGTTTATAAATTCTGCATTAAAACAATATAATAAATCCATACAAGGATTTAAAATAACTTACCAACGTTTAGAGGCTCCTTCAATACTTTAGTTTCGCTTGTAGATTCAAGAAGAGAATCGCACGAACGTCGTCCACACGAAGATAATCCGGAGAATGTACTACTTTTTTGCTAGAACAAATAGAATGCTTCAAGAATCAAGTGAATCAAAGAAAGAAATTCATCGATTCACACACACTTTGAAAAACGTGAGAGAGGGAGAAGGGTGGCTAGGGTTTTTCTTATATAGTGTAACTTAATTAAAACCCTAATTCCAATAGGAATAGCCATGGACTCTCAAGTTAATCCATCCTTGCAACCAAACATGCCCTTTATGGTATTTTAATTTTAATTAATTATTAATATAATTAAAATCAATTAATATATAATAATATATTAACATTTAATTATTAATAATAATCCATTTAAATACATGTGCACATATGTTTAAATAAAATCTCACTAATTTTATTTTTTGTCTTAGTCCCAATTCAACACTAAACAAGTCCGAACTAATTGAATACTTGTGTCATAAATTCCCCAAGTAGGTTTGCCCTTTCCATAAATGATATAATTGACAACTCGAAGTTGCATATTATCTTTTTTGCGCAGCAGATCCTGGGGGAAGAGTTTTGCTAAATTTATACTGTCCCCTATTTCATATGGGAATACGGGTCGAACCAAAACAAAATACTTTTTCTTGGTAGGTGTGATCCGTTGTACATAGATCCATTTTTTCAATTTTTTTGATTCCTTCTTTGATTCCTTAAGTTCTTTTTTCCCGTTTCTGGTGGTTGGAAGAGGAGGAAACTCTAATGCTTACGGAGGAGTGAATCACTATTCTACAAAAAAGGATGCCATCGAAACTCAAGGATCCAGGGAGTTTTACTATCCCTTGTGTTGTAAGAAATATCACCTTTGATAGAGTTTTGTGTGATTTGGGTGCGAGTATAAATCTTATGCCTTTTTCTATTTTCAGGAAACCAGGAATTGGCAAAGTAAAGCCGACGACCGTGTGCTTGCAGTTTACAGATAGATCCATCAAGCATCCGAGGGGCATTGTTGAAGATGTGCTAGTTAAGGTGGACAAATTTATTTTTCCGGCAGATTTCTTTATGTTGGATATGGAAGAAGACAAGGAGATTCCTCTCATCTTGGGACAACCATTTTTGGCTACCGGAAGAGCCCTAATCGACGTATAAGAAGGGAAGTTGATCATGAGGATGCAAGATGAAGAAGTGACATTTAATGTCCTTGAGTCGATGAAAGTTCCACCGAAGCGAGAGTCGTGTTTAAAAATTGACTCGGTGGATCAGTCAATAATGGAAACTCCCCAACTTGACAATTCTAATCCAAAAATCAAGGGATGCATGGTCAAGTCAAATCAATTCGAGGATGAGGACCATAACTCAGAAGGTTACACTACATTCTAAGATGGGGCAAAATCGAGCACATATCTTTCCAAGAGACGGACTTCTCCGTTCAAAGACAACCAGCAAGCGAAGCTTCAGTGCAAGGAAAATGTTATGGAGATAATGCATCTGGATGGTCCGGATTGACATGAGGACTGGGGAAAGTGGAGCTTCCGACTATAAACAAGCACTTCTTGGGAGGCAACCCAAGTGTTTTAATTTGTTTGTCATTTCTTTGTTGTTTTGAATTTGTTTGGTTGCCTCATGATTTAGAATGATTTTGATTTCGTGTGTTTTTAGGTGTTTCAGGTGAATTATCATATGAAGGTGAAAAAAGGAAAACTTCCAGTTTTCACTGCGGCAAAATACATTTTTGTAAGAAGAGGAATTCGAAAAGTCCCAGACTTCGCCGCGGCGAAGATTGTTCTTCACCGAGGCAACGTGCTCCCTAGAATTTTTCACCGTGGCGAAACAATTTTCTTCGCTACGGCAAAAAAAGGGTTTAGCGAAATTGAACTAGGGGAATTTTGCCGCAGCGCTGTAGGCTCTGGAATTTTTTGCCGCGACATTGACTGGGTTTGTAACTGCTTTATATAAATACTGCGTCGCGACTCTTCATTTTTCACGAAAAAGTTCAAACCACATCCAAGAGCCAAACACTTCCACCTTCAATCCAGAGCTTCTCCAGTGAATTTCCATCCCTTTACCTCACTCCTTAACCCTCATAAACACCAACTCATTTTAGCAAGGATTTTTGCAAAAAATTGAAGAAAATTTTGGAAACCCTTGGTTTTCAAAAATTGGAGATCTTGTAATTTGGATTGAGATTGGAGAAATCGGTGGTGAAATCATAGTGGGTTTGGTAAGATTTCTTGTTCTCCAACATCTAAATTGCTCAATTTTTATTTTTGTGCTTCAAGTTTGAAATATTTTTTTTGAATGAGTTGAGTTGTAGATGTTTGGTGAAGTTTTTGAATTGCTATTGATTAAAGGAGTGTAGCTCTTGATTTGTGTGGTGTTGAAGAGTTTGGGTTTTCAATTTGGGAGTGATTTGTTGAGTTTGGGAGAATATTTAGTTTGGGGGTCTAGGTGAATTTTTTTGAAACTTTGGTGTAATTGCAGGAGTGATTGTGGTCAGTAGCAAGGGCATTTAGCGTTGAATTGTCTGGTTAGATTTTTAGTTTGGGGGTACATTAGAGTTGTCAAACCAAAAATGCCGCTCAAGGTACCTTCCTAGGGTAAAGGAAATGGGAAAAAGGTAGAAAATAGATTTGTTAGTGACAAGACTCGGCAACGATATGAAGGAGCAATCCAAAGGAAGGATAAAGAGTTTATTGCCGAGCGTGGATTGACCACGGACGAACAATAGAGTTGAGGGAGACTTGGGAGTTAGTTATGAGTGAACCCGGACATGCGGCCGTAGAGCCAATAGTGAGAGAGTTTTATGCCAACCTCCCTGAGTGTGATCCTGGACATGTATTTGTGAGGGGTATTGATGTGCCAATCGATGCAAAGGTGATCAATGATTTCTACGGATTGCCTCAAATTGACCGTGATGAGTATGAGGAATTTAGGAAGACATAGTTTAAGGATGAGGTGATATTTAAGGTCATAGCAAAACCGGATACCCCTTGGGAGATTTGAAGAAGGGAAGGAAGAGCATTAAGGGACTAATTTGATATCTATGGCTAGGTTATGGCAGTACTTTGTGTGTGCGAGGATGATGCCGAAGACGCATTATAGTACAGTGACTTATGAGAAGGCATTGTTGCTTTATTCCATTGCCACCGGAAAGAAAATGGATGTGGGGAACATTATCATGACTAATATACAGCATGTAGCCAAACCAGGGCGAGGGAGCTTCCCCTTCCCACATCTCATCCCGAGCTGTGCACTCAAGTGGGAGTCAAGAAGGCAGATGATGAGCCACCTATCCATCCTACACCAGTCCTCGACACCAACTACTACAACAAGCATCTTGAGTGTCCACCCAGTGAAGGACCCAGATCTGTGACAAAACAATGAAGAGCCATAGAAGTTGCCACATCATCCAGGTCGACATCCACAACAAAAGAGCTGCTGCAGCAGATTTTGAGCAAGATGAAACGGATGGAACGATGTCAGGGTTAGCTAGTAGAGCATACCCGGATGATGTATGATATGTAGCACATCTACTACACAAAGATATACATTGATACTTCGAGCTTCCAATGGGCAGACTGGGATTCTGATGAATGGATGGGCTCTGAAGAAGAAGATGACGACACCGAAGAAGAGGAGGAGGCCGAGAATACAACCTGAGCACCTGTTTTGTAGTTTATTTTTATTTTCAGTTGTATTGTCTTCTATTTTGTACATTGAAACTAATTTTCTTTTTGTTTTGGATTATTTTAATTTTGTTTGAACTTCTTAGTAGTCGTAAGGGCGAGATTAGGATTGTAATATTTTCATATTAGTCAGTGAAATTTTCTAACACAGTGGACACCATAGAATTTCAATTGTTTTACAGATTATGGTGATGAGGAAGCCAAGGAACGGGTATGCATGCTGTTGAGCGAAACTCTGACTTCACAGATTAATCAGGGAACTATCTCGTACCTTTGCAAATTTTGTTTTTCTATTCCTAAATTGTGCATAATGTGACATTAGGGACAATGTCATCTCTAGTTTGGGGGTAGGAAAAATTTGAACAAATTTTTTATTTATGTTTAGTTGTTTTCATGTTTTGTTGTGTTATGCCAATGATGAATTACATAAGTCTATGATGAGAATAGGATTGTTGGGATTTTATTGTTGAAAAATGTTAAGCATTGCTTCAAGTTTATGTTGGTTGACTGAATTTAGCTTGAGGTTTGTTGAGTGGTTCAACCACCATTTTCATTATTTCGGCATGCTTAGAAACATTTTATGTGATTAGGTAAAGTCTTGATAATGTTGGTGGACTCTAGAACCTAGTTGAGAAGTGCTTGAGGCGAAATTCTAGGAATAGACATTATTGAGGAAGTGATTTAGGCAGTTTTTCGGAATGTTTGAGCCTTTCTAGCCGACCATGAATTTTATCCCTAGTTACCCATTTGAGCCTCATGAAATCATCGTTGTCCTATTTTTCTTGTGCAACCAATAATGCCCAAACCTTTCACCCTAAACACATCCGCAACCTTTAAGAGAATTCTCAACCTAATGCAAACACAAAGAGATTGGAGAGTTGTGTGAGATGCTTACGAACTAAAAGATTAGTTTGGGGGTTGTGAGAAGGGCAAGAAGAATAAGAGGGGTAATTAACCTCGATAAGATTATTGTTGTTAAAAAAAAAAAAAAAATTAGAGAATTCGAGAATTGCAATTCAAAAGCAAAAATAAGAAGTGAACATGGTTGACATCTTGAGTGGTGGTTGAGAAAGAAAGTGGAAGTTGATGTAAGTCTGAGTGTTTGCTTAAAGGAAACTGAGTTCTCTTGCTTTGTTTATCTTTTTCTTTTCTTTGAAGCCCAATAACCGAGCCTAATGTTACAAGCCTGTAAAGACCTTTTGATCTTTAGTAATGTCTAATCCTCATTAGTGGAGAGTAGTTCGATACTTAGGCTTATGAAGTCTGCCGCCATTTGATAAACTTTGTTTTTCTGCATAAAATAATTAGGGAAGTCGGAATATGGACTGAAGTGGGGATCACCTACTCGGGGACCAATAGAGAAAGATAGTCAATGCAACTTATAACTTCTTGGAGTGTTGAACATTTTCTAGTAATAATTTTTCAACAATCTTTGAGACTTGAATAAATTCTAGGCAGTTCGTTGTGTTGAGTTTGAGTCTAATGTTTCTTATTTCATTTTCGATTTTGTTGTTTTTGTGTTTTTGTTTGTTAGTCGTTTTTCTTGTAGTCATGTTTTGTACTTGATGCTCGGGGACGAGTATGTCTTTAGTTTGGGGGTATTTGATAATCCAACGATTATATTGTTTTATTTAGGCTTTTTAGCCAGATTTTGGATACTTCTTAGTTCGTTTGTGCCTGAATTGCTACTTAATTCCACGTATTTTATATTTCAAGCCCAAACGTGTATTTTTAGCGAATAATGAGCGGATTGGAGTTTCTAGACCCAGAAGCAAGCGAATCTCAGAAGTTGGGAAAGTTCTAAAGCGGATTTGAAGCACTATGAAGTTTGTTCCCATGGGAAAGCATTGAAGATCGAAGATTCAAGCAAGGAAGCAAGCGGAGGGCAATTTCATAAATTCAGAATTTTTCAGGAAGGTTCACCGCGGCAAGAGAAGCTAGGCACGAGATTCACTTTAGCTCGTCGCCGCAGCGAAATTCTTTCTTCACTGCGGCGAAGTCTGCAAAATTTTGTTTTCTCCAAAACTCATAGTTTTATTTTAGGAAATTTTTTAGGTTTTTGGGTAGACTATTTAAGAAAAACCTTGCCATTTTCGTGGAGGTTCATCTGGTTTCGTCTAAGTTAATCTTTGTTTTAGAGTAGTTTTGACATTTTGGGAGAGAAGGAGAGAAGATTTGAGCTTTAATCTTGTGGATTCTTCAACTAGGGGAGATCTTTACTCTTTTCTCTTTGTTTCAATACGTTGACTATTGTGTTTACTGTTTTTCTTGCTATGTGTGTTAATTTAGTCATGAACTAACCCATTTTGGGTCAGGGTTTTGATGTAATTCAGATTTCTATGGATTAATCAATTGATTATTGTTGCTTTTATATTCTATTGCATAGATTGTGTGATTATTCTGATTTTTATTGCTTTATTTGTTGAACATGATAAGATTGAGAAATGAATCATGTTGAGCTTCTTGGGTAATCACCATTGTAGTATTGAACGCTGGAGATAGGTTTGAGAATCAATGAAATCAATCTAGGATTCCATTAGCTTAATGAACTTAGAACTATTAATCTTCAATTTGTTAGGTGCAGAAGCTTAATAGGGAAAAGTAGGAATTCATAGCCTAAGAAGGTATGTTTTACAACTTAGAGAATTCGATTTACAATTCGTGCATGTGAGTGTAGAAGTGGAATAATTCGTAGACTCAATCCTTAGAGTCTGAAGGAAGCCAAAATCCTAACCGTTTGCTTACATTGATATTACTCTTGTTTTAAATCTTGCTTTCATAATTTAGCTTTTAATACTTAGTAAATTTTGTTTTCAGTTTAGTTTTTAATCTCCCCCATAAATCCAAACAATTTTCGGTTTCTCCAACTTGAAAACAATAGGAAAATCAGTGATTAACAACCAATCCTCGCGGGAATGATACTCACTCATCACTTTATTACTTTTTGCGACTAGTGCACTTGCTATATTGCATTTTGTAGTAACAACGCATCATCACCTAACCAAGACTACGAAGGATTGAAACGCCACACCAAGAAACCTCAGAATCTCTCAAGAATCAAGGTGATAAGTTTGGTTGTTTGAACGCCACAAGATTAACTTGATAAGTTCAAGAGTTCTTTCAAGAACGGAGAGGAACACAAGACCTCACAATGATAATAATTTTCTGAAAACCATATCTGTCCATTAAAATTCGTAATGCCCATCTATATACTTGGAACAACCCTCCAAGAATAGGAAAAGTTATAACTACAACTTTAAAAGCAACACAAACATCAACATAAACAAGTCCCACGTTTTTAGGCCTCTTGGACTTCTAGAGGCAACCAAAAAATAACTAAATGACTAAATTCAATGTATTTAACATAACCAGACAAGACCATCAGGATTCCCCTATTTAATATCCTTGAAACTCAACAAATTCACATCCTTTAACGGTCAGACTGTTAATGAACGACCCACTTACGCAGCGGAAAACAAAAGACATAAATGACATGGATCGTTCCTTAGAACCAAGATCCGGGTATAATATCACAGTTTATACAGTATATAAATTAAATCTGCAGAAAATCAGATTCAAGGTTCAATAATCTTACGCACGTTTGGAGGCTCCTCCAACTTTGTCCTTGAATGTTTTGCTACCGACCCAAGTGTAGGATCGAACCGACGTAGTCCACACGAAGATAATCGCAAGGAACTAAGGAGGGATTTGCTAGATCCTCCTTAGCCTTAAGAAACAAAGACGAAAATGAGTATTGATTTTGGCTAAACCAAAATCTGGCATGGGAGAGAAAATGGGGTTGAAGGGTTTTGTTAGGAAACGACCCGGTTGCGCAGCGGAAAATAAAAATTTACAACCACGGATCGTTCCTTAGAACCCAAAATCAAGGCATAGATTTTACAGTTTATGCATAATAAGAATCTGCAGAAAAATAAATCCAAAGGTTTGAGAAACCATACCCACGTTGGAGGCTCCACCAATGTTGTCTCTGAATGTGTTTGCTACCGATCCAAGTGTAGGATCGAACCGTAGAGGTCCACACGAAGACAATCAACAAGAACCAAGGAGGGATTTGCTAGATCCTCCTTGGCCTTAAGAAATCAAGAAGAAAANCTGGGTTGTAGGGCTCAAGGAATTTGCTCATCCTGCAAGGGAGCTTTTCAATGTAGTAGGTTCAATAGGACCAAGCTTTTTCCTTGCAGCTGCTATGTTTGGTTTGGTGTTTCAAATTGGTTCTTTGGTCACTGAGAAGGAGCTCAAACTTCGCCAGGTATGAAAGTTCTATGTTTTGAAGTTTGATTAGGATTAGCGTTTCTGCTTCCCTGAAAAATTATTCACATTTCCATATGATTTCTTATGTTTTACAACAGGCAATGACTATGATGGGTCTTTATGACTCTGCCTACTGGTTATCATGGCTATCATGGGAGGGAATTATTACGTTTTTTTCATCACTCTTCATAGTTCTTTTTGGAATGATGTTCCAATTTGATTTTTTCTTGAACAATAGTTTTGCAGTCTTGTTCTTTATGTTCTTCCTTTTTGAACTCAATATGGTAAGCACATTTCTGAACAATCCTTACAAACTGAGAAGACATATCCTTAACATTTTAAATTTTGATCTATTCTTTCGACCGTTGATGCTAGACTGGCTACGCCTTCATGTTTTCATCATTGATTAGCAAGTCGTCGTCGTCCACAACAGTGGGTTTCTCCCTATATATAGTTGGCTCTTTGACTCAGGCAAGGTTCCCCTGCTTGATTTCTTGAATTGTAGTTTATATGTCCGTTATGCTTACAGGTCTTCATTTGTCGTTACAGGTGGTTACAATTTTCGGTTTCCCCTACTCTGAAAAATTTTCTAGTTCATATAGAACCACATGGTCATTGTTCCCACCTAATCTTCTTGCCGAAGGCCTAAATCTGCTTGCTGATGCAACTTCCTCACCTGGAGATATTGGGATAAGTTGGAGTAGAAGGGTAGAGTGTGCCCCAAATAATACAGAGTGTGTGATAACAATTGTATGTAAAGATTTTGAAGCTCAAAATCCTAAAATTCATGATAGTTCACTCTACATCTGCAAAGAAATCATCTCTTCTTTGATCGCTACTCCGTTAATCTTTTCAAACTTTTATCCTATATTTATTTTATCTCCTCACTTGAAAAGCTGATTAACTGACATTACATCTCAATATTTGTGGCTTTTCATGTTCTTGACAGAATGATATCTACATGTGGCTTTTGGCAACATTTTTTGCATGGTTTTTATTGGCTATCTACTTCGATAATATAATTGCAAATTCAGCTGGTGTGAGGAAACCAATGTTTTACTTTTTAAACCCCTGGTATTGGACAGGGAAAGGTGGAAGCAAGCCTGAAGGTAACCAAGTTTAGAATTCAATCTATGCTTATCAGTTCTTGTTGGCTAGTGTTATTTATATTTAGGTCATAAAGTTGGCTAATATTATGAAATTGTTTTTGTTTTCCCTTCAAAGAGGGTGGCATTTGTAGTTCTATCGGTTCAGTCCCTCCACTGGAACATATTACTCCTGATGACGAAGATGTTCTTGAAGAGGAAAACATTGTTAAACAGCAAAGTAGGGAAGGTGTTGAGCCGAATGTGGCAGTTCAAATACGTGGCCTTGTAAAGACATATCCTGGGACGAGGAAGATAGGTTGCTGTAAAAGCAAGAAGACTCCACCTTACCATGCTGTTAAGGTACGAATGACTTTTTAAGTGATAATCTTAGCTTGAGAAGGTAGAAGAAAGACATTTATTGTAGTTGGACATACCGCTATATTGCTTCCATGGAGCAGATTCTTCCTAATATAATCACAATATTTGTTAATGCACTTGGTTTTGTTCTTACATAAACTTCCTTCAAATTTATATTTCATTAATTGTTTTGGTGGAATTGGTTGTAAGCAGTATTCCTACAGAACAATTTGATTCATTTGGTTGTTGGCCAGTAAGGGTCCTGCTGAATCAATGGAATCCTTTAGGTGGATGGAAGGATACCTTTTTTTTTTTTCCTGATGACAGTATTTTGTTATTTTTAGATGTTATCACAATCAAATTTCCTATTTCTTAGGTCATGAGTTATCAAATGTCACTATAATGTGAAAGATGCCACTGGGGGTACAAATTTATGTTATTGGTGACTTCCATGAAATAAAAACCATTGCTTATTTTCTAATTATCCATCAGGGTTTATGTGTAAACATTGCAAAGGATCAATTATTTTGTCTTCTTGGACCCAATGGTGCTGGAAAAACTACAACAATCAGCTGTTTGACTGGCATAACACCAGCGACTGGCGGAGATGGTAAAAATCTTGTTTGTATGTTGTGTTTTTGTCAATGAACTGTACAATTACTTTTACTATGACTTCAAGTGGAAGTTAACAATAAAATCTGGTTTATTATCAGCACTAATTTATGGGAATTCCATTGGAAACTCTGTTGGTATGTCAAAGGTTCGGAAAATAATAGGAGTTTGTCCCCAGGTGATTCTCTGTCTTTCTCAGTAATATGCTTGTTTTCAACAACAATTGGGCATGATTTTCACTATTTGTGACTTTCAAAATCAATATGAAACTAACCTTCGTTTGAACTTTCTGTCTTCAAAGTTTGATATTCTTTGGAATGCATTATCTGGTGAAGAGCATCTCCAACTCTTTGCTAGTATCAAAGGCCTACCTTCTGATTCAATCAAATCGGTATGTGCTTTGCAAACCTGCAAGCTACTTTTCTGGTCATTATAAATGAAGACTCCAAACGTGCCTTGGGATCCCTAAGTAACTGTCTATCTACATTTACCCTTGAAGATGTTCATAGTATCAACTAATGATGCCCCTACTTGATGAGCTCATTTATGTATAAATGACTCTTTGCTCTCTCATTTTTATCGAGACAAATGTTTCAACTCAAATACAGGCTACTGAGAACTCATTAGCAGAAGTGAGGCTCACTAAGGCAGCCAAAGTAAGAGCTGGGAGTTACAGTGGAGGCATGAAGCGTCGCCTGAGTGTTGCAATAGCTCTTGTTGGTGATCCGAAGTTAGTCATTCTGGATGAGCCGGTAAGCAGATTAGAATAACTTTTCATCATGAGTAATGCATCAATTTATGTCGAGGGTTTTCTTAATTTTCAATTATTTTGATCTGCAGACTTCTGGAATGGATCCAATAACAAGGAGGCATGTGTGGGACATAATACAAGATGCAAAGAAAGGTCGTGCCATTATCCTGACAACACACTCAATGGAAGAAGCTGATATTCTAAGTGACCGCATAGGAATAATGGCAAAGGGTAGGCTCCGCTGTATTGGAACCTCAATCAGATTAAAATCGCGGTTTGGTACTGGTTTTGTTGCTAATGTCAGTTTCACTGAAAGCAAAAGTGAACAAAGTCCTTCTAACAGGCCAGAAACAGTTGCAACACCTCATCATGATGCAGTGAAGCAGTTCTTCAAAAATGTAAGCAGAAGAAATAAAAAGATTTATAGTTTTCTTTAACACTGAAAGATTTGGCATCTGACTTGGGCAATATATTGACAGCATCTAGATGTAGTACCGAAAGAGGAGAACAAAGCATTCCTGACATATATCATCCCTCATGATAGAGAGGAGCTTTTGACGGTAAGCATTTCTCACAGTTTGAATCATTTCCTTTACATGGAATTGTCCTCCTTTCATTGTTGCAACTTTGGTTCCGATGCCAATTTTGGATTTGCATCATAGCCTAGAAATGCAGTTCTTGTAACAATATTGTTACTACAATAAACTCTTTGAAAAGAGAAATAAGAAATTATGAAACTGCTTATCTTGTCCAGCATAATGCTTCTTGCAATGGAATTTATCGACGCATAACAATTAAGGGATATTCTGAAATTAAAATCTTAATTTTGTTTTCTCTTTTCCTCTGACTTTACAAACTTGAGCAGAATTTTTTTAAGGAGCTGCAAGATAGAGAAAGAGAATTTGGTATAGCCGATATTCAATTAGGTCTTTCAACACTGGAAGAAGTTTTCTTAAATATCGCGAAACAAGCAGAACTAGACAATGCTGCAGCTGAGGGGAGGTTGGTCACTCTAAACTTGTCATCAGGGGCCTCAGTTGAGGTATGTGCTATTCTTTTCATATTGAAATTTTTGCATATCATAATGCAATGGAGTGTAGAAAAGATTCCAGTGATTATTTGATGCATATCCTTCTCATTTTCTTAAATGATAATGCAGATACCTCCGGGAGCAAGGTTTGTGGGGATCCCAGGAACAGAAACTGCAGAGAATCCTAGAGGCATAATGGTTGAAGTATACTGGCAGCAAGATGATTATGGTGCCCTCTGCATTTCTGGTCACTCTACCGAAACTCCTATACCTCCTAATGTGCAGTCACTAGCTCTGTCAGCATCAACTTCCCAAAGAAGTTTCTTAGGGCAACAAAGGCCAGTTCATGGAGTTGTGCTTGATCCCAGTCAGATTGATGCTATAACGTCTTCGTAATGTCAACTCAATTTTATTTTTTTCTGTATAAGTAATTTATATATGTGTGCTTCATACAATAGGTAAAAGTTATTTACATAATTTTGTCACAATTTGTAGTTCTTTTTTTCAAATGTTACAAATAATAAGACAGTGAGATTTATGTTACAGCAGCAACATTGAGGAAATATATTGTGATTCTAAACTTCATGCTTTTCAGAAATCTTTTTTTTTTTTTTTTTTACTCTATAGGGATTGGGCATTGTTTTAGCCTTCTGGTAAAATGCCATATAATTTCTTGGGAGAACGACATTTTCCCACCCAAGGTTTGATGAAACGACACTTTCCCATCCGTCAAGTTTCAAAATGACACATTCCCACCCTTCATTAGGTTCTGTTAGTGTTTTTTGTTAATATTTGATTGAAAAAACGAAAATACCCTTAAATATTTTATTTCTTAATTAGTTGATTATAAATTAAAATCTAGTTAATTCAAAGTCTTTATTCGATTATTTATTAGTCCAAGTGTAAAGATACATTTTTTTCTTTGTTTATTTAATTAATTAGAAATATTGATTTTTTTAGGTTAATTAGTAAAAATGAAAAACATTATAAATAATAGGTGATTTGATATTGATGACATTATAAATAAATATTAAAATTATTTAACTTTAAACAATTTTACAGCATTACTCCTAACTTTTTAGGTGGGGTTAACTATTTTTTCTTTTTTGAATTTTTAATATTTGACTTTTTGGCTAATTAAAAAATAAAAAAAAATTTAAAGTAAATTATTTAAGGGTATTTTTGTCTTTTCAGTAAAATATTAACGGAAAACATAACAGAACCTAACGAAGGGTGGGAAAGTGTCATTTTGAAACTTGATGGGTGGGAAAGTGTTGTTTTGCCAAACCTTGGGTGGGAAAATGTCGCTCTCCCTAATTTCTTCAATAATGTATATTGATCCAAACTTAGTTACTAAGAAACAATCACTGAAAATGCCATATGATTTCTTTCTTCACCATGAAAAACTTTAGCCATAACATGTTTGTAAACACATGCTTCAAACTTGAAACTAATACAATGGATTCCAACATGCAGATCTCTCAATCGTACTTCACAACAGGAAAAAACAGATGCCAATATTTCACTGTAACGAAAATTTCAGGCGCCACTTCCCGTGTAAAACAACACTACAACTATGTGTTTCCTTTGTTGAAGTAAATACAAATGGTCTGATTCGAGATATCCTAAGAATCAACTTGGTGCACCATAAACATTTCGTATTACGTTTGTCATTGTACATGTATGGCGACGCCAAAACCTATGTATTCGATTTGTTCAAAGAAAAGAATTGAAGAAAAGTAAAGTTTCTTTATTTCGTATTCAGCTCACTAAGCACAAAGAATCTTACATTTTTTCTATTGACTCTATTAACCATGGTTTACTTAACCATAGTTCTATTAACTACATCTAACTAAACTAACAACTTGCTTTAACAAATTACAAAACTATCCAAATATTCAAGTAACAAAACTATACAAAACTTATACAACCTTAATAATCCAAGACCCCCCCTCAAATTGGTAGGTGATGAATGTCAATCACACCCAACTTGGACAATAAATGATGAATTGGACCAGAAACAGCTTTGGTAAATGAATCCGTAGGCTACTCATGAGTAGGAACATGAGTGGGATGTATCAAACATTCTGACTTTCATCTTGACTAACTATAGAATATGCCTGCTTCACCAAGGGTAGAGGAACCATTAATAAAATCTAATTTCGTACTAAAGCATAAGAGTCGTTGAGTCCAATTAAAAACTTTAACAGCTTTGGTTGATTTAAATGAGCCAAATAAGCCTTGGTTGAATCACTGTCTAGTGTTAGTAAACTTACCAATGAACTCAATTCATCCCACAGAGTCTTACTTTGTTGTAATATACCGTAACCGAGTTGGTTCCTTGCACCAAATTCACAATCTCTCTGTGAATTCCAAAGACTCATGTGCCATTTACCTTGCAAACTATTCTTGTAGATCCTACCACACTTGATACACATTACTCGAATACATAATATTATTGAATATGTCCTTCAAAACCGTATTAAAAATCCATGCCAAAACCAAGGAATTAACATCACTCCCACTGTGCATGCAAAAATTGACTAAATTTTGACTTCTCACAAGAACCATCAACAAACCCTGGCTTGTTCTTTGCTGTCAAAGACACTGTCATAGCTCGACTTCATATCTCGTAGTTCTCTATTCCAATGAGTTGTTCTGAAATCAAGATTGAACCGGGAGTATCCAGAGGATGTATATAAAGAGTTGAGCTAGAATCTATCGCCATTTCACTAATTCTGAATCACAAATTCTTACTTGATTTACGGCAAGAAGATCTAGCTTAACCGATCAACAAAATCAACAATGAAGTTCAATTGATGCCTGAACGAAGATTACAAGAACACACATTTTAATGTCGACTAATTTCTTCAAAAGAAAAAACGATTTCGCAGCTTCAATTGATGCTCTGATACCATATTCGATTTGTTCAGAGAAAAGAATTGAAGAAAAGTAAAGTTTCTTTATTTCGTATTCAACTCACTAAGCACAAAGAATCTTACAATTTTTATATAGAAAGAAAACATAGGCATATACTAAACATAGCTAGAGCCTTTAAATTTTAGTCTAGATCCCAAATTACTTGTGGGGTTATGCAGTCAAGGCTACTGTTTATATCTTTAATAGGCTGCCTACTAGAGTTTTAGATGGTCTTTCACCATATGAAAAGTTCTTTGGAACAAAACCTAAGTTGGATCATTTAAAGGTCTTTGGCTGCTTGGCATATGTGTAAGAACCTGGAATTGGAGTGGCAAGAGAGGGTAGTAAGGCTACCGAAGTATGCCAAGGAGAGGCTGGATAGGCAGGAGAAGCAACTTAGTTGTTGAGTATGCCAGGAGAAAGGGACAACCTGAAAATAGAGAGAAAAATCACTTTTATATTTGATATATATATTCATGTACAATGTATCACAATTTATACAAGTATAGATGTAACATGTAAAGAAAGCAAATAATGTAAATAAATACAAGGTCATTATACAGAAGGTAAATAACACAATTTCAGCTAACATGATTTCAACTAACCATATTTGGATCATATCAATTATCTCCATTAATTGTACATTCATTTAATACCAGCTTGTCAACACTCCCCCTCAAGCTCATGGTTTATAAATGTCATAAACTCCGAGCTTGCTTAATAAAAATGAATATTGTCTCTGACATAGTGGTTTGGTGAAGATATCTATTGGCTGATCTGTGGTTCGGATGTGTTATGTTTTAACTATACCCTCTTGTATCTTGTCTCTGACAAAGTGACAGTCAATCTCTATGTGCTTCATTCTTTCATGAAAGACTGGATTGGTTGCGATGTCGTTTGTCGTCTTGTTGTCACAACACAATCTTACTGTTGTTTTCACTTGTATGTTTAGATCCTTTAATAACCAAGAATCCATGTGATATCACAAGTGGTTTTAGCCATGACTCTGTATTATGCTTCTACTGATGATAGCGACACTGTGGTTTGCTTCTTTGTCTTCTAGAAGATAAGAGATTCTCCAAGCTTAATACAGAATCTAGTGAGGGATCTTCTCGTCATTGAACACGAGCCCCAATTTGAGTTATAGTATGTCGTGATGCTTAAGTCTCATTTTCTTGCTAAGAGAAGTCATAAACCTGGACAACCCTTTAGATATTTAAGCACCTTAACTGCTACATCCATGTGGGATAGTTTTGGGGCATGCATGAATTGGCTGAGAATTTGTACAGCGTAGCTAATATTTAGTCGAGTCATTGTCAGATATATGAGTCTTCCAACGAGTCGTTGATAACTAGTGTTGTTTTCTAATAAGGGATATGTGTTGGAAGTTTGATTTTTTTTCATTGTATTCATATATGGTGAGCCTGATATTCCATCCTACAAGAATGATGGTTCGCACACTTCTAACCTTAAATCTGATATGAGTTCAAGTACATACTTTCATTGACTGAGATATATTCCTTCTGAAGAATGAGCAATTTCGATTCCCAAGAAATACCTTGTGCCCCTAGATCTTTGATGTGAAAAGTCTTGTGTAGATAACTCTTTCAATTCTTTGATTGCATTCTCATCATTCTCTGTAATGAGAATGCCATCAACATAGACAATAAGATTGAGGAAAGACTCACCCTGATGTCTGGAGAATAGGGTGTAATCATGTTTGAATTGAAAAAATCCAATAATAGTGAAAGCTTTTGTAAACTTTACGTTCCACTGTCGAGATGCCTGTTTCAACCTAGATAAAGATTTTTGCAATCAACATACCAAATTCTCCCTATGATTGCGAAGACTTGGTGAAAAATCCATATAAATCTCCTCATCGAGATCCCCATAAAGGAAGGCATTGTGAACGTCTATCTAATGTAGCTGCTAATCATGATGAGAGGCAATGAATAGAAAAGCTCGAAAGGTAACATGTTTTGCCACTAAGGAGAAGGTTTCTTGATAATTGAAGCCTTCCCGTTGGATGAAACCTTTAGCAACAAGGCGAGTTTTGTACCTTTCAATGGAGCCATCAGCACAATGTTTGATATTGTAGACCCTTTTGCAACCAATTGGTTTTCGATGTGAAGGACGAGGAACCAGATCCCAAGTATTATTACTGACAAGAGCATTCAGTTCTGCTTCCATGGCCTGACACCAACAGTGGTGTTGGATGGCATCAGAGAAGGAGGAATGTTCTCGATCATTGGAAATGCTGCTTATACATGATCTATGGGCAAGAGATAATCGATCAAAACTGACATAATTAGAGATGGGATAGGGTATACCTTCCATATTAGAACATATGTAGTCAGTTGTTCATACAGGAGGCCGAGAACTGTGGGAGGACTGGCGTAGTGGAGCAATGTCTGGTGATAGTATATAGAAGACAAGATCTAGAGAATCAACCGAAGGAGGAACTACAATGGATGGATCTATGGTGATTAGAGACTATGGAGGATTACTGGACATTGTAGATTCAGTATGTTGAGTGTTTGAAGACCGTGGAGTGTCATATTGGGTTTGATCAGGTGGAATGGGAATGAGTGTGATGGGAGTCTTTGGTGGTGACCAATGATTCGATGTTGCCAGTGGTGATGAAGTGGAGGAAGGCTCACTGTCTGAGAAGGGAAAGTTGTCTTCATGAAAAACTACATCTCTACTAACAAAAAACTTGTTATGTTAGGGATCATATAAATAGTACCCTTTCTGTAGTGTGTGATATCTCATAAAAATACATTTTCTGGCACAATGAGCAAACTTGTCACGGGGCCCCATAGTAGTGGAATAACAAAGGCAACCAAAAACTCGTAAATGAGTGTTATCAGGTTTCTTACCAAAAAATAATTCAAAAGGAGTTTTACCTCTAATAACCCGCGTAGGCATGCGATTAATGAGATAGGTAACAGTAATCATACATTCGCCCCAAAAGGTGGTTGGTATTTGGGCTTGGTGTTTAAGGGCTCTAGCAACTTCTAAGAGGTGATGATATTTGCATTCAAATCCTATTTTGTTAAGGGGTATAAGTACTAGAACTCTCGTGGAGAATTCCATGGGAAAAGAACAAAGAGGAACACTGTTTGTTGAAAAAATCTAAAGCATTATCAATTCTAACCCTTTGAACCCGTTTGTGGAATTATGTTTTGACCATGGAGAGGAAATTGAGGATGTGGGAAAAGGCTTGGGCTTAGTTTTGCATAATAAAGATCCAAGTCCCATGAGAGAAGTCATCCACAATGGTCAAGAAGAAACAAGAGCCATCATGATTGGAAACAGAATATGGTCCCCATATATCAAGAAGGATAAGGGCAAAAGGGGCATCTGTGGATGAAGTGCTAGTGGGAAAGCAGATTTTGGGTTGTTTAGCAATTGGACAAATTGGACAATTTAAATAAGGAATGGAAGCACTATGACCCAATCGTTGATGATAAATAATAGAATTATTATTTATATTGGCATTACAATAATTCAATTTATTCTTGCTAGAAAAAGAAAATGAAAAAGGCTCTCAATAGTAAAAAAAACCCATGATAGGCTTTACCCAAGCCCATCTGTTTGCCAGTCAAAGGGTCCTAAAAGGTACACATATTAAGAAGAAATTGTAACGTGTAATTATTATCAGTGTAGAATTTTGACACAGATATGAGGTTAAAAGTGAGATCAGGGACAAAAAGGACATTTGTAAGAGTTATGATGTCATTGAGTTTGATTGTTCCTATATGGGTTACCGAGGCGATGTTATCATTAGGCATCCTAACAGAAATGGATATAATGGGTTTTATGTGTGTCTGGAAATATTTAGGATCGCAAATTATGTGATCATTAGCCCCTGAATCAATAATTCATAAATCACAGAAAATTAAATTGCTGAAACAAAAAGAAATACCTGCATAACTGGCGAAAGCGTTGGTGGTTGGTAGTTGATTCAACATGTGGATGAGTTGACTAATTTGTTCAGGTTTGATCATATTTTATTGAGCAATAGATCATGTGGATGTGGTCGCAGTCATGCTATTTGTCATCGAATTACCATTTTTAGGATGGCCATGTAATTTCCAATAAGTTTCCCGATTGTGATTCCTCCTTTTACAATAGTCACTGTACATTTTCTTACCAGATCGGGATGATAGTAAGTCATTAGATCCATATTGAAAATTTCCCAAATATGGACCGTTGGATGGATTTCCATTTTGTTGACTATTGACCATGTTGACTATCTGCTGGCCATTGGATTGCTTGGTCTGATCCTGGTCGTTGATCCCTTGATATAAAAGGGAATCTTTTTCATTAGAAAACCCTGGCAGTCGACTTTCCCCATTCTTAGTCTTTCATTTCTCAACAACAAAAGCCAGTGAATCACCCTGCTGTGATGATTCTATGGAAGTTGAGCGTTGGCTCTCATCTTGAATGGCGAGCTGGTACAACTAACAAAGAGATGGAAGGGATGTCTTAGCGAGCATCTGAGTTCTAAAGGAGAGAAAGCTCTCATTTAGGCCGAGAAGAAAGTGGATCAACCTCTCTTGGTCTTTGATCCTCTAAAACTAGTGAAGAGTTTCCGATGGGCCTTGTAGTGACTCTGTGACGGCATCAAGTTCGTTCTAGATGGCTGACAATCGATTATAATGCATGGTGATGGTGTTGTTGTTCTGTTTCACTTCAGCAAGGCTTTACCGAAGAGTGAAGATCTTTGCCATATCCAACTGCTCATACATCTTTATAAATCACCATAGTTCTTAGGTGATTTCCATTAGTGGTAAGCCAACGGCAACCTCCTAGGTCAGGGAGTTGCTAATCCAAGAACAGACCAACATATTGCATCTTGTCTAGTGTTTTTGAATATGTGCTTCAGCCGGTGGTGCTATTGTGCCATTGATGAAGTCGTCTTTGTCTTTGGTGATCAATGCCCAACGGAAATTACGAACCCAAGTCACGTAGTTTTCATATTCGATGAGGACTTGTTTGACTAGAACAAATTTTGGCCCATCAAACAGTGAGGAAAACAGAGCATTGCTAGGCTCTAATTGGCGACGTTGAGGCTGGACAAGCTGGAATTGGAAGGGTTGCGGGTTTGGGCCAGAATCCGTATACCTGAATGGGAATTGGTTTGGGTCGGTTTGGTTGGATTGATGGGTTTGGGCTTATGGGCTGTTTTGACCATCTTGACGTTGTTGTGTGTTTGGGCCGAGTTGGATGTTGGGCTTGATTTGGTTATTGGGGCCTGTTTGTCTCTGTTTTAAAACCCGGATCGGACCGACTGGTCTGACCAGTTTGACTGGGAGCCGTCTTTTACTTCGGTCCGGGTTTACATAAAACCGAGAATGTCAATAAATCCATTTTGGACCTGTAATGGACCGACGGAACAGTACAAAACCGTCAAACCGACTGGCCCGGGGCTTAAAACGGTTCGTCTAATTCAAAAAAATTCATATTCCTAAACTAATTTCAGCACCGTTCCATTTTCATCTTCAACTGTAAAGAAGAAGTAAGGGAAGGGGAAGGGAAGGGAAGGTAGAAGAAAGAGAAGTGGAGACACGAGAAAGAGTAAGGAAGAAGATTAGAAGAAAGAAAAGAGAAGATGAAGAGAAAGAGAAGGAAGAAGAAAGTGAAGAAAAATTACAGTAAAGGAAGAAGAAAGAGACGAAGAAGAAAGAGAGAAAGAGAAGAAAGAGGAAGAAGAAAGTGATGGGGAGTGATGGGGGAGAGAGAGAGAAAAAAAAAGGAAAAAGAAACAAATTGATGGAGAGTGATGGCGTGATGGGGAGAGAGAGAAAAGTGAAAGATGGAAGTGATGGGGAGAGAGAAAAAATAATTAATAATAAAACTTGAGGGTGTATTTACTTTATTTTAAACTCACAGGGGTTTATATGTAACTTTTAGGGATGTATTTGCTGGTTTTCAAACTTATAACAATTAATGGAATTGTTTAAAGATGGGACTGTTACATACCGGTTGGACCGATCAACCCGCAAACCGGCCCTTTGACCGGGTCAACGAACGGTCCGATTTTTAAAACAATGTTTTTTGTGTGTTGGGACCTAGTTGGGTGCTTGGGTTTGTTTGTGTATTTGGGCTGGATTGAGTGTTTGGTGGAATGTGGGTTGAGTCGAGGCCCATATTTGGTGTGTTGGGTTCCATTTGTGTGTTTTGGCAAAAAAAACTAATCTTGGTATTCTGTTTTGCAGGTGAAGCAATACCAAGGAGTTGAGTTTGAGCGGCAAGGGAGGGAAACAAGGGAAAGCTTTGCTAGAAGGCTTGCTTTGATACCATGTAAGAACCTGGAATTGGAGTGGCAAGAGAGGGTAGTAAGGCTACTGAAGTATGCCAAGGAGCGGTTGGATAGGCAGGAGGAGCAACATAGTTGCTGAGTATGCCGAGAGAAAGGGACAACAAGAAAATAGAGAGAAAGAATATTTTTGTATTTGATATATATTTTCATGTACAATGTGTCACAATTTATACAAGTATAGATGTAACATGTCAGGAAAGAAAATAATGTAAATAAATATAGGTTCATTATACATAAGGTAAATAACATGATTTCAGCTAACATGATTTCAGCTAACCATATTTGGATCATATCAATTATCTCAACTAATTGTGCATTCATTTAATACCAGATTGTCAACAATATGCTACCAATTTGGTTCTTCATGATAAGTTTACTCCAAGGTCCACTCCTTGTGTTTTTCTTGGCTACTCCCTTACAAAGAAACGTTATCTTTTGTATGATTTGCATACAAAATCAATATGTGTTAACCGAGATGTAGTCTTCCATGAACAAATTTTTCCCTTTACTTGGCATTCATCCAGCAAACCACTTTTCCTGGACACGTTCATGGGACAGGATTTAGATAATCTCACTCTTGAATTTCATTCCTACCCTAAGAATGCAAATGAGTTGCAAGACACAGAACCAACAGATCTTAGGCCCTCACCTAATACCATTTTATCACCTTCCAACATTGAACCTGTCCATCACTCTACTACACAACTTAGAAGATCAAACAGAACCATCAAACCACCCATTTGGACTACAAATTTTGTATGTCCAACCTTGCCTAAATCCAACTTGTTGTCCACTGTTTAGTACCCTATTCAGAATTACATATCTTATACACATCTTTCCCCTACCTATCAAAAATGTCTATCTAGTATCTCTGACCTTACTGAGGCTACCTCGTTCACCCAAGCATCCAAAGATCCCCATTGGGTTGTTGCTATGCAACAGGAAATTCAAGCTTTGGAAAGAAATAAGACTTGGTCTTTAGTTACCCTACCTCTTAGCAAAAATCCAATCAGGTGCAAATGGGTTTATAAGCTAAAATATAATGATTGAATGTACTTTTGCTAGCCAATCGCCCATAGCAAGCTATGTAGATCTCCCAAGTGGCACAAAAACCCTTACTAGACATGTTGGTTATGTGAAATTACAAGAAAATTTGTGTCTTGATAAGGTTTTATATTTGCCAGACTTCAAATTGATGTCAGTGTCCAAACTAGGGATGGGCATAATACCCGACCCATTTCGACTCATCCCAAACGGGGCGAAGTTTCCCCAAATTCTTCAGGGTTTGGGTCGAACTCGAGCAAAAAAATTGGCCCCCAAATTTGAGGACGGTTAGGGACGAGATTGGTCTTGCCCTGGCCTGTACACAATATATATAGTAAGGTTTAATTTTAACCATTTAATCCTATATTAATTTTAATTTTTGAAAATCAATTAATGAAGCCATAAATTATAAAAGAACAAATTATAATTGTGTGAGTATTTTATGAAACCATATATAACTAGGTGATAAATAAAACTAAGTTTAATATAATAAATCATTATAAATATTTGTAATACATAATAAATATGTTATATATGAATAATGTATCATTTGATATATATAATATATATATTATATATATATAATATATATATATATATATTATATATATATATATATATATATATATATATATATATATATGTAGATATGTATGTATGTATGTATGTATGAAACAAAAGTTATCATTGACATTATACATTATATATGTTATATATGTATAATGTATATAACATATTATGTTTACATTTACATATATGCTATTATCTATAATCATATGTTAATATTAATATGTATGTTATATATTATAATGTATCATTTGATATTTTGATTGATTATAATAAATCAATAAATCATTATAAATTTTTTTGTCCCTCATTGAATTATTATTTCAATTCCATAACCTCATTGCCCTTGTTATATTATGGTAGCTATTTATTTGAATTTATTATTATTATTATTATTATATATTTATATTATATATATATATATATATTTATATAATATATATATATATATATATATATATATTTATATTATATAGTAATAATGTATCATATGTAATATATTATGTATAATGTTATGTATTATTTAGAATATTAATGAGACATTATAATATATATGGTATAATTTATTTAGAATGTATTATAATATATTATATATTATACATTATACATAATATGCTATAAAACAAAAATTATATATTATATATAATATGCTATTATCCGTAATCATAATATCATATATTCATATGTTAATACTTGTTACTTAATACAGTAATACATAATATTATACCATTAATATATAATATATTTACATATATGTATAATATATCATGATTATAATTTTGATATTTTGATTCATTGTAATTTTTTTTAATCATTATAAATTAAAAAGAATCATAATACAAAACCCCCAAACGAGGATTTTGGGGATTCCCTGAATTCCCTCTGTCCATCCCTAGTCCAAATTAACTTTGTTAGGTCATTGTTCCATTACATTTTACCCTGATTTTTATGTTATCTAGGATCTTTAGAGTGGCAAACTAAGGGGGATTGGTAAGCAATGACAATAGTTATATAATTTTGTGTCTAATTCACAAATAAGTTTGCATTCTTCTGATTTAGGAATAAAAAGTGATGTTTGTAAGACTCCAATTGTACCTAGTAATCCATTAATAAAGATTCCTTGTTTGTCTTCAGCTTTGTCTACTAAATTGCATATTAAAGATGTTGTACTTTGGCACAAAAGATTAGGGCATGTACCAATTCCCATCCTTAGGAAAATACATCATAATTTACCTGAATAGCATGATTTTCTCTGTGATATTTGCCCATTATCTAAACAAACTAGAATGCCCTTTGCATTAAGTGACAAAAGTTCCTCACATGCCTTTGAGTTATTGCACTTAGATGTTTGGGGGCCTTATAAGATACCTACCCAAGGGAATGTTAGATTTTTTCTCACCATAGTGGATGATTTCACTAGGATAACCTGGCTATTTCTTGTGCAATATAAGTCTAATGTTTATCAAACATTGAAAGACTTTATTCATATGGTTCAAAATCAGTTCAATCAAACACCTAAATGCATTAGAACCGAAAATGGATTGGAGTTCTTTAATCACCAATGTAATGATCTACTAGCTGGTTTAGGCATCATACATCAAAGTACATGTGTCTACACTCCACAACAAAATGGAGTGATAGAAAGAAAACATAGGCATATACTAAACATATCTAAAGCCTTTAAATTTCAGTCTAGCATCCCAAATTACTTGTGGGGTTATGCAGTCAAGGCTATTGTTTATATCGTTAACAGGCTTCCTACTAGAGTTTTAGATGGTCTTTCACCATATGAAAAGTTCTTTGGAACAAAACCTAAGTTGGATCATTTAAACGTCTTTGGCTGCTTGGCATATGCTACCAATTTGGTTCTTCATGATAAGTTTACTCTAGGTCCACTCCTTGTGTTTTTCTTGGCTACTCCCCTACAAAGAAAGGTTATCTTTTGTATGATTTGCATACAAAATCAATGTGTGTTAACCGAGATGGTCTTTCATGAATAAATTTTTCCCTTTACTTGGCATTCATCTAGTAAACCACTTTTCCTGGACACTTTCATGGAACAGGATTTAGATAATCCCTCTCCTGAATTTCATTCCTATCCTGAGAATGCAAATGAATTGCAAGACATAGAACCAACAGATCTTAAGTCCTCACCTAATACCATTTCATCACCTTCCAACATTGAACATGTCCATCACTCTACTACACAACTTAGAAGATCAAATAGAACCATCAAACCACCCATTTGGACTACATATTTTGTATGTCCAACCTTGCCTAAATTCAATTGTTGTCTAGTACCCTATTCAGAATTATATATCTTATACACATCTTTCCCATACCTATCAAAAATGTCTATCTAGTATCTCTGACCTTATTGAGCCCACCTCATTCACCCAAGCATCCAAAGATCCCTACTAGGTTGTTGCTATGCAATAGGAAATTCAAGTTTTGGAAAGAAATGAGACTTGGTCTTTAGTTACCCTACCTCCTAGCAAAAACCAATGGGGTGCAAATGGGTTTATAAGCTAAAATATAAAGCAGATGGCACTTTGAAAAGGTACAAAGCAAGGTTAGTTGTCAAGGAGTTTACCCAACAAGCTGGGATTGATTATGAGGAGACTTTCTCTCCGGTAGTTAAGATAGTGACTATAAGGCTTGTTTTGGCTATTACTTCCATGAGAAATTGGCCACTTTATCATCTGGATGTAAATAATGCTTTTCTCCAAGGAGATCTCCAAGAGGAGATTTACATGCATTTACCCGAAGGTTTTCTAAACGACATGACAAGTCCCTAGTTTGTAAACTTCATAAGTCTTTGTATGGCTTGAAACAGGCTTCGAGAGCTTAGAATACTAAACTTACTGCAGCCATTGTTTTAAAAACATGACCGGCGGGCAACCCGCTCTGATGGCCGAGTCACGATTTAACCGATTCAATCGTCGATTGGATCGATGATGTCATCACACATCATGATGACGTCAGATAAAAAAACTTTTTTTTTTTTTTTTTTTTAGATTTCTATTTTTTAATAAGACAATAACAACTTAATTACTGTCCAATCCAACATGATTCAAAGTTCAAATTCAACAACAATCCTAACATAATTTAAGTATTTAACAACAATTTAAAGTCCAAATCCAAACATGTTGTATTTACATATTAAATGTCAAAATACATACAAATTAATAACAAAATATTTGATGCAAGCGTTTTTTCTTTGATCCGTCTCTATGTTGATTGAGCTTCACACACTAGCATCAAAATTCATCATCATCATCATCATAACCATCACCACCATCTACCCAAATTTAACCCATGAGGGTTCCCACATACACGGCTACAAATTTAAAAGGAAAAATCAGAAAACATAAATCTTTAGAATCCTATGCATAATCCAACACTAAGCAAGTTATAATAAGAGTGATGAACCATACTAATGAATGTGCAAATTCTTTCTAGAATCTTCTACGAATGTAATTTTCTATGAAAGAATAATGTAATACTGATGCTTAACCTAATGAAATAATAGATTTACCAAGCAAATATCGAATATGAAACTGTATAGACAGAATAAAATGCATAAATCATAAAAAAACACAGAACACCAGTTGCCAATCAAAGCAGTTAAGTATCCATAGGCAAAATTTGTAATCCAAAAAGGTAAAGGTCAAACAACAAAACTCATAATGAACAAACCAGTCAAAAATCCTTCGAGCTAACACACCACGACAAAAACCACTTCTTCCACAATAATAAACCTTCCTAATTAACCAGTGTAAGGGCCAACCTCCACAGACCATCCACCAATTCTCACATAATAGCACAAATAACAAAGAGCAAGTCATCACAACATAATCAGGGAGGGTAGCATTAGTAACCAAATCCCTTGGAAGCAGACAAAATGAATCCAACCATATAACAGAGGGCTGACAACCAATCAGTAATTGTACCACCCCATCCAATACCGAAAGCCAAACCCATAGCCTAGAGAAAAAAACATTGCTACAAAAATGAAATTGAAATTATTGATTATTGAAGCTAGATCGAAGAATGGCGTGTTTATTACCTGGATCGAAGAATAGAGCTGTCGTCAATTAATGGAGTTGTTGCCGTCAATTTCCAGCGAGGAACGAAGCTGTCGTCGTCGATTTCCGACGAAGGAGGAAGACGTCGTCGATTTCTGGCGAGCGAGGACGATTTCAGAGAGTTCAGATGCAATTTGGGTGGGATTTTAGAGAGAAATCTTCGCAAAGAACAGACAACAGAGACGAAGCTGAAAAATTTTTGCAGAGAAGAGAGAAGAAGCTGAGAAATTTGCGTAAGAAACTGAGAGAGATGAACTGAACGCGATGAGAAGAAGGATGTGTGTATTAGGTTTAGGGATTTTTAATTGGACCAGTTTATCAGTCGGTCCAGTTGGATCGGCAGTTCGCTGAAAAGATCCGGTTTTTTAACGGTTTAATCGGTCCATTACTTATAACGGTTTTAGGATTAACCCGAACTGAACACGTGACTGGTTCCCGGTCCAACCGGTTGGACCAGCCGGTCCGGTCCGGCTTTTAAAACAATGACTGCAGCATTATTGTTGGACGACTTCCAGCAGTCACCTTCAGACCACTCATTTTTCTTTAAGAAGGATCAAGCCAATATTGTTATCCTACTCATCTATGCAGATGATTTAGTCATTATTGGGAATGATTCTACTCTTATTCAAGCTACTAAAGATTTGCTACATTCTCATTTTAAGTTAAAAGATCTGGGAGCTCTTAGGTATTTTTTAGGTTTTGAAGTTGCAAGGTCTTCCAAAGGGATTAGCTTGTGTCAAAGGAAGTATGTTTTGGAGTTGATAGCTGAATCAGGGCTGGCTGCTGCTAAGCTAGCATTGGTCCCTCTTGATCCACATTTGAAGTTTACTACTGTGGAATATGATCAACATTTGTGTCGGTGTTCGACAACTAGAGTACGATCCGTCGTATCATTGGCGCAACCACTTCAGGTGCAGAAATATGTCACGAAGCGGCAGCCCCATCGTTTCTCACAAAACGACTATATAGGTTGCAAAGAGAGGCCACGACGTGGCAAACCCATCATTTTCAGAGAACGACACCAAATGTGGGGTTGTTTTCATCATGCTATACAACTCTTTGTGAATGTTATATGCAACCCAATCTGGCATAGTTTCTCATATGTAGCACAGGTTCAACGTCGTTTGGGAGATGCGACAGAGACAAATTAGTATAAGCACAATTGATAGACTGGAAACTGAAGACTGCATTTTGTGAGGTTTATTATAAATCTCCTCTTTTCTTCTTCTAAGTAAAATTAAAAAATAAATAAATCTTTTTATGATTTGTGCAAAGCCAGTCGTCAACAACAAACAAGACCAAGTTCCCTAGTTGGAAAAACAAATAGGAGGTAAAAACTTGCCCTATTTATACAAGGGCAAAAAGAGTTATAATAGAAATTTTATTTACAATGATTAAATCATGTGATGAGTTGGTGCCATGTTAGCTTTGCAATCATGGAGAATTTATTTGGAAGGTAGGGAATTTCTTGACTGGTACAAAATTTTGGATCTGGTGGTATCAAATAAAAATATTTCAACCTAATAAAGAATTTCTCGATCATGTAGAGAATTGCACAATTGAGAAAAGATCAGGTTGAAGGATGCAATTCTTTTAGACATTGGCATTTGGAACCATAACCAAAGTGGATTGAGTTTAAGGCATTATTTTAAAAATCGGACAGCTTGTTGACCCAATCAAGGGACCAGTTCGTTGGTTGACCGGTCTAACCGATTGAACCGATCGGTCTGACAATATATAGCAATCACATCTTTAAACAATTCCATTAATTGTTATGAGTTTGAAAACCAGCAAATACATCCCTAAAATTTACCGATAAGCCCCTATAAGTTTAAAATAAAGCAAATGTATCCTATAGATTTTATTATTAATTATTTGTTTCTCTCTCCCCATCACTTCCATCTTTTTCCTTTTTTCTCTCTCCCCATCTGGTCATCACTCCCCATCACTTTCTTCTTTTTCCTTTTTTCTCTCTCTCTCCATCACTCCCCATCACTTTCTTCCTTCTTTCTTCTAGCACATTCGCGTCTCTCTACCCTAATTTTTCTCTCCTCTTCTCTTTCTTCTTTCTTCTTCCTTCTCTTTCTCTTCATCTCCTCTTTTCTTTCTTCTAATTTTCTTCCTTACTCTTTCTCTTGTCTCCTCTTCTCTTTCTTCTTCCTTCCCCTCCCCTTACTTCTTCTTCTTTACACTTCTCTTGTCTCATCTTTTCTTTCTTCTTCCTTCCCCTTCCCTTTCCCTTACTTCTTCTTTTTTACACTGTAGATTTTAAAGTAAGTGAAGAAGAATAGAAGATAAAAATGGAAAATGCAATTTGGTTTTTTATTCAAATGAAATAGAGAATGAAACAGTGCTGCAAATTAGTTTACGAATTAGGAAGATGAATTTTTTAATATCAAATACCCAAAAATAGCAAACAATTTTAAGCCACGGGCCAGTCGGACCAACGGTTTTATACTGTTCCACCAGTCCATTGCTAGTCTAAAGCGAGTTTAATGACATTCTCGATTTTTATGTTAACCCGGACCGGAGTAAAGACCGATTCCCGATCAAACCGATTGGACTGAACAATCCGGTCCGGTCCGGGTTGTAAAACAGAGGTTTAAGGTCGACTGAGTGTAAATATAAGGTGTTGAAACTATATATGTACTTGGACTTTCATCTTTATTACATAGAGGTTTTTGAGGAATATCATTGTATTGGTGCTAATATTTACAAGCTATCAATAAAATTAGGATAAACTAATATGAATAAATTCAGCTCTGCCAAAGGGGAAAACAAGAACAAATGTGAAATTGGAAGTGGAAGTAGTATATTATCACACTATGAACAACCAAATACCAAGTCAACCAACCACAGTTCATGAATTGATGTATAGTTGCAAGCAGGAAATAACTTCAAAACCTATGATGTACAAAAATCAAAAACACCCCAAATCACAATTTTTTTTAAGTCTCTCTCGGCCACCACACACACCTCCAGTTATAGACTCAATCTCACTTTTACAGTATAATCGTACACGACAGATAATTAATGAAAAACTGCAGGTCAATTGTAGCCCCTTACACTAAATCCTGGAAATCAGATTTTTCCAGAAACTCACCTTTTCCACTCCTGGCTTACTTTTGCTGCAAAACCCAACCACCAAGGAGTATGATTAGTAAAATCTTGAAAAAAAAAAAAAAAAAGGGAAAGAGAATAGTCTTGAGATTATAATGGAAACAAATATATGCAGGTTTCAAGCCAATCCTTGACCAAAAAACCACCAGTAATTCTACTGAACGCTAAAATTTCATACCATTTCCATCTTTCGATGATGAGTGATTTTTGTCGCCTTTATGACCACCTTTGCTGCCAGCATTAACAGGTCTCTGCGTCCTTGGTGACTGTGAGCTGATTTTGCTATTAGTTGAAGATGGCAGTGATTGCCGTCGAGTGGCACTAATTCTGTCAGCTCCATCTTGGCCAGACCTAGGGGAGCCTTGTAGTCTCAGCTTTGCCTTTGCAGATTCAGTTGCCGCCATATAGCTTGGCAGTGTTGGACTGTTTTGCAACCCATTCTCGGCACGTTCTTGCTTTGCCGGAGTAGAAGCTTTCCTGCTTGGTTTGTGATTCTCATTGTTTACCAAATCATCCTTTAAATTAAGCTCACCATTTGGTACAGGAATAATCTCATCTTTTCCACCATTGTCTATCAAAGGCTTTGACTCAACCACAATTTGATCACCAGAAGGTAAATCAGATGTCTCCTTCATTTCAACTGGTTCTGGAGTAGATTCTACATCAGGTAGTTTGGATGGTGTCAAAGGCGTCTCTTTCTTCATCTTCTCACCTGAAGAACCCATGCTCTGTTCTAAAATTTCATGACTTAAAGTACCTGATACCTTTTCCATACTTACCTTTGGCTTCTCAAATTCAAACTCTGACTGCACAGAAACAGAAGTCTCCACAACAGGGCTATGAACCTTTCTCAAGCTACGCTTAACCTTTTCAAGTTCATTTTGTGGATTTTCATGCACTGGATCTGCTTGATGACTTGTAACTTTCTTCAGACTACGTTTGGATTTCTCAAATTCAGGGGTTGACTGCAATGAGATATTCTCAGCGTTTGTAGCAGGAACCCTTCGGACACTTCGTTTTGGTCGGCCTGTTTCAGCATCAATGGTTTGAGAATTAACCTGCTTCTTCTGAGTTTTTGACCCTGATGCTTTCTTTGGTTGGGGAGCTGGTTTCCAGAACTGAGATGCTGACCAGCGTTTTAACCAGTTTGAGACTGAATTTGGCTCCTCAGGCTCATATTGGAGGCGCAAAGGCATCACGGTAGGTGATGGAGCGAGCAGCTAAATCAACAAATTCAGCAATCATTTTTCCAGTATAAAAAAATGAACGTGGGTGAAGATTAAATAAAAAATAGCAAATAAATCCCCTGAATAGCTAACACTGGAGTATTAGTGATCACCAATACAGTGGATGCGGAATTCAAACTAGAAGTTAGTTTTTCTTTATTTAGTTTAAAAAGACCTACTTGCACATCAATATGCTGGAGGCACCCATTTAGGTCGCCTTAAATGATACGGCACAAAGACATGGTAACCCAAACTATTGCTTATTCGAAATAAATAAATATTATAGCAACACAGAGAGGTATGACATGACTATAAGCATACCTTAGAGACAAAAGCATTTGTTGAAAGCTTTCTCATTCGTATAGACAAATTAACTCCAACAGACTTCACAGGCTTGCCTTCCTGATGGATAAAACATAAAAAAGAAAAAGACAATAAATAATTAGAGATAAACCAGGGCATGTAGAAATTCAGGAAGTTTAATAATGTCTTGAATCTGTATACGTGAGATGTCTTCCAAATGTACACTACCAATACTTTTTGAGATTGGAAATGGCATCATAATAGAGGAAATCTAGAAGTTAACTACCCTAAAAAGATCAGAAAATTACACCATATCTCAAAGTAGTATATGTACCCAAGGTCCCAAACTCATGGTATCTTAAAACATTATGTCCAGCATAGGGTGACTCTTGAAGAGAAGATTCACAACCAAATAATGAACAGGTTCAATCATAGACATTTGTGGGGCAGACATTAGGTACTGAGATGATACTGAAACACTGGACTTTGGGTGACGTTGATCAATGGTCTTATAAACCAATTACAATGATTGCAGCAAGTCTATTTGTATAAACCATCTAACTGTGGGCTCCCACTATCCTGAATGTGCTGCAACCCCAACCACATTGCAAAAGAATAATAATAAAAGAGCAATTACACAATACAAATCAATTAAACTCAGACAAATATGTATTTAATTGATTAAATGAATCTCTTCATCAAGTTAAATAAGAGAAGATGAACTATGATTAAAAGTTTCCAATTTACTGTGGACTTAAGAAATTACCAAAAGCTTCACTAGATTGCACTTTCTGTTCACTTCAAGTCCACTATCGGAATGCCTAACCTTTCTGCCACGAGCAAGTGCCTGTAACTTCACAATCCCTAGCATAGAGCACAAAGTAGCAACTGCTTGTCTCCTAACCAGGTGTCCCCGAATGAGAGCCTGCAACCTTATTATGCCTTTGAGAGCCCGAAATGCTCGGCGGGCCTTCATAGCATAAGCTTATGTTAGTATAGACATAATATCAAAAACATAATTATGTCCATAAAACAAAATCTAACATACTTAATAAGATCAAAGCTATACATTGTCAAGAGTCTATTCAGTGTACAAAGACAGAAAATCAAAGCCAGTTTGTGAGAGTGTACTAGCCCCTGAATACATTCACAAAGTAAGAAGATTACCAAATAACCCCTGAAAGCAGCCTGCGTCTTTGTTGCAGCTTGCTCTAGCCTGATTTTCTCAGGATCATATGGTTCATCTTGTGGTGTGAAATCTTGTGAATCTGCAGCTTGACTCCCAGGCAACGATATTGCCCCATCATGTGGCATATCTGCAGCTTCCTTGTTTTCCAAAACTAAATTCCTTTCATTTTGATGAGTGGTATATGTGGTTGGATGAGAAGCCAAAGGAAGATTCAAATTATCATCAGTGTCTGTTGCCTTGACAGAAACCAAAACCTCTTTTTCATTCGCAACTTTCTGTTAGAAATAAATAAATAAACCCATATTACCAAAGTTAATGATAATGATAACGATAACATATGTATCTAAAATATAAACTTGTCTAATTCAAGCAAGTGCTTCAAAGCAGATGACTAATACTGACCATATGATAAATGTGTTTGAGTTGGGCCTAACTCCTCACCCAATAGGCCTTATTGAATAGGAGGATTGTCCACTCTTATAAACCCATTGGCTTGAGTGTGTCTAATCGATATGGGATCTCCAACAAAATGAAAACGTACTAAATTTGCTAGTATGAGCACATGCAGCAATTTCCTAGTGATGAAGGTGTGGCCACAAAAATTAAGTGTGTTCTAAATTACCCAAAAGCAATTATGTAATTTAAGCTATAACTAATTCCTAGCATCCTAAAACCATAGGTAAATGAATCTTGTATAGCTGGTTTTAGGTACATCTAAGTAATGATTTTAGGACTCAGGCAACATCAACTTCATACCATCAAAGCATAATACAGTGATGTTAGGACCAATATAATAGCTGACCTTATTCAAGCTGCAATCTACTGTGAAAATTTAACTGTCTAGTTTTATTCCAAAAAAGTACCATACCAATAGTCTGGTGGAAGTTTAAAATTATGAAGACTAGAGCGAAAATACTCATGTCACAAGTAATAATCTTTAAATAGAAACTCGTTGTTGCATTAATAATTTAAAATGCTGTTTTAGAAAGTTTCAAGCATATTTGCAGCTTCATATTTACCTCCCTTCCTTTTGAAGTATGAGATTTAGAAGATCTCTTGCCAAAAAGTATAGTCTTGATCCATTTTCCAGGTGATTTTCCCATAGCTGGAAGACAAGAACTTTTAGTAGCTCAAACTTCAATCCCACTTCCTGCATCATTCAAGGTATGTTAGCTTGTCCATCCATCAATGTAATTCTAAGAAATCATGTACAACCAAAACGGTATCATGCAATACAGGAAACAGAAATCCATCAGAAGTATTTGAACCATGTATGAATACAACATTTACTCTTTTCAGTTGTTCTTCCTAAACTCAAAGGGGCATGTGGAAGTAATTTTGGTTCATGTTGTTTTTTTATCAAAGATCATCTCTCAGTATAAATGTCAGAAACTACTGGCTCCAATACTACATTTTCAGTAAAGTAATTCAAATTCAACATTACTAATGAGATAAATTTTGGGTAAGGAAGCCAAGTTCAATTACTACAAGTTGCAAACCTTCTTGCAATGCCAACAACACAAAAGTTTGATACTTATTTGGTCCATATACTTCTATGCGTATAATAATGCACTATTTCTGGTTATTACTAACAATCTAACAGTACAGTGCACTACTAATCATTACAATTAAATTTTAAAATATAAATGCAATACAGTGTATTTTATCTTAATTTTGACTAAAATTATTAATTATTACATGTTATAAACAGTTTAAGTAAAGTAAGTCAAAATCTCAATTCCAATATTTTACAGCTAATGCTTTGAAAAATTAATCTATGTTTTAAAGTGGCGGCAACATGATTGCAGTGAAGCAACGTTAGATTTGAAAAAGAAATTAAGTAAAACACAGTGATCTAGTTTATTCAAGACCATAATATTCAAAGATAACGAACAAGCAATCAAAGAGAAAGCAAAATCTGAGAATTCAAGCACAAATTACTTACTTTAGAAAGCTTAACTTCGTGATCTGCCACGGAGAAAGAACCACAAAATGCTACACGAGAACAAAAGCAAAATAATCACTAAATTAACACGTATAAGCTGGATTTGCACTAGATCTGAAAGTTACCAGACAAATGTGGCTCTTCCAACTTTCAAATCTACCATTCCTGTGCTAAAAAATAAAACCCCCAGAAAAGCATACTCAGATATTTTTCGAAAAGATAAATAAATAAATAAATTAGTTCAGGCGTGAGAAGAAGAGAATGAAAAAAGATTTATAGAAAAATAAAAGGAAATGTACCATGAGTGTGCGAATCACTGAGCTTGGGAATCAAGGAAATAAGAAATAAAGCTTCATCGATTTTTTTCTGCTTTGCTTTGCTTGCTCTGTGTTCTGTGCACTGATAGTGCAAAAAATGACTGAATTTGAAAAATTTAGATAAAATAAACAGTTGTGTTATGCTAGAAGTGATTCCATTATAAGAGACGCCACTTATAAGTTATAGCCGTGTGATAATTGGTCAATGAAGTTTTGACCTTTGGATTAAAAGGTTCTATCATGAGGTCGAGTGCATGGAATAATAGCTGTGTTTTAAAGAGGTGGTGTTGGGTGTCCCAATGGCAGTTACTTTGTGTACAAGTGTCCAGTTTCTTTATTTTAAGCAGAAGCATTGTTGAATTACTCTTGTGTCCTCTTACCAGAAACCAGAAGGAGAGTTGCGAGTGAGAGTGTGTGAGAAATTTAGCGGCTGATTTGTGGCGGTAGAGTCACGGACATGGGTATCAGGAGCGCGTGGAAATAAAGGATAGTATTGGAAAGTGGGAGAGGTTGTCAGATGGTGCATGAGTGACACGCTGGAATTACTGGTGCCGTGACCGTGAGACAAAAGAAGAGTAAAATTGTAAAAAGACTGCTGTCAAACTGCCACACGGCCACGAGTCTGTGAACCCAGTCATCATGACTCCTGTAGTATCAACGAATATCAAAGCTGCAACTGCAAAAGCTAATTAAGAAAGTTTTGTACGTTATTAAATTAGCATATAATTTCTCATCATTATTATTATTATTTTTTACCGATGGTGTTCGGACAACCTATTCCGAGTCAATTAATCCTCGAACCTCTTCGAGTTAACAGTCAAATAAATCTTTTTAATGATTGAATAGTTACTCTTATTAACAACTTAAATAAATTAAATTTAAGATTTTTTAAATAATATATCTAAAAGATTTAATTGATTGTTGAACTATTTATGATGGTTTTCTCATTATTGTTTATTTCATTATAATTTAACAAATATGAAATTAAACTAAATGATAATATACAAAGCTAAACCAACCAATCCTTTAAGTGGTCCAATTGTTCAATAAAGATTTTTCGTTGACCACTGAAATTTTTATCCAATCGATAATTTTAAAATTTCGATAGATTAGTTGAAGTTTACGTTAGTTGGTCTGATACCCAATCATACAAAAAATAAAAAAAAAATCTTAGAGGGGATTGGTTTGGCCGCTAACCGTTTTGGAATTAAGCATGATGGATGGGAAATCCCACCAAACATTTCATTGATGCTTTGGAGAGTGTTAGAGATAAATAAGATAAATTCCAAGACATTGACACTTAATAAAGTTTTAAAAATGAAGTTACTTCACACCTACCCATTACTTTATTTTCAAACAAACACATTTTGTGTATAAGGAAACAAATATGTAAACATCACCATACCATGCCATTTAATATAACATCAAACAGTCAACTAATAATTTCTTTCCTTTTCTATTAATATATGTATATGCTTTTTATTTATTTACCAAATCATTCTGTTATCATTTATTTTAACACCTTAAACTTGACAACATGGAAATTTTTATTTATTTATTTTAAATACCTCTAGGGTTAAGTTATTAACTCATCCTCAAATTAAAAGTAACCAAATGAGTGTCTTATATTCCACTCACTATTATACCTTCCAAATAATCACATCAAATCCTCATCAAGAAAAGACAATCCCGAGACACTTTTTCTTTGCATTTCATTTTTAATTAATCATGCTTTAAAGTTGTCCATTTGTACCAGAATAATTATGGGTTGTTTGTTTTATTATTTCAAACCTTATTCCCTATCCTATTTCCAAAATATCTGTTTATTTAATTATTTGAGAAATATTATTCTATTTTTTTAATTATTTTTAGACCTCTTAAGTTTATTAACTTAATTAAACACCCCCAGAAAAAAAGTTTAAAAATTAACAAAAACAACCTCATCTATCCATAGTTGCCAGATTTCGGCAACCGCCATCGATGGTGGCCGGAATCTATCACAACGGCCTTAAAATGATCGGAACTGGTTGTTTATTCACCGATCTGGCCAACAGCCAGATCTGACATTTTGCGGCTGTCGGTGGCCAGACCTAAAAAGGCCAGATCGACACACCGCCGGCCAGATCCGACTGGTTTGAGTCGTAACGACAGATTCTGACCAGATTCTGGCGGTGGTGGCCAGAATCTGGCACTGTGGTTGGTGGGAGTGTTTTTGTTATTTTACAAAATTTTTATATATTGGGGTATTTAGTTAAATTAGCAAACCTAGGGGGTTTTTTTGTTAATTTTTAAATTTTACCTCGTAATACTCACCCTATTCAACTACCCAATATTATTCCTAAAATCCTATCCAAAATAACAAAACAAACGTACCCTATGAGATTTATTCTTCACTATTTACATGTTCCAAGAGAATTATTTTAGGATGGAGCCCAAACTGCTCGGCCGTATGGGCCTTAGAACCCATCACGTGGGGGCCCAAGGGCTAGTGAAGCACGTGTTTGGTCCACTCAAGCAAGTAGACAAAGACGAATTCCATGAGAAATACAGTCCCATCTTAACCGTAAAGCAGTTTCAACGGCTCAAGATTTGAAATTCAAAATTTAAATCAGCGAGCGTTTACAGGTCATTAAGTAGGTCCCACTCAGCGCCCAGCCGTTCAAAAGTTCGCCTCAATCATCATCCAGACCCGTTTGTTTATTCCACCCGTTTGGAGGACCAAGTCCGACATCTCAAAACCATAGAAAACAATTCACAAACCAATGAAATTATTACACGTCAACAGAAACCATGAACCTAACTTAGAGGAACACAAATATGAAACGTGTCAACTAAATGAAGCGAGTAAAACAATTCAGTACGGGAAGGGAAGTGGTGAGAATATGTTTTGAGTTTGACAAAGATGAGGTGGTTCCTAAATTTTCCCGCCCAATGGACAAACGGCAAAAGAACAGCTTCTCTCTCCTTTTATAAATTCCAGTCTGTTATCAGTTCTGCCATAGTCATCAAAACGGTCACAAGTTTCACGAGAAATTCTGAAATTAAAGTATATTGAAATCATGGCCGAAACCTTGAGAGAAGAACTTACCGTTGTTAGTGGTAAGAATCTTTATATATTAGATATAATTTTCTAGGTATTTATTTTAATTTTCTTCATGAAATTTTATGTTATTGAAATGTTACAGTGAATACAACGAAGTCGAAGCTGAGGTATCCGCTCCGATCGGCGGCCAAATCGAAGGAGGAGAAGGCGCCAGTGGTTGAATCTTCGAATTCTTCTGTCACCAGGAGGTTTATTTCATTTACTTCCTAGTTTCTTTTGGTTTGTTTAGATGCAGATATTATTATGGAGACGAAATATATAGTTGAGTATTGTTTTATAACGAATTTAACAAAGTTGGCTTAGAAAAATAGTTGGGCAGCTTGTATGTGATTTTTACATGTTTTCAGAGAAATTATAGTGTTATTTTCTGGGAATTTAATTATCCTCTGAAATTCTTTGTCAATAGTAAACTTTGGTGATCAAAATTGTAAGAAGATTGACCATTCTTTTGCTTCAACTGAAATGATAACCGAGTTTTGAATAAATCTTAGATTCTTATATCTGATTTAAAACCTAAAATTTGGTATCGTAATACTCTTCGGCCAGAATTTTACTATTCATTGCTAACTTTGAATCTGTATTGAACTTAATGTTTTTTCAGGGGAAGAACTGCATCAACCATAAGTAAAAGTGTGAGTGTTCTTGATCTGTCTGGCAAAGAAAAGTCTGCTAAGCCACCTAGAAGGCTTTCTATTCCTGCCAAGTCGACAGTGGGTTCAGTTCCAAAATCAGTTGGCAACATCACTCCAATTTCCGAAACTAGAACTAAGAGATCGGTTAATACTCAGGGGAGAAGCGAAACACCTCTATCTGATGTTTCCAGAGCATCAAGCAGAAAGAAGTTTAGTCTTCTGTCATCAGCGTCATATTGGCTTAGACAGATTAAGCAATCTGAATCTGAGGCTAGGCACTCAATTTCACTTGGGTTTTTCAAACTTGCCTTGGAAGCTGGATGTGAGGTATGCCAATTTAGATGTATAATTTGTTGTCTAAATCATGAGGTTTAGTTGGATTATTGCCGATATCTTTCTTGCACACAATAGTTTCAATTAGTTGCTTTTGCATGTTGTTAGTAAATGAAAAGTTAGGCTAACAAAGTTTTATGTAAGAGATGATTTTCACCATTTGTTTTTCATCCCTTCTAATAGCCTCTTCAGCGAATGCGGGATGAACTCAAATCATATGCTCGTCGTCATAACCTTGGTGAACTTGAAGAACTTGTTAAAGAATTATTTGAGAGCTATAATATAACAGGAACTTCAGAGCAATTGCAAGTCTCTGAAACCTTTTCTCAGGTGCCCGAAGAGGGAAGTCGGTCATCTGATGATGAGGTTCTCAGCTCTTCTTCTACAATCGGAAATAGGAAACTAAAACCGAAGTCCTTGAATAATGATACTGCTCAAGTTTCCTCGGTCACTGTATCAGCCAAGAAGGAGGCTACCACAAAGAACTATCCTTCAACCAGGACCAGGGCATCTTTGAGTAGGAATTCTGCTAATACAAGATCAGTTCCAGAGACAGGAAATGGTAAGATACAGAAGAAGCCGCAGAAGCCAACTAAACCAGAGACCAATAAAGGGAAGGACAGTATTAAACAAGGAAAGAAATCTACTGGGGAAGAAGGCAAGTATACAATGTTATTTCCTGTACAGTATTTGTAATTACTTTGAGGGTGACCTAACATTTTGAAGATATAATTTTTATTTACAGGTCCAGTTAGTCCTTCACTTTCAGGGGACAAAGTTGAAGAGAACAAAGAAAACATGGTAAGCACTGAGCTTCCACGAGTTAACTTGTTATGTTTTGATATTTACTTGCTAGATTTTGATAATTTTCGTCACTGTGTCTAGTGCAGGATTCGACGCCAGTGGAAGATATCTGTCTCTGAGTGAGTGATATCGGCAGACCTTTTAATCCAGAAACGCCGGATCATATCATTGCATACAATTTTAGAGTTTCTTCAGTGTTTGGTTGCCGGTGTTTTCTATTGTATAGGGAGTGTTAAAGGTTGTGGTGTGAAGAAATTGAAAATTTTATTTATTTGTGTTTGGATGATTAAACTGACATTGTGTCTAGTATTATGGAGTAAAATTGTTTTTGAATTTTTTAAACTTTGTTTGTATTGTGAAGGATAAATTTTGATTTTGATATCTGATTTTAATTTGAATTTGTTGAATAGGCTATTCTTAAGAACATATATCTCCGCCAGACGTACCATGCACTCAAAATAAAGTACATTAAAACTTGAATGACATGTAGCTGAGAAGGCATTCTAGCTTTTAGACAATTGTAGTTTGGTATAAAAAGGTGTTATCGAGCTAAGCCAAGCCGAGTTTTGGTGAGCTGGAGCTCGGCTCAGCTTGAATAGGAAGAGCTCAAGCTTGAGATCGATAGAAAAAACAGGGTTTGAGCTTGAGCTCGATAGAAAAAATGGGGCTTCAGCTTAGATCAAAACAAGTTTACCAACGCCTATTACGAAGCGCCTAAGTGAGATTACTTAGCGTGTATATCAATTTCAATGCTTAGTTGGCATTTAACTAAGTAGAGCCGAAACGACCTATAATCAACGTCAACAATTCACTTTCCATAAAACAATACCGAACAAAATTAGCAAATACTTGTGCCTCTAAGATCTTTCTCTGGTGATAGGTCTTTATTGGAGAAAAAGGGAGAAGAAAAACGAAAGGTGAAGAAGGAAAAGAAGAGGAGTATGTAAGTCGACTTGAAGGGGGAGAGAAAGTGAAGAAGAAGAAAAGAGAAGTGAATTGGAGGATGAAGTTAGGGTGTCTCGAATTTTTTTAATTTTATATGCAAAATAGTAAATTACATAAACCTCTCTCATACTTTCAAAACATGCATATCCTTTCGAGCTCAAGGAGGTTCGTGAGTAGCTCAAGCTGAGTACTGGGTGGCTTGGGCTCGACTAGAGTCGACCCAAACTGCTTGAGCTTTAGCTCGACTCGAACTGAGCCCAACCTAAACTTCTTGTGAGCGGCTCAGTTCGGTTAACAACCCTAGGTAAAATAATCTCACCCAATAGCCCAAACGATGTTACTAATTAGATCTAATCCATGAATTTGAAATATTTGAAACGCCATAATGTGAAAATTAAGTTATAATGAGCTCCTGATCTTCGTACTCAATCCAAAAGATCACTCAAATAATAAGTTATACTGAGTTCATCAACTTCATACTCAATCCAGAGATCACTTAGACATAAGATAGATTTCAATACGAGAAAAGTTATTTATAACAGTAACCCACTTAATGTGGGACTTAAAAAACACTAGAACAATGAAATATTAACATATATGAATTAAGGTTGTCTTATCATATGCCCTTAGGACACGTAATAATATCACAGACAAAATATTTGATTATTTTAATGCACTTTATCAACACACATTAAGACAACCCCATGAATGATGGTAAGCCAAGAAAGCATTTTTTGTTGGATTCTCAAAATTCTATGAAAATTTTGTTAAACGTCTAAGATCTTACATAAACATAATAATCAAAATCTTAATATCCTTATCACTTGTTACAAGTGAGAGATTGATTCATAAAACAGCAATTCAAAAATTTTGAATCAACAATGAGGAACAAGTAAATGTCGAAGACTTCTTAAGAAACCCAGGTTAAGTTATGCTTGTAACCAAATAGCAGGAACCAGGTAAGAGCAGACATTTGAATTCCAGAACTCGTAGGATGATCACGGACAATCCGAATACAAGAATTTAGCATACCACAGTAAGTTCATGTCTCTGAATACAAAATGCAACTATGCTCTGATGATGAATAGCTTGTTGAACATCTTATTAATCTCTCCTTCAAGATGTGGCAATTCCTCTAATTCGCAATAAATCAGACCACTTGTATATGAATGCATGACATTTCATGAAAACTAAACGCAAATTGAAGCATAAAATACTATTTTACACAAGCACAGATACACACCACACACAACAGTCATAGTATAATACCGATCAAATAGTTCTAACATTCATATTATGAAAGGATGACATGAGAGATTCAGGAGAAGTTCAACAGCTCCAGACATTAGGTAATGAATTGGCAATGTTCACTAAAACATGCCTTTGAAAATTTCACATGGGGCTAGTCTGCTGTCCAGCTCTGCTCCACTATTTCCCTTACTCTCCGGTTGTACTCGCGCTTGTTCTCACTAAACATCCGAGCAGCTTCTGAATTTGCAGGAGAGTTTGGATTGGGATCACAGAGCAATGACTACAAAAAAAAAAAAAAAAAATCCTTGATTGGAAAATCATCAAATAGATATAACTTGAATGGAAACATATTCAAATACTATATACATATCAAGAAGCTTGCGACTAGTAAAAATATCTTTGACACCTTAAGTTGCTATGTTCATTTCACTAGTCTATCATTAGAAATGTTGCGTCTTAAGAGGAATTTTTAGGTATATCCTTCTTGAATACTACTGTGTAATAAGCTAGTGGTATAGGCTTCATGGAGCAATTAATGCCTAACAAAAGAATATTAAAGATTAATATTCTCTTTGATAAAGCATAATATTTGGAAGGGTACTAATCCAATATCTTTCCCTAAAACGAAAGGCAAAAACCGTTATATAATGCACCATAAAAGTGACATATATAGCATATGTGACTGCTCGGCTACTTATATACAGTAAACAAAAAGCATTATCAAACACATTGCAACAAATTATTCAACAGACCTGGATAGACGTGAGTATAGCAGCTACATCATATATAGGACTCCATTGGTTTTGTAAAATATCCAAACATATACTTCCATCAGCATAAACTGATCAAATGAACAGCTCGGTTAGAATTATTAAAGAAAATCTTATGGGAAGTAAAGAGTAGTAATAACATAAATTTCACAGTGACTTACTATTTGGATGAAACATTCGAGAAACAAATCGCACTGTTGGGGGCTTGTTCGGATAATCCTCTGTAAACTGAAGAGTCAGCTTGAATGTGCCTGAAGAACTCAAAAAAACAAATCCATTTTATGTAGATGTAAACATCATTATTAGTATGCTATGATCAATTAACATACAATTTCATATTGAAAATTGAACAACAAAATTAAACACAATTTTTTGAAGCCAAATAAAGCAATAATGTGTTTTTTTTTTTTTCTTTTTTTTCCTTTTTTTTCTTATCCTATTAAAAGTCAAACTGATTCCAAATAGCTCATAAAAAGACATCACTTGCTAAGCAAAATAAGCTGGTATGAGCAGACAATCAATATTATATTTCAATCTGACAGTAGATTTCTGGATTAGCGTTTCTCAAGAATCAATAAACTCCAAGGGGGCACTACCCAAGCAGCAATAACAAGAACAGAGGCAATATCAATCGTACTATTCTTAAATTATAACTGCTCCCAGCTAATGCCTTGCTTCATCAATCCTAGACGTAGAAAATGACAAGCAAGATTAAAATTTTCTCTAGTTTGCAGTTTTCATTCTTCTGAGGTGTGGAATGTTCTCTAGTTGGGGATAAAATAAAAAAACACTTCATGTCACATAGTTTATGTAGTAGCATATCCACAATACACATACTACCATCTAGTCAAGGACAATGCTTAAAGTAGCTGACTGATCCCAAAAATATGTTTCAGAAACCTATAACATCGACGATAATATATTAATTCATGCCTTTTAACAATAAAGATCACAGATAAGATGAAACAGTCACCTGAAAATACCAATTTCATAAAGAATGAACAGAAAGTAGAGTTATGCTCTCCTTTCAGTAATCAGTATCAAAAACAGTAAAAAAAGAAAGTCCAAAAGTGCAAATTATGTGGAATGCTGAAAATTTCAAAGATTATGCAACTTTTATAAGAAAAAAGCAACTAAGTCAATAATGTAAAAAGTGATTATGAAACTCAATGAAGATTAAGTTGTCCCTCTGTGTTTTAATTACAGGTTTTGCCATATAACAATAATTCACTAAATAGTAAATACCACTATAGAGTAACAGAAATGGAGCTATCATTGAGATCCTGAAATCATCCGAAATGAAATACTGTAATGGAATAGCCTTAATTACAAGCACAACATAACTGTTTAAAAAATTATCAAGAATATGATATAAAGTCACCCTGGAATTTTCAAATCTTTCAATCCTCATGAGCAGATGCAGACACTACAAAGTAAAATGGAATAAACTATTCAACACTTTCCCTTCCAGTAAAAGCTTCAGTAGCAGGATTACTCACCTCCGTCCCATGGAGTATCATCAGGGCTGCAAACCAAATCAGGCAAAAAACCAGAAACTGCTTATCCAACCATATTCAAATATAATGATAAATGAACTGAATTAAAATGAAAAACTTAGAAAACACAAAACGAGATTGGTTTCACATATTGTTCTACACTCACCCAAATATGACAGCATTCCAGAGCATAATATTGTTGTCTTGGGGTGCCCCACTGATGCCAGCGGGTGGATCCTGTTGCAACCTCTTAAAATCTCTCATTAGCCTCTTCCTCGCAGGAGTAGACATCAGCACCACCTACAAACTTCATTACAGTCAACAATTAAAACAAATCCAATTCATCTTTTCACACAATTTTTTTCAGATAACTCTTAAGAACATATTCAATTCATACAGCTTACCCGGAATCATGAAACAAAGACCAAAATTAACCAGTTATACATTAAGAGATCATATCATATAGCTCAATTAAGCAAAGTTTCCACTCTATTTGCAAAAGAAAACAAAATCCTTAGCCTTCTGTCCATTTCACAGTCTATATTTAGGATTTCAGCCAGCGATCAAACAAAATATATTTTTATTTATTTATATATATATAACATATGCTTAATCTTTCCATAGTGTTAAATGGTGGCAAGTAATTCCCAGTACATACAATCGAGATTTTTATGCATCTAAGCAGTCCACAAAATCCATTTTTTTTTTTTTTTAAATTAGCTTTGCAAGCAAAATTTAGATCTTTCCATTGTCTAATCCGATCTAACCGAACAAGCTAAAAGTTAAGAAGCAAAAAAATAAAATGAAATACACAGAGAAACTAACCTGTACGTAGATGATGACAGAAGTTGGGATAGCTGAAAGAGGAAGCTAGGTAAATTGAAGCAGAGGGAGAGACTGTGAGTGGAGAGAAAATAAAGAAAGAGAGAATCTATGGAGAAAGAGAAAGAAGAAGAAGAAGAATGAAGCTAATATATTGTGGTTGGTTTTTTGTGTTTTGAGAGGCCGCCCCCACTCTCTCTGTGTGTTTAATCACACACGTAATAATAATTTGACATGCCAATATTATGATATCTTAGATATTAAATAAAAAAAATAATTAAATTTATTTTGATCCAAAATGTAAAATCTAATACAAGATAGATATTGGAAAAGGGAAGATGATAGGTGGGATACAAGAATCTTTTACCACTGCAACAAAACATGGGTTTGAAAAGGAATAGGAATAAGGTGGTGTGTCGTGATATGAGTAATGGAATAATTCATCTTTTTAGAAGAAGCAGAATATCCCAATCCCTGAACCTAAAAAAAATCTACAGTTGGGAGCTGATGGTGTTAATAGGGATAGGAAGAGATTGTCTTTGTCTTTTATTCCTTCCTGTTTACTTTATTGAAAGAAATACTGGTGCGAGTGGAAGGAAGTGCAAGCCAGTTAATAACAGCAAGCAATTTTATATGTTGAGCAATTGACCTTACGCGTTTTGAATTGAAGTCACTGTCAACATTCCCATTTGACAAATGCGTAGTGGATTAAAATATGCATTTAGGGTTCAAATAATCAAAGTTTATCTCGTCACCCGTCTCCAACCCCATTCAAAGGGTTTCAACTTTGATAGTTGCAGACAAGTTCTATCGTTTTAACTGTGGTCCTTGAAAATTAAAACAAATGAAACCTTGATTGCCGCCATTGCGCGCTACATACCTCTACCTGGCCTTGTATCGATTCGATTCACCATGTCTCTGACATTTTGGATGCTTTTGTGGGTAGAAGTTTCAAGAGAAGAGTTTGGGAAAATTCTGTCTTCGTGTATATCGAGTAATCAATTCTGAGTTGTACAGTATTTTATACTTACACAGTAACTAACCCAACAGAATTAACTCTGGTTAACATCTAACCAAAGTTTAACTCAACAGTAAACTAACTTTCAACTAACTCTACTGCAGAATTACATTAAACATTACAAACATTATATTTATATACTATCATTAAGACCATTCCTTAAGTTGGAGGGTGAAAGAGGTCAAGAACACCCAACTTGCATAATAACTTTGAATGAAGAGGACTTGCAAAAGCTTTAGTTAGAATATCAGCGGGCTGTTCTGAGGATGGAACATAAGCAGTTTTGATCAAGCCCAGCTTGAGTTGTTCCCTCACAATATGGCAGTCAATGTCGATGTGTTTGGTCATTTCATGAAAGATGGGATTGGATGTAATGTGGTTGGCAGCCTGGTTATCACAATAAAGGGGAACAGGAGGTAGACTAGTGAATCCAAGTTTAGTAAAAAGTTGTATGAGCCAAAGAATTTCACACACAATAGAGGCCATGTCCCTATACTCAGCTTTGGAGGAGGATTTGGAAATAGTAGCCTGCCTTTTAGATTTCCATGAAATTAAGAACTTACCAAGGAAAATGCAATAACATGTAACTGATTTCCTTATCATGAGGCAAGATGTCTAATCAGAGTCACAGAAGGCCGATAAATCCATATGATTATGAGCTGGGAAAAATAAACACAAACCTAAGCCTAGAGCTGCCTTGATGTATTTAACTACCTTAAGACCTGCATTCATGTGTGACGGCTTGGGGCTATGCATGAACTGACTTAATAGATTGATAGAAAAACTGAAATCTAGTCTTGTCATGCACGAGTATAACAACTAACCTACTAACCTTTGATAGATGCTAGGATCATCAAGTAATGGATCATTGTTAGTAGGAAAAAGTTCATCATAAGTAGTAGATGTTAACTTCAAAGTGGACTCCATTGGAACTACGGAAGGTTTAGAGCCAGATAACCCAAATTCGGAAATGAACTCAAGAGCATATTTTCTTTGACACAAATTGATCCCTTTACACGATCTAGCCACCTCAAAACCCCAAAAATATTTCAGCATCCCTAAATCCTTCAACTTAAAATTAGACTACATAAGCTTCTTTGTATGATGGATCATATCAATGCTGTCCCCTGTGATGACAATATCATCCACATACACTAACACTAGCACAATGTGAGAATCAATTCTTTTAATGAACAAAGAGTCATCAGCCTTAGATTGAGTAAAACCTCCAGCAATTAAAGCTTGTGTAAGCTTATAATTCCAAGCTCTAGAATCTTGTTTTAGGCCATAAAGTGATTTGTACAATTTACAAACCATATTTTACGCCGCCGCGCCGCCCCCCACCCCCGCTTTGCAAAACCTTGAGGCAAAGTCATATATATTTTCTCTTATAAATCACCTTGTAGAAATGCATTATCTATATCCATTTGGTATAAAGGCCAATTATGTGTAGAAGCTAGGGATAAAATGGTTCGAATGGTGACCATTTTGACCACAGGGGAAAAAGTTTCTGCATAATCGATGCCAACCTTTGAGTGTATTCATTAGCGACAAGTCGAGTTTTATATCTTTCCAAAGAACCATCAGCTCTATACTTGAGCTTATAAAGCCACTTACAACCAATTGGGGTCTTACCAGGGGGTAAAGGGACTAAAGACCAGGTTTTATTGAGCTTTAAAGCCTGTGTTTCTTTTTGCATTGTAGCCACCCAGTTAGGATCTTGAGATGCTAAAGAAAAGGAGGAAGGTTCTACCAAATGCTGATTTGTTAAGTAAGCTTTGTAAGCAGGGGAAATATGATCATATGACACATAATTGGAAATAGGATATGATGTAAATTTGGCAGTAGGTGAAGGTTTGATAGAGGGACGCATGAAATTTGTCGTCCAAATGGAGGGTTTTGTAGGTCTACTAGATTTTCTAATAGGTGTCAAATACTGGTGAGGAATAAGGGAATGATGCTGGTCATTTAAAGAGGCAGTATGAGGTGTTGTAGGGTCTGAATTTTGGTGATGAATAGGGGAATTATTCTGGTCTGTAGGTTCTATATTCTGGACAACAGGTAAAGGATCATCAGAAAAGGGCATAACAGAAGAAGTGGACTCAATATCAAGGAAATCTATATCAATGGGAAAAAGTGGCTGTGTAGATTTGGACCAAGTGAAAGGAAACATTGTTCATAAAAAATAACATCTCTTGTAACTATAACACTATGAGATGAAAGGTTATAAAGCAAATATCCTTTTTAAGTCAAGGAATAACCTAAAAACACACAAGGATTAGATCTAGGTGATAACTTGTCTTTAGAGGTGAGGATAGTAGCATAAGTCAAACAACCAAATACTTTCATGTGATCCAATGAAGGAGGTTTACCAAAAAATTTCTCAAAAGGAGATAACCCTTTTAGAATAGAAGAAGGAAACCTATTAATAAGATACACCATTGTTTGCACATAATATCCCCAAAATTGACTTGGCATGTTAGATTGAAACTTTAAAGCTCTAACTACTTCAAGAATATGTCTATGTTTCCTCTCAACAATCTCATTTTGTTGAGGGGAATAGGCACATGAACTCTGGTGTATAATCTCTTTGCTAGTAAATAGATCATGACATGCTTTATAGAAGAATTCAAGACCATTATCACTCCTAATACATTTGGGAGTGAAATGGAATTGGGTATGCACCATTTGAAGAAAATGTTTGATGGTAATAAACACATTAGATTTATACTGTATTAAAAATAACCAGGTTACTCTAGAATAGTCATCCACTAGGGTAAGAAAATACCTAGCATTTCCATGTGTTGGTATCCTATATGGACCCTAAACATCAACATGTAATAGGTCAAATATGCAACTGGAATTTGAGTGATTGTGAGGAAAAGGAACCCTGGTTTGTTTGGCTAATGGGCAAACATGGTAGTGAGGAGGCTTAGACACATTTAATTGCCCATTCATATGATGCAAAATTGTATAAGGAACATACCCTAACCTTTGGTGCCATAATTCAATATTAGTAGAACAATTGGTAACCATAAAAAACCAAGTGAATCAACACTTTTATTCAACTGTAAATCGAAAGGTACATTATTGTTTGAACAAGACACTACTAAAAATTTGTTTGAAACACTGCAAACAACCTTATTTGGTATATCTACGTTTGACAATATCGAGTTTGTGACATTGGATCAAGAAAATACAAGCCTTGGTTATGCTTACCAATCCCCTTCAATTTGCCACTGTAAAGATCCTGAATTAGACAGAAATCAATGTAAAAATTGATAACATAGTTATTAGAAATTGTAAATTTCGAGACTGAAAGTAGGTTGTGTTTAAAGGTTGGTATATGTAAGACCTTTGAAAGATGTATATCATTGTCCAAAATAACAGAACCTATATGTGCAATGTGAGTTTTAGTTCCATCGGGTAATCCTACAAGTGATTTTGAGGAAGGCATTATGGTAATAGGGGATTATAATATGGAGTAATTACATGTCATATGATCAATAGGCTCTGTATCTATAATCCAAGCATTACTATTTAAATATGAAAATAGAGCATTATGAGTACTATTGAAAGTACCTACCAGATTTGCAACTGAGGAATCTAAAGGATTAACATTCTCCTTTCCTAGCAACTACAAAATGTGGTTATACTGCTCCGATGTCAAAACAGGACCAACTAATGTATTGACAGGTTTTGCATCTACACCTTCCATAGCTGAGTTATATGCTTGCACCTAATTAGTAGAATATTTAGCTTTTGAACCATTTTTTCCTTTTGTAAATTGATAATCGGTTGGATAACCATTCAATTTGTAACAATTTTCACATTTATGTCCACCCAGGTGACAGTACTCGCACTCAATATAAGGTTTCTTTCCTTTATACCTCTGCCCTTGATTCCAGTTCTTACCATTATTTTGAGCATAAAGTGTTGTAGTAACCTCCGAATTAGTGTTCAATCCAACTAAAACCTTTTGGCTTTCATCTTGGTTAACTACAGAGTAAGCTTGCTTAACACCTAGCAAAAGATTCATTAATAAAATCTGACTCCTAACCATAAAGTATGAATCATTCGAACCCATCAGAAATTGTAGCAATTTCTGTTGGTTGAGATGCTCAAGATATGCCTAAGCTGAAGTGATATCTGGAGGGGGTAGACTTACTAAAGAATCCAACTCGTCCCACAACAACTTGAGTTTGTTGAAATAGATTGCAACAGTGTTAGTTCCTCGTGTAAGATTCACAATTTCTCTATGAATTTCATAAACTCTAGTCCCATTGAATTTATGATACTGCTCTTTCAAGTCCTGCCTAACTTAAGAGGCATTGGACGAATAGACAATCCCGTTAAAGATCTCCTTCGAAACTGAGTTAAAGATCCAAGCTAGATCTAGAGAGTTGCATCTTTCCCACAGTGGAACTAAATTAGGATGCACAGATGACTTCGTACAAACTCCATTAACAAACCCTAGCTTGTTCTTGGCACATAAGGAAATAGTCATCGCTCTACTCCAGATTTCGTAGTTGTCCGTTCCGACGAGTTGTTCATATACAAGAACTGATCCAAGCGTATCTGAGGGGTGAACGTAGAGAGGCGAATTCGAGTCTATCGTAGGCACAACTAATTCCTCTGCCATAGTTGACTATACTAAATCTTGCTAGGATTCGAGCTCAAATTGAAGGAATTACTGAAATTTGAGCTCCTTTGAGCTAGATTAGAAGAAGATCAAGAGTTTAATTGATCGAATTTTGATCATATTGCAAAAAAAATCTAAAAATACCATGTTGAAGAGTAAAATAGACAGTTTTAAGAGAAAGTTTGGGAAAATTCTGTCTTCGTGTATATTGAGTAATCAATTCTGAGTTGTACAGTGTTTTATACTTACACAGTGACTAACCCAACAGAATTAACTCTGGTTAAGATCTAACCAAAGTTTAACTCAACAGTAAACTAACTTCCATCTAACTCTACTGCAGAATTACATTAAACATTACAAACACTACATTCCTATAACTATCATTAACAGTACCACTTCATCTGCCAATGACTTCTCAACCACCTGCAGTTGAGCAGATAACTATTTGTGATAGCGTAAAGAATCATTTGGGGTTTTAAGAGGGGCAGCTCTAGTCAACTACTAATTACCATATATATAGTCAATCATCTAACCGAAATATTAATATGCCAAGTTCGAAGCTGCACGTTATCCATGACAGGAGCTTGATTCTGAAAAAACAAATTCTAACATTTTTGTTAAGAACAGAGTAAGAAAAAAACCCTCCTTTAAGAATTAAGATCTGGCTGGACCTTTAAAGCAGGAGCCAAAAAATATCAGACGATGTGAATTTCAGATTGACTGTGGAAAACAGGAATGCTATAACGCAGCCAAAAACCTAAAATCCTACCATCCGGAGTTCATGGTTGAAAGTGGATAGTATGCAATCACGCACAAAATCGAATTAGCTTGTTGAGAGTCATACTACTCTCCCATAGAAGAAATGTCAAAGACAACATGTATACCAAACGATGGCAGTTCATAGAAATTCATTGCAAATTGATTCATAAAATTCTATTTTACAGAAGATCAAAGACACAACACACTGAAAAGTCATACTATAATATGGATCAAATAGCTCTCCCATCATATATGAAAGGTTGACATGAGAAATACAGGATAAATTCAACAGCTCCTGAAATTGGATAATGAAATGCCAATGTCAATAAAACATGCCCCAAAACCTTCAGACTTGAATTACCCCACCCAAGGAAGAGCTAGTCTGCTGTCCAGCTCTGCTCCACTATTTCCCTTACTCTTCGGTTGTACTCACGCTTGTTCTCACTAAACATCCGAGCAGCTTCAGAATTTGCAGGGGAATTCGGATTGGGATCGCAGAGCAATGACTGCATTCAGAAATAGACAGACAATCATCAAATAAATTCTCTTGCTCAATGAGGATATCTTGAATGAAATATACTCAAAAGCTAGATATCTGCTAACAGCTTGGTGAATGTAGCTGCTTTTATATCAGTTCACTGCAAAAATGGAAGTGACTTCATCATACTAAATATCTATCTTCTGCTTAAATAGATTTTTGCATTATGCAGGAATTTGATCATGAAACCTGATGTTTGTCCTACTTCTATCTTTCTATACACCACAAGTTCACTAAAAATGACTAATAGAGAGAGATTAAAAACTAATGTAGTGTGGAGATCCAAAACTTTGTATCACTAAAAGTCTTGTACTGTCAAGCAGTTTCAATAATCACCTATCCACCGACAAATGATTAAACTTAATGTACAAGTACAAATATTATTCAGATCATTTCCATAGTCTATCCAGATGGATGGGGCATTAAAGAAAATGGCATAACTATTGCCAAAATGTATATAAAGTAATATGTAACAAAATGGAGATGTACGTATAAACTACAACCAACAAGTAACAATCAACCACAATTAGTAGCAAAATAATACATAATGAAGTAGACTGAAACTTGTAATAATCCTTTGACACCCTAAGTTGCTCTGTTCTCATTTACTACACTATTAGTAGAAATGTCGCAAGGCCAAGATACAAAAGAAAAAAGGACAAAAAGGATTTTCTATTGTGTACATCCTCCCAAGTCAGTGTACCAGAGTAAGTGATAAGTTAGGAAACTGTAGTGTACAAATAACGAGGCAAGGAGAAGCAGATCAAAGCTTAATATTCTCTTTGATAAGTAGATGAGAGATTAATATTTGGAAGGTACAGCTACATTCTCTCTTTAACACCAAAGAGCAAAAACTGTAACCTATATAGCATATGTGCCTGCTCTACTAGTAAATATACAAACAAAAAGCAATATTAAACATAGCAAAAACATATTCCACAAACCTGGATAGATGTGAGTATAGCAGCTACGTCATATATAGGGCTCCATTGATTTTGTAAAATATCCAAACAAATACTTCCATCAGCATAAACTGACCAGAGTGAACAGGTTTGTTAGAAATGGTAATGTAATAATCTAATTGGGTTTAAACAGTAACAGTAAGAACTTTACAAATTAAGACAATTAGCATGTTGACTTACTATTTGGATGAAACATTCGAGAAACAAATCGAACCGTTGGGGGTTTGTTTGGATAATCCTCTGTAAACTGAAGAGTCAACTTGAATGTACCTGAAAAACTCAAAAAAAAAAAAAAAAAATATTTTGAATGTAGATGTAAACAACATTGAGCTAGGATAAATAAAGAAACATTTTCAGATTGAGGATTTTACTGGATTTTTTTTCCAAAGACTTACTCAATTTTTTTCCAACGACCAAATATATATAAAGATCATTTTCTATTCAATGACATAATAATTCCAAATAGGTCATGAACAGGACATCCCTGCCCTATGACAAATAACCTGTTATGAGCAGACAATCAATAATATATTTTCAACCTGGCCTCAAATTTCTGGATTAGCTTTTCAAGCTTTGTCAATAATACTGAAAGGGGGCACAACCCGAGCACTGATTGCAGGAAAATGCCATATAATTCTATCCCTCCCTAAAATGAAAACTGCTGCCACTGTCCTAGCTAATGCCTTGCTTCATCAAATTCTAATTATAGGCAATGACTAGCAAGATTGAATCTTATCTACTTTGCAGTCCTTTCGTTCTTAACAGACCTAAGTTGACTCCACTTTAATTCAGCCATTAGCTTAAGCCTAGTGTAACAAAGGGCTTCATTGTAGAAGCTTAACAGGGCAGTTGTTGAACAGCTAATGTAAGTATTCCTTTTTCCAAATACAGAGTGACCTTTCAATGGCAAAGTTGAGGTAAATTCTAGTATCCAACATGCATAAGATTGTATGCATGTATGAGTTCAAAACTACAACTCTACTTTTAGTCTCAACTGCAAATTATTGGTAGCACTACATGTGTTGCCTATGGGTTAGTTTGAATGGAATTTTTACAGAAAATATAAAATAACTCTATGCCACATAATTTTTTATGTAGCTGATGCACCAACAAGCATACTACCATCCAGTCACAGACAATGCTTTAAGAAGCTAATTTATCCTGAAAAAATATATTTGAGAGAACTATAACATTTGAACTACAACATTATTTCATGCCATTTAACAATGAAGAAAGCAAACAAGATAATACTAATTTTATAAGAGTGAACAGGAGGCAGAGTATCCTTTCATTTTCAGTCTGAAAAACAGTAAAATACACAAGTGCAGAAGTGCAACTGGTATATTATGCATGATGCTGAAAATTTCAATTAATATGAAGTTTGCAGAATAAAAAGAAACCAAATTAATATGGTAAAGATGATTACAAAAGTCAATGAAAAATTAATTTGTTCCATTGTGCGCTAATTATAGCTTTTTTCATGCCAATAATCAATACTAAATAACATCATACATGAACAGAAATGCAGTCACTCATTGAGACCCTGAAATCAAAGCAATTGAAATACTATCATGGGATAGACTTAATAGTATAAGCACAAGAGAGTCATCTAAAATCAAGAATAGAACATAAAGTCTCCCTGACATTTCAAATCTTTCAATCTCCATAAGCATATGCAGAAATTGCAAAGTACAGTGGAATAACAATTTAACACATTGCCTTCCAGTAAAAGCTTCAGTAGCAGGATTACTCACCTCCATCCCAAGGAGTATCATCAGGACTGCAATCCAAATCAGACAAGAAACCAGAAACTGCTTACCCAACCATATTCAAATATACTGATAAATGGAAGGAAATAAAATAAATAACATTAGCAAACACAAAAGAGACTGGTACACATTTTGTTATGCTCTTACCCGAATATCACAGCATTCCAGAGCATAATATTGTTGTCTTGGGGTGCTCCACTGATGCCTGCAGGTGGGTCTTGTTGCAACCTCTTAAAATCCCTCATTAGCCTCTTCCTCGCAGGAGTCGACATTGGCACCACCTGCATTAATGTCAACATTGAAAAAAAAAACCCAATTTATCTTTTCACACATTTTTTTCAGTTAAGTGACTCCCAAGAACAAATTAAATTGATTAATATCTCCCAAAATCATGATACAAAAACCGAAAATTCATCTTTCAAATTACTTTACCAAATAAGTAACTGTAAGAACAAATCCAATTCATACGTCTCTCCAAAAATCATTAAACTAAAACAAAATATGACCAGTTATGTCTTTAAATATCATATCATCCATCTCAATTAAAGAAAAATAAATTCTTAGCTTTCTTTCGATTTCTCAATCAACTTTCAGGATTCCAGCCACTAATGATAACCAAAAGGAAACTTTCATTTCAAATTAACATATTGTTAATCTTACATAAACAATTAACAGGTGCAAGTAATTCCAATAGCAAACTAAAACAATCAATTCCCATGCATCAAAAAGACATAAATTAGGTCTTTTACTGGCTTAAATAACAAAATTTAGATCTTTAGTTCCTCTAATCCGATCTAACCGAAAATAAAATAAGCTTAAATAAAATAAAGAAAAAAGAAAACTGCATAAAATTAAAGAAAGAAACCAAAATGAAATGAATAAGTGTCTAACCTATATGTGGATGAAAAGAGGTGGTGGAAAACCTCAGAGCAGAAGCTAGGGCTTCAAGTTTTAGCTCCTAATTGATGGAATTTATATAAAACGAAAAAAAAGGATGGAGGAAAATGGTGAGTACGAGTGGAGAGGAAAAAAGGAAGAGTGAATCTAAGGAGAAAAAGAGAAAGAAGAAAAAGAATGGAATTATTTTAGTTTTATGTATTTGTTGGGACGTGTTTGGCTTCTTGTGTGTTGTGTTGAAGCCGTCCCCAGTCTTCCTCTTGTTTTTTCAATATTTGCACAAATAATCCCTGAGGACCTTTTAATTAAATTTCAACCCATTTAATTTAATTAACCATAAAATATAACTTTCATATTTTTACAAAATTATATCCAAAATTAAAAAAAAAAAAATACACATAAATCTAACCATTATCATATTTAATATATATATTTAAATAATTTTATTTTTTATAAACATTATATTTGTTTTATCTTATATCAGTTAATTTATGAAACTATAAATGAGATTTTGAAAATAAAAAATATGGAGGTATTTAGATGATATAAATAAGAAAGGTATGGGAGGAGGAGTATTTGGGTATTGATATAAAATAGGGGATGTAAAAGTGATAGGGACTGTGTAATGTGTATACACATAACACATTTATTCCTTCTTATCCATTTTCTTCAAAAGAATAGAACACTGTAGATCATAATATACTTACTGGACTGTAGAATTAGATGGCCGCCAGCCGCCGGGACCAACTGCTCTACGAGAATTTTAAAAAAGGTTGGAGATGCAGGGGATCGAACCCTGTACCTCTCGCATGCAAAGCGAGCGCTCTACCATTTGAGCTACATCCCCTCATTGCCTCGAAGGAGAATTTTAATTATAATTATAAATGTCCCCTAGGTTTTTGCGGAAGCACACTTACCTCCTTATATTTTCATTTATTCCCTAAAAAAGTTCCAAAAAAACCCCATAATAAGGGGGTATATAATTTTAAAAAAGCAAGGGGGTGTTATAACTTTCTCACCTCTCAAGGGTGGGTAAAAAATCTCTAAATTCTGTGTCTTCATCCTTTAGTTTTTGCAAGTTAATAATTACCCTATAAACATGTTTGGTATTATGTAGTGCTGTATATTAAATTTATACCTAATTGTATTGAGAGATGATCCATACTATTGATGTTGGATTTTGACACCAACGACTCACACGTGCAAAGTGTTAAGCGGACTTAGAAATTACACGTGATATAAAAATGTGCAATGAGAGGATAAATAAGAAGCGACTGTTAAAGTGGTTTGGATGCTCAAAAGCAAATCTTACGTCCACTGTGATTGTATTAATAGGTGGTTACAGTCAGGTAAGAAGCGACTGTTAAAGTGGTTTGGATGCTCAAAAGCAAATCCTACGTCCACTGTGATTGTATTAATAGGTGGTTACAGTCAGGTCGCGTATAGCGAGCTGAATTATAATCTAGAGAGAATATATATATATATATATATATATATATATATAGAGAGAGAGAGAGAGAGAGAGAGAGAGAGAGAGAGAGAGAGAGAGTATGCTTTGGAAGATTGAAGATGAGCCAATCCCGTAAATGAGAGAGGAGCCCTCTATTTATAGTTGGTGGATCCAAGGTAGTAATCATGATTCTGCAGTCGAGCAGGTGTGGTACAATTCCTAACCCGCTTTCCATTGGTTGTCTGCACGGGAGACATCCTTAAATTGCGTAGGGCTTAGGCAGATGGACAATTCCTAGCCACTCACAAGCTTGGCATTCACCTGCCACACTATCGATAGCCATACCTCTTCTATCCTTGCGTGACGTGGCAGCGTCTAGATGGCACAAACCCTTCCTAAACTCTTATTAGCCCTTATTGACGTGAGCTCACGTCAGCCATTATTTTTTTAGGCATAACAGAAGCCCCCCAATTTTTAAGGTTTATGGATTGAACCTTGAGAACTTCATGATTATACAGCGACTTGACTTGTCCCGAATGACGCTTGACCGAGCTGATCGAGCTATAAGGAGGTCGCAGCATAGGTCTCTCAGAGTAACACAAGCGACCTGAGGTGACCTTCCCCTACAAATTCAACGACCTAGGTCGAACCCTACTCAGTGATATACCAACCTGCTTTAACTTTCGTCCGTAGCTCGCGACCTAAAAATACTTAGCATATTTTTACCGAAAGCAAGGAATCACATCGTCTCAAAATCAATACATGGCGAAGAGTGTTTTACTCGAACAAACTCTTCAGATGTTATCTGTTGCACTTGACAGCTAGTCTGGTTAGTTAAATAATCTTTATCCTGACAGACGTGTCTATTGTGCAATAAGTGCCAACCATGCCCATTAAATGCAAGCCATGCTGAAACGACATTCCCTTTCAGAGCATTAAATGCAGATGAGGGCGTATTTAATGTGGGAGAGATAACTGTGTTGATGCTTGGTTGCTCCAATAGAGGGAAATGTCGATTGGTATCCACGAAGTGTGAAGGTTACTCTTCTCGCTGATTAATGACACCTAGTCATAATCAATGGCGAGAAACGTATCCAGCCCAAGCGTCGCTTGCTTAGGGAAACCAATCATCATTTTTTTCCCCTATAAAACCCTAGGTTCGCCCCAAGTTTTATCACAAAACTCACATTTTCAAAGAGAAAAAACAAAACTCTTGCAAAATTAGTTAGCTCTTCTCCCAATTGATGTGCACTCTCCGTTACGACAAGAAGTTCATTCCCAACAATCAAGAGGTAAGGAGGACTTCTCCTTTGTTTTCTTCTATTATTTTTGTTACTAGCTTGACTTATAGTAATGGTGGGTATAAACTGCCTGGTAAGCTTTCATGGTGTGTATCTCTAGACAGCAGTAAAAAGAGAACTTTTTTCTTTATAGAAAGTGAGAACTTAGGGCACAAATCCTTGGGGATTCATTCTTCAGGGTTTTTCTATGGGTTAAGGTAAATTAGAGTTTCTTTTGCTCTTCCACGTCATCATACGGAACATTGTACGGAGATTGAGTTATCTCTACATGTTGCCCCTTTTTCAGACTTTAAGAGCAATGGATAATCTAGCAACTAGAGCAATTGAGGGGACGAGGTCGTAGGTGTCGGGCGCCCTAGTAGGTCCTGTGCAAAAGGCCTTATCAGTGGCCACCCGGGACGAGATACAGTAAGCGGTAGACTAGTTCGCACTTAGCATGGATATCTACCAGCATAAGACATACACAACTCGGAATCCCCCAAAGGAAATGGCCACGATCTCCAAGGCAATCTTTAAATGTGGGGCGTTGATACCTTTTCACCCTTTCATTAGATCGATCCTCGACCACTTCGAGGTCGCGCCACTACAATTGATGCCTAATGCGTATATAATAGTTGTTGCTATGTATATTGCATGTTACGAAAATAGTCTTGGCGAGCTAATAGCGTTGGAGCTCGCATGCGCTTACTATCTGAAGAAAAGCAAAGATAAAGACTTTTTTTACCTTTCAAAGTGATCTACAATCGAGGAATGAATATTTGGTTACCCTAGTAACGTCGGGGCTTATGAGACCAAATTTTTCTTTTTTGCATATGATGGTGTTTGCCAGTTTAGGGAGCCAAGTAGGTTTTTCTTTCTTTTGATTTGCAAACTGTTCCTTTTTCTTCAGCTCTTATACTTAACGAACTTTTTGTTTCTTTGCAAGAAATAAGATGATCAGATTGACGACTCTGACAGATTTTAACCGAATTATGACATTCGGTCATCTACCCGAGCAGAGTCGCAATGCAAGATTGCTCGTGACTACTGCCAACTTAAGAAAGTATGATTTTTTCAATCTGAAAGCATCTCTGGAACCCTTAGCCCATAAGTATCTTCACACTTAGAACCCTTTTCTTTTGCCTGAGGTGACCTTTTTACTAACATACTTTCATGTCACGCACTGACCATGCCACCTAAGGTTCCAAGGCCATTGACGAGGACCAGAGGGTTCGTATTTCCATGGGTCACCCCGACTGTGCCAGCCGAGGCAATCCCCGACAGTATCCCTACTGGAGGGATACATATTGGCGCCAAAGGGCAAACACCCACAGAGTGACATAGGGAAGCTTCTCGGCCCGTGGCTACTCGCGCCGCTAAGCAGAAAACCAAGAAGAGGAAGTAGCTGCTTGCTGAGGAGGAATCAGAGTTCGAGCCGAAGAGCTTAGGGGTTCCGTCTAGGGGATCACAGCTTTACCAAGCTTTCCACTAGTGGGTACCCCCGAGGAGCGCACCAAGCCCCTTTGCAGCCCCCAAAAGCTCGTGCAGAGGAGAGAAGGAGGTCGCGGTTGCCCAAAGGAGAGCGGGTAAACAACAGGTCAATGAGATGCCAGTTCCTTTGGGGTTAAACACGCTTGTGCTGGATTCATGAGGCAACTCCCAGAGAACCTGTAACCGGTGTGTATACCCTACTGGAGTGCCAACTAGTTGCGGCCTTCGAGAAGTTCGTGGCTTCCTGACCCACGGACCTAGTGGCTAATGTGCTTTAGCTGCAAATCTGGGTAAAACAACTTGTTCTTGTCGAGGACTTTCCAATATCAGTTAATTTTCTAACCTTTATGATTTTTGGGAAAATGGAGGTTAACTCTTGTTTCTTTTCTCATGCAGTCCTTGCTCGCCTTGCATATGGCCTAATAGAAGATCGATCTAGACTTTGTTGAAGGGTTCCACGAGCTGAGGGAAGAGAATACCAAGCTGAAACAGGACTTTGCGACTCTGGACGCAGAAGCGAAGGCGATCCATATTCAAGCAAATCAGTACTTGGTAGAGAGAAATTTTGCCCTTCACACAGTGGACTTCCAGAAGGCTGAGCTCGAGAAGAGAGGCGAGGAGAACAAGGAGCTCCAAAGAACAGTGGCCAAACTCACCAAATAGTGTGACAAGAAAGAGAAAGAGTTGAAGGCGAACTCTGAGCATGCCATAAAGGCAGAGGAAGACAGAGCTCGATTGTGGGAAAACTTTGAGAAGTAGAAGAGAGCTCTAGAGGTAGATCTCGAGCTATCCCAAGGGCGTGTCACTTCATTAACTGATCAGATGAGGCGGCAAAATCTTGAACTTGAGAGGAAGGCCACTGACTAGGCAATATAAGCCATCTACAACTTGCGATCGAGGAATCCAAAGATGGACCTCTCCGATCTCCTGAATGAATATCAGGACATCCTTGCTTCCATAGCCTAAGCTAATGATGCCGATGAGGAAGAAGGACAAGAGCCTTCTCCGGAGGATAACTAGTCAGAGGCATACGTTCTTGAGGACCCAGCAACTGATCGGATGGTCGGCGACCAACCGCGAGATACAGAGGTCGCGCCCACAGAGCTTGGAGGCAGGGACCAGTGATCGCCTCTTCTACTTTTGCACAGCTTTTCTTTTGACTTTTCCTCTTTTACTTTTTATCTTTTCTGCTACCCATTGTACTTATTTTAATCATATATAAAAGGAGTACTTTCGGCCATTTGTGATAACACTTCTACAATTCGAGCACTTCACAAGGCTAGTATTATACTCCTGATCAGGAAACTTGTAAAAATATCATAACGAACAAGATCATTCAAACGAACATGACGCAAATATTTTGAGATAAAGTAGAACGATCTTATTCATAAAGATTACAAGAAAAACTATACAAGTAAAAGAAATTAATAAAATTAAGACCGAGTTCGGAATTACTGATAATAAGGGCGAAGATGCTCAATATTCCAAGCTCGCGGTACTTCAGAACTGTTAAACCTTTTGAGGTGATACATTCCAGGTCGTATTACCTTAGCAATGCGGTATGGTCCATCCTAGTTAGATCCCAATACCCCCGCACTTAGTTCCCTTGTACTGATAAAGACTTCTTTCAGAACCAGTTCGCCAACCTGAAAGTCTTTTCTCTTGACCTTAGAGTCAAAGAACCTTTTTGCACGCTGCTGGTAGGATGTTATCCTTAACCAAGCCTTGTCACAGTGTTCTTCAACTAGGTCTAGACTCACACGTAGAAGTGCTTCATCGTTTGTTTCATTGAATAGGTCTCTCTAGAGTGAACCAGTCCCTACTTCCACTAGAATCATAGCCTCGTAGCCATATGCTAGCGAGAAGGGTATTTCCGAAGTAGAGGTTCTTAGAGTTGTTATATATACCCATAGAACTTCTGGGACGTCATTGACCCAATTTTCCTTGGCAGCATCAAGCTTGGCCTTCAATGTGTGCTTGATGGTTTTGTTGACAACTTCAACCTAACCATTGGCTTGCGATCTTGCTATTGAGGCAAACTTTTTATGGATCCCCAACTCATCACAAAACTGCTTAAATTCCTTATTGTCGAACTACTTCCCATTATCATAGATGAGTGTATGAGGAATGCCGTAGCGGCATACTATATTCATAAAAACGAAGTCTTTGAGCTTCTTGGTAGTGATCGCGACTAAAGGCTCGGCCTAAGCCCATTTGGTGAAGTAATCTACCGCGACCACAACATACTTAACGCCCCCCTTTCTGGTTGGCATGGGCCCAATAAGATCAATTTCCCATATAGAGAATGACAGGGGATGGTCATAGTCGTCAGCTGGTGGGAAGAAGCTCGTGAGATGTTCATGAACCGTTAGCACTTGTCACACTTTTCACAAAATTAAAAGTGTCTTCTTGAAGTAGAGGTCAATAGTACCCTTGGCGGACAGTTTTATTGGCGAGGGATCATGCAGCGGTGTTATTACCATAGATCCCTTCATGTATCTCCCTCATAATATAGTTTACTTTTTCGTCGATTCCACATCGGAAGAGAGGGGCGCTAAACCCTCGCTTGTATAACTGATCTCCGACGAGCGTGTAACGAGCAGCTCTAGTGCACAGGATTTTTGCCTCAATCTTGTCACTGGGCAGAATCTCATCTCGAAGATATTAAATGATTGAAATCATCTAGAAGATTGATTATGTTGTAGCTACGGTTTGCTCAGGTGAGTTGATATTAGGAATCTCTATATACCAAACTCGAATACTTTTCGGGATATCTGAGTCTAGCGATGAGGCTATTCTTGCCAAGTCATCCACGACAGAGTTATTGTCTCCCAAAATTTTCTTGATCGTGAAGTGCTTGAAAGGCTCGAGTGCGGCCTTAGCTTTTTTCAGTTAGCTGATCATGTTCTATTCCTTGGCTTGATATTGTCTCAAGATCTGATTAACAACCAGCTGTGAGTCGCTGTAAATGCTGATCGTGTTTGATCCCATTTCCCTCACTAGTCATAGACCGGCGAGCAGCGTTTCATATTCAGCCTCATTAAACGTATCTTGGAACCCAAATCGAAGAATTTCATGAATGCAGGTCCCTTCGAGACTGAGGAGGTGAAGACCTGCCCCGGCTCTTTTCCTGTTCGAGCAACCATTGACATAAAGGCTCCAAGTCGATAAGTTCTAAATGGTTTCTTGGATGACTTCGTTAGCTTCCTGCTTGGATTCTCGATTTGGTTGGTAAAAGAATTCCGAAATGAAATCGACAATAGCCTGCCCTTTGATGGTTGCCTTCAGTCTATAATGCAGATTGAACTGAGTCAATTCCATTGCCCATTTGAGTAACTTACCCAAAGCTTCTGGCTTCTGAAGAACTTGCCTGAGCAGGTAGTTGGTCAAAATATGGATTGTGTGGGCATGAAAATAGGGTTACAGCTTCCTAGAGGCGATCAGCAAGACATAAGCTAATCGCTCCATTTCTGGATACCACATTTCGGTGTCCAACAATCATTTGCTCATGTAATACACTAGCCACTAGACTCTGTCCTCTTCCCGAAGCAGAGCTGCGCTGACCGCATACTAAGAGACGGATAGGTAGAGGAATATAATTTCCTTGAGAAGTGGCTTAGTTATGAGATGTGGCTTTCCCAGATGTTCTTTTATACTTTGAAAAGTCTGCTCGAATTCTGGAATCCACTCAAACTTCTTGTTGGCCCTAAGTATATTAAAAATTGGCAAGTAATGATATGTTGCCCTTGATATGAAGTGACTGAAAGCTGTTATCCTTCCATTTAGGCTTTGAACCTGTTTTTCGTTGGTCGGACTTTTCATATCAAGGAGAGCTTGGATCTTTTCGGGGTTGATTTCGATTCCCCTTTGGTTAACCATATACCCTAGAAACTTTCCCGAGGACACTCCAAATGAGCACTTAAAAGGGTTGAGCTTCATCATGTACCTTCAGAGTACGTCGAACATCTTAGCGAGATACGCTATGTGATATAAAGCGACGTGCGACTTGACAAGCATGTCATCAACATAGACTTCCATTGACTTTCTGATCTGCTCAGAAAACATACGGTTAACCAGCCACTGGTAAGTCGAAAGGCATATCCTTATAACAATACAATCTCCGATCTGTAACAAACGAGGTATGCTCTTTGTCAGATGCGTACATCAGGATCTGATTGTACCTCGAGTAGGCGTCCATAAAGCTTAGTAGCTCGTACCCAGAGGTGACATCAACGAGCTGGTCAATTCTTGGTAAGGGAAAATTGTCCTTTGGACAAGCTTTGTTGAGGTTGGTGAATTCGACACAGGTTCGCCACTTGCCATTAGACTTCTTTACCAAGACTGGATTGGCAACCCAACTCAGGTAAAACACCTCTTGAATAGACCTATTTAAAAGGAGCTTATCTACCTTAATTTTTAGGGTAGCGTAGCGCTCAAGGTCTATGGCTTGACTGCACTGTCAATGTTGAGTGCATGACATATAACATTCAAGCTAATCCCGATCATATCAGCATGAGTCCATGCAAAAACATCGACATTCTCTCCAGGAAGCTTGTCAGGCTTTTGGCGAGCCGAGGGTTGAGATTACTCCCGATTCTCAACACTCGGGTCAGCTCATTTTGATCGACCGATACCTCAGATAGGTCGGGCTATGGCTCGATCCTACTGATCATCATAGCCTGCTCGAGGATGCCCATTGGCCTTCCCTTTCCCTTGTACTCCATCTACACTACTCTTATGTAGCAGTCGCGAGATTTGCGCTAAAATCCTTTTACTTCCCCAATCCCCGTTGAAGTGAGGAGCTTCATTTTCAGATGGTAGATAGAGGTGACTACCTTGAAACTTTGCAGTAGAGGTCACCCCAGAATGCCATTAAAGGCAGACAGACAGTCTACCACCAAATTTTTTTTCATCTTGGTCATTTTGTTGTTCTCACCCAACGTGACCGGGAGTGAGATCGTTACCCTAGGAATCAGATGATCCCTAATGAAACTGTAGAGAGGGATGGAGGTAGGCTTCAAGTCTGCCTTGTCCAATTGTATTTTTTTGAAGGCTTGCTGAAACAGGATATTCACAGCGCTTCCATTGTCCACCAACATTCTTTGGATTTCGAACCGTCCTATTTCAGGCATGATGACGAGTGCATCTTCATGGGGATGATGCAACCACACCACGTTTTTCTCAAAGTAGGTAATCTCCTCTTCCCTGTGAACTTTAAAGGGTCTCGGCGCCGTGCTCATCATACTCACGGGGTCATGATGAGCTTCTCGAGCATACATTTCCTAGGCACCTCGGGAATTCCCCACAAGGTGTGGTCCTCCGAAGATGATCCCTACACAATAGAAGCCCTTGCGACCACTATGCTTCTTCCCTTGTTCCTCTTGATCCTTTTCTCTAATGTGAGTCATACCATCAACATACTCTTTGAAGTGTCCATGCTTGATGAGGTCTTCAATCGCTTGCTTGAGAGCCCAACACTCATCGGTGTGATGCCCATTATCCCGATGATAGCGGCAATACTTTTTGTTGTTCCTAGCTGAGGGGAGATTCTTCATGGGCTCTGGCTCTCTGAGCAGGTTGGCCTACTCTGACTTATCCAGAATAGCTGACACAGAGGCATTCAAAGGAGTGTATTGACTTTTGTTGCGATCGCGATGAGAAACGTGGGCATAAGATTTTTTGGGCTCGAATCGCTACTTCTTTCCTTTCTGCTGATCGTCATTAGCCCATCTACTGTTCTCTCCCCATTCGAGAGCACTAGTCGAAGAACTGAGGGTGTGGCGATTAAGAGCGGCCACAAAATTTTCGATTTGGAGATACTTTGCAGTGAGGTTGTAGAAGCGAGTGAGGGAAACATCATCCTCAGATTGTAACTCATTCCACAAGTTAGTCTGCGGGCGAACCCCCACGATAATGAGAGTCTGAACGGACTCTTCGGGAGTGTGAGTGGAGTTCCTTGTGGAATTTGTCTGTGTAAGATTGGAGGGATTCATTCCTCTCCGGCCGTATGTTGCTTAAATAGCTCTACGGTATTGAGAACTTCCTGTTCGCCGGGAAGTATCTCAAGAATGAGGAGCTCATTTGTTGTCACGTGCTGATTGATCCCGCGGGAAGAGATCTGAACCAGAGCTAGGCAGCAACATTTGGCCATATCGGAGACTTGGTGGAGTTCCATGAGTCGTTGAACTCGTAAAGGTGATCCTACAGATCAAAATTACCATCGAACGCTCGCATGTCGGACATTCTGAATCTCGATGGGAGAGGAGCAGTTAACACTTTTGGAGAAAAGGGAGACGCCTCAGCGACTTTCCCATGCTCATTTTGCTGAGCCTTAAGCTGATCCAAAGCTCGCTGCAATTCCTTAATCTGAGGTAGTGGAACTACCTGAGGATCACTTTCCGCAACGTGGGTTCGACCCTCACGGTTGCGGTTGAGGAGAGACCGCAAATCGGACTCTTCCTCATCTCGGTCGGAAGCTCCGACAAACCTTGACACACTCTGGTTGGGGCCGTGTGAAGGCATTTAATAGCTCATGGAGTTTTCCCGACCTCCGCAGTGGTAAGAACTGACCCACGGACGATAGGGGTTTTCTGCATAATGACGGTCGAGGTCATCATTTTGGCAATATTGGGAATCTCCCTGTCTTGCACTTTTCTGGGAGTGCCCATGCGACATGGCATGGGACGGCTCATGCTGCATGTGACATGTCACCAAGTCACAATGCCATGGGTATTCTACTCGTTGAGCGACCGATGTTCGCTAGACCCTCAGAGCCCTTTGGTCCACTGCTCGCCACTTGCTTTCCCTTACTTTTACACGCTGGTACGAGCTTTTGCCCTTTTTCTTGCTTTTGTGCAACCTGCAGGCGTCTTTGGCAATGGCACCACCTTATTGGACTCTGGTGGTACGACCCGATCCAAACGGTCTAGCCGTTTTTTGAACCTCGCCATGTAATTCATCACGGTTGGGTCAAGTTGTGAGCTCGAAGGAATATCCGCCATGATACTCTGTTGGATTGGCTACACTTCGGGAGAAGTGTCATCCTATACCCGGGGGATTTCTTTATTGTCGAGGTCAGTTCGCTCAGTTTCGAAACCGCGAGCCATTTGTTGATGGGTAGGACCGATTGGTCAGAGGTTTCTGATAAAGAGCGAATACTAAATTAGGCCCTCATTCTAGCGCCAAATCATTGATGCTTCATTTTGACACCAACAACTCACACGTGCAAAGTGCTAAGCGGACTTAGAAATTACACGTGATATGAAAATATGCAATTAAAGGATAAATAAGAAGCAGTTTTTAAATTGGTTCGAATGCTCAAAAGCGAATCCTACGTCCATTGTGATTTTATTAATAGGTGGTAATAGTCAGGTCGCGTGCAGCGAGCTGAATTATAATCTAGAAAGAATATATATATATATATATATATATATAGAGAGAGAGAGAGAGAGAGAGAGAGAGAGAGAGAGAGAGAGAGAGAGAGAGAGAGTATGCTTTGGAAGACTGAAGATGAGTCAATCCCGTAAATGAGAGAGGAGCCCTCTATTTATAGTTGGTGGATCTAAGGTAGCAATCATGATTCTGCAATTAGATAGGTGTGGTACAATTCCTAACCTACTTCCCATTGGTTGTCAGCATGGAAGACATCCTTAAATCGCGTAGGACTTGGGCAGGTAGACAATTCCTAGCCACTCACAAGCTTGACATTCACCTGCTATACTGACAATAGTCATACCTCTTTCGTCCTTGCGCGATGTGGCAGTGTCTAGACGGCACAAACCTTTCCTGAACTCTGATTGGCCCTTGCTGACGTGGGCTCACGTCAGCCCTGGTTTTTTTAGGCATAACTCATACTTTTATTTAAATATTTGAGGTATTCTATTCACAAATGAAACCTAACTACCTAAATAGAGATTTAGCAATGCCCAAAGAATATCAAACACATGGGAGAAGAACGAGCATTGAAAATGTCAACTTCTTCTTATCAGTATCAACATGTCTGGCAGCAAATAGAATGACACAAATTAGCCTGTCAAAATTGGCTAGCTATCAAATTTTCATTGACAAAAATCACACCTTCTCTTCACCGATATTATCTGGATATATATATGTGTCAATTTTGGTTTTACCACATTAAAAGGTTTGTGTATATCGTTACATATTGGCATATTGCTTATGCTCCTTAGACTACTGCCTGTCTAAATTTTCTCTTTCAAAAATGTCTGCATGGATTTGTCTAATGAGTTTCGTCTCCGTGTAGCTAGCTATAATTATATGGTAGGAATTAATGCACTCTGTACTGAAGATTAACGAAATTCTTCGGGCTAATTATAATAACATGGTTAACAGTGTTTCTGAAATGCATGAATGTTCACACACAAAAGAAAAGAAAATACCATATACAAGAATATATAAACAAAAAAAAATAAAAAAAATGCAGTATATGTTGACAAGTAATGAATCACCTTATTATAGAAATACTTATATGGGAACCTTTGGACTTAGTTTAAAGGTTTTGTTGAATCATCATGGTTTTAGCATGAATACAGGTTTCAAAATTATTTATACAAATAAAAATAACTAAATCAAAGAAAAAGAAATAGGTAATTAAAAGATTCAAGAGGCTTGTAACCATCAACATGAGGACAAGTGTGTCGACTTTTTTTTTGGGTATTCTACTTATAACTTGAAAGAAGAGCTTTCTGATTTTTACTCTTTCATATCTTTAGATAAGATTGAATGAGCAGATTAAGAAGTTTCCAATTTTCTATTTCATACCCTTTACACTGAGTATTTGGATATTTTTTTTATTGTACCGAAATGAAATTCTCATATGGAAAGGGAGTCTCCCCGACTTACCTATCCCACTAAAGTTCTCAATTGGTTCGAAAAATATCTTGAGATTCAGGCAATTGTAGATGATATAACTATTAACTAGTATATATATATGTTTGTGTTCGCCCGCGTGTTAATAATATGGTATCAACCCATATTTTAGCAAATATTATGACATAATGACATAACTAACTCTAAAAATCATTAATACCAATTAAGTTCCCATCTTATGTATGCCAAATTCATGGCTTAGTAAAAATTAAATCTTGTTAGAATTCCAAATCTCATCAACCAGATGATTAGAAGCAAAACTAAATACAAGTTAAATTATACAATTAAAAAAAACAAAATATAAAAGAATCCCTGCAAGTCTGTGCATGCACCATCCGTGCGTATGCACAGATTTCTTTATCTATTATACATCACAATATGAAGATTAAGTAAACGACTAAACATAGGTGGAAATTCGATATAAAGAAGATTAATGAGTGCTTGAATCTCAATTTGTATGCTCTCTATTCTCGGCAGGAGATGCAGATGCACTTTTAGAAGAGCAAATGGTAAAGAAGGTGGTAGAAAATCAAACTTCCCGCTGAGTATTTGTCGTGTTGATGATTTGTTCAAATAGCTTGATCCCAACCATTGCCTTTCACACTCTCTGAGTAACTAGAAGCCACTGGAAATTGTTCACCCCACTTAAGTTTCTGCATTACACCAAGATTATCTCCTCCGCCAACCTGACTTGCACCACTCGTTCCACCGCTGTCCCATTTCCAATGATTGATGTAGCGCTGCTACTAAAGCAGATTGGAAACTTGGGTCCGCAGTTATAGCTTTGGTTGCGGCAGCTATCGTATCTACAGGTATAGATTGTTGGGGAGCAGCAGGAATGTTACTCTTTTGTAAGAAGGATTGATAAATATTCTCCATAGGTTGTCTTATTCCGGGGTTTAAACTTCCAGTCTGATTTTTGATATATGGCTGAGTGCTACCATAGCTAAGTAAATTGTTGCCCCACGACATTGAGTTGGATTCGAAGAACCGGCTTAGACTTGTGAAGAATATCTTGGAGCAGTTGAGGATAATTTGTATAACCACCCAAAGGAAGAGGAAGAAGATGGTGCAGTGGTGAGTCAACAGTGATTGTTGGGCATGAAGGTGTAGATGATAATGAAGGAGGGGGTAAATAGTGCTTGGACTTTAAGTTATCGGTTAGATAAAAGTTTATTCCATGGAGATTATTATTGGCTGCTGTGATGGAGGTGGATGGTGCAGTGGGCCAGGCAGAGCTCGATGATGAGCCAACAATAACATGAACGGCTGCAGAAGTTGTAGAAGCCATAGCGGTTGCTGACATTGGAAGTGGGTGGTTGTGGGTTCCTTCATAGGTGGTGATTAAGATTGACATTTCCTCAGCACATCTTTGCACCTAAAATTCCCAAGTAACCGAACATTAAGTCAGTGGCTAAAGAAAGATAGAGACATATTGAAAAGAGAAAACACTTTTATGAATCTTAAGTATATATGCACTTTTTTCCTGACTGGGCATGAAGGAGCAACAGTGCAGCGATAATAAGCACGAGGGCAAGGGTTTCCTTTGGCAATCTTTTGTCCATATTTCCTCCATTGCAACCATCATTCATCTGCATAAAACAATTTTTTGTTAATAATATTATGAGGAATATAGAGCTTTATATTTTAATTATAAACAGTAGCAAAAGGCATCAAATATAAGATTGAACCCTAATTACTGTAGCTTTTAATTAAAAGATCAATACTTACCGTTGGTGTATCGCACCAGCTCTAACAGAAACCCTGGCTCTTTTGACTGGATTTTGTTGAGAAATGTCTTCGTCTCCACTTCTCATTGTCTTGAGAGCTTTACTATGTGCCAGGTCTCCCCACTTCTTCCTTTGATTCCTCAAAACTATTTGTGAGGCTGGGATCAGTAACGCTTCATTTGCATCTGGTTTTGATACTTCAAATTTGCATTCTAGTCCAAGGGATAAGCCTTCTTTAATTTTCTGATCATCTTCTTTTCCTGAGCTAGAGGTTTTCGTCTTCTCTTCCTTTTTGAATCACTTGAAAATCTTCCAAGACTTAGAGAAACAAGCTCAGTTTCTTCGACTTCTTGGTCATGATCATTAGATGTCTGTGCTGTAGTTTTCGCGTCTTGCTGAACAAAGTCATGGAATCGCATTTGAAGGATCTTGTAATCATTCATTATTCGACCTAAATACATCTTCAGTCTTTCATTTTCTTCTCTCACTTCACCCTTTCGGCTCTGCAGATTCAACTGATCATCCTACGTCCACACAGTCAAAATTAATTATAAATATTGAATAAATAATCATCTTCACTCTTCGAAATATTATTATATGACTAACATTTCCAAAATATTATCCACAATGGTTCTAACCTGTTCTTTTTTTATGCCTGAAGAAGATGCTCTTGAGTTGTCAGTCCCATGGATGATCCTTCCCAATCAGTTAGAACTGTCCTGCATTATAAATTTAATAAAATTAACAAACAGAAGATCATAATGGAATGGAACAATAAATAAATACATTAATTAATTAAAATGTGAACAATGAAATATATACTAGGTCAATCTTTTGTCTGCGGCATATTATGCGACTAAGTATTTTGAATTTTTGTTCTTGGCCAGTCTCCGAGAGATTAGTTGCAAACTGATCTGGACACCCAATCACAAACAAAAAAAAAAAGGTTGAAGAAATAAGACATATCAAAGTCTATTAACTATGAATTAATTTGGACCACTTTAATCCCAGTTAATATAAGTTCCAACAAGTTGTCTGAGTCTTTGTTCGTATTAATTGCCCAATCCCAACATGTTCTTTCTCCTTTGTTAATGAAAGCTATATTTGCAGATGCTGATTGATGTACATGCATGTGATCAAATACTATAGTTGAAAGTATTATCTCTCAATATATAAGTATCTTCTTAAATTGTCTGAAAAAAGGCATATATATTTCATACTACTCATATACATCAAGTCAAAACCTCATTAAATTTGAAGATAATAGAAAAGTCTCATTTCATATGTAGATCGATTTAATTATACCATAATTATAGTTTGTTTCACTGAAACTTAAGTTGATCTAAGTTTAACATCTTTATGGCTTGTTCTAGCTTTTTTTTTGTTTTCTGGGTGAAGATGGTTTCATCTATGGTTGTTATCATTCCATGGTCTTTTCTTTCCGATCTGAAGAAATATGTATAAAGAAAGAAATGAAATTAAAAAAAAAAAAAAAAAAACAGAAACATGTGTATAATTCTTCAAGAAAAAGTTCAGAAAGATGGAAGCAATAAATTATTAAAGAAAAAAAAGTATGAACTGAATTTCATCTTTTATAGAAACAAGTATCTTCTTCTAGAGAAAGAAGGAAAAAAAAAAGATTCACCTTAACAGCAATCTCTTCTTTATGATCACCAACTGAATCGACTCTCTTCTCTTCCTCGGGCACCAGCCCTTTGGCCAGGTCGTCTGAAAACATCCTCCATAGCTAACTGTTTTCTTCTTTTCTTCTCTCCTCTTTTAGTCATCTTAAACATTGCATATGCTCTTTCTTTTTAGAGAGCCTACGGTATTTGACTCATTTTAAAAAAACTTCCAATCAGACAGCCACTGTGTCAACAGCCCAATCCAATTGCAATAAACAACAGTGTACAACCATATATTATATTATTATATAACAAATAAATAAACTAAGAATTCAACTTCAACCCCTCAGATAACATGTAATATTGATAGGTTTATAATCAGAGAGACCTTCAAGCCCATTGCCCGGACCCCACCTAATACTGCCACCTCGTTGAAGTTTTTAATATTGAATGACAAAAGTCACATGCTGATTGGCTCTGGTCAAACTTTTTGCCAAATTTCCGTGTTACCATGGGTGACCGGAGTTGCTCTTCAAGTCTTAGGTTTTTTTTTTTTTTTGTCAGATTCTGGGTAAGGGTAAGGGTGGGGTTAAAAGGTCAAACATCGGATCAAGGAAATGGTTGTTCATTCGTCCATGCATTTGACCTTATTAATATCATATAATATAAGATTTAATTATCAAAATTATAAACCTAAATCAAGTCTAATTCATATTAAGTTTATCACTTGTTCACGTAAAAAGATAACGATTTCTTAATCTCCTAAAAGGAAACGAGTTCAGGTCTCCAGGATATCTTTCCACGCCCATCGTGGTGGGCGTTCATAAATTTACTTCTCTTGAATTTGTTACTTAATTTTCCTGAAGAGTAATTTCTGATTATATGGGTGGAGTCAAAGTTTGGGTAAAGTTTCCCATAAGAAAAATGAGATAGGGCCCTTGTAAATTGGGAGATTCTTATTGGCAGAGATAGATACACGTTTACTTATTGGTGGTGTGGAAAATGTCCAATCAGACGAAACCACATATCTACGGACTTTTTTGGTTTCATATGGCTTTTATATTATTCTTAATATTAATTTAGATAGACAATAATATGACAAAACCTATCCAATTGTCCTTTTTTGCTACCCAAACCCACAATTATTTTATACGTTTATTGCTAAAACAACGTGTATGCCAAAAACGTGGCTTTTGGCACAATTATATGTCTTATTAATGACCTAATGAGAAACCCTTATTATTTTATTAATATAAACCGTATGATAAGCAAAACCCTAGTAGGAAATAAAGTAAGAGTTTATCTCAAGGATGGTTGACTCAAAATAATACGGACCTTGAGGTTTGAGCCCTGTCATGTATATATTAAAATGTAACTAAGCCACTCCGTAAGCACAAGTCTCGGCTGTGGCAGTGCCATTGTCAGGCCCCCTCGGGATCAAGTCCGTTGACGTCTAATAATTGAGTTCGATCCATTGTAATTCCCAGTATTTTTCTTTTCATTGGAAGAAGAAGAGACTTTATGAGATTATTCGTATTCAGAATCTTACCTTTTGACCAACTGGGTGAAATAATATTAGTAAACGCTAAACAAATCACTGGAGTTTATTAATGAAGTGTAAGTTTCTGTCTGAACAGTGCAATTTGTTACAATTAACTTAATTAAGCTACACTCTAGACTTCTTAAATGTTTAGATCACTCATGATCTACAAAGAATAATATTATATTGTCTCCAGTGAACGGCTCTGCGTCATAGATGCAAGGATGACTTCAGACATCTCCTTACATAGTTAGTCCTCTCTGCCACAGTTCACTTCATTTGGTGTGAAAGGAATAACCGTGTATTTAGCTATGAGAGCAAGACTCGCATGTGATCATCGATGAGATCCTTTCCATAGTTCGAGATCGAGCCTTTGACCTAGCCTCCAAGTGTTACCATGATACGCTCCATGTTTCCTTATTTAGTTCTCACCAATTGTATATATATACTTCCTTATTTAGTCAGAATCTATATATAGACATAGTTTTGGTATAGACAGATTTAATAGCGGTAATTTAGGCTTGATTCTAGCCTTGTGTATTGCACATTTGTGCCTATATAATGAGAGGAAATCCTCATAAAGAGGACATTGAATTCAATTGACATGGTATCAGAGCCAGGATCCTAAGTTACGAACCTTTCTCGTGTGGGTTTCTGTTTTTTTTCTTTTCGGTGCCTTTAGGTCACGTTGGGCTTCCTCATCGGCGCTGTCTGGCGTTGTTTTTGGGGCTCCTTGGTATTTTCGACACTGTCTGAGTGTCTCTTAGGACTTTTCGGCTTATTCTGGGTGGGTTTTGTTGGTGGCGCACCTTAGGTCCTAAGTTTGTCGGCAGTTTCTGGTGGTCTGTTGCATGTGTCGGCAATTTCTAGTGGTTCCTTGGTGGTGGTCGATCTCTTCTTGGGTGGTTGTCGACAATTCTTGGTTTGGGATCTTCAATTTTTGGGTGCCGATTGTTGCATGTTTCTGGGTAGGTATCGTTACCAGTTATTTTTTGAAATTGTTTGGTTGCTACTGTTTGGGTTTGTTCTTGGGCTAGTTAGTGGCTATCTCTTTACTGTTTAATTTGGCTATCATGTCTTCTGATTCCATTGCGGTGAAATTCACGGGTAGTTCTGCCTGGGAATTTCAATTCATTTATTTGTTATGGGGTCACATTGATGGGAATGATCAGGCTCCTATTGATGTTCCTAAACTAACTCAATGGCGGACTAAAGATGCTCGGGTGATGACATGGATTTTAGGATCAGTGGATCCTATTATTGTTCTTAATCTGAGGCCATATAAGACTGCTAAATCTATGTGGGAATACTTAAAAAAAGTATATAATCAAGACAATATTGCTCGACATTCTCAATTAGAGTACGAGATTGCTAGTTATACTTAGGGCGATCTCTCCATTCATGATTATTTTTTTGGATTTAATAATCTCTGGGAAGAATTTACTGAAATTGTTTATGCCAAGGTACCAGAAGAATCTCTCTCAGTTGTGCAAGAAATTCATGCGCAAAGCAAGCGAGATCAATTTTTAATGAAGTTATGACCTGAATTTGAAGCCACTTGCTCTAATTTGATGAATCACAATCCCGTGCCATCTTTGGATGTCTGTTTAGGGGAGTTACTTCATGAGGAGCAAAAACTTGCCACCCAGGCCACTTATCAGCACAACAAAATAATATGCAATGCAGTGGCTTATGCTGCTCAAGGAAAAGGCAAAGGACGAGACATGCGGAAAGTTCAATGCTTCAGCTGCAAGGAATACGGACATATTGCTACCAACTGTACACAAAAATTTTGCAACTATTGTAAGAAGCCAGGGCATATTATTAAAAAGTGTCCTACTCGTCCCCAGAATCGTCAGGCCAATGCTTATCAGGCTACTGTGGATTTCGCTTCTTCTGCTACTACTAGTGACTCCCCTGCTCTTACTACTGAGAAGGTACAACAGATGATTATTTCTGCATTTTCAACCTTAGGACTGCAAGGTAATAGTTCCTTTTCCCCCTCATGGATTATTGATTCGGGTGCATCTAATCACATGACTAGTTCTTCAAATACTCTTAGCAATGTTCGAACTTATACTGGATCGGCACATATTCAGATTGCTAACGGTTGTCAGTTACCTATTCATGCTATTGGGGATGTTTATTCCACTATTAGAGATGTTTTTGTATCTCCTCAGCTTTCTACCAGTCTTATTTCAGTCAGACAATTGGTTGATAATAACTATGATGTTCGTTTTTCTCGTGATGGTTGTCTTGTGCATGATCAGATGTCGGGCAAGATACTTGTGAAGGGGCCTAAAGTTAGACGTTTATTTCCTATGCATTTTTCCATTCCTACTATTATTTCGTTTGCTTGTAACACTGTGAACAATAAGTGTGAAGTATGGCACAAACGGTTGGGTCATCCTAACTCTGTTATTTTATCTCATATAATAAACTCTAGTTTGTTGGGCAATAAAGATCAATTTTCTTCTCCTCTCTCTTTTGATTGTTCCACATGCAAATTAGGTAAAAGTAAGTCTCTTTCTTTTCCTTCTCATGGTAGTCATGTTGAACGCTGTTTTGATTTAATTCATAGTGATGTGTGGGGAATTTCTCCTGTTACCTCACATGCAAATTATAAATACTTTTGTTACATTCATCGATGATTATACAAAGTATACCTGGATCTATTTTCTTCGTTCTAAATCTAAAGTCTTATCTCTTTTTCAACAATTCACTGCCTATGTCAAGACTCAATTTTCTTTTGGCATTAAAATTCTGAGGTCTGATTCAGGTGGTGAATACATGTCTCGTGAGTTTCATGATTTTCTCCAACAAAAAGGCATTGTTTCTCAGCGTTCTTGTCCATATACACCTCAGCAAAATGGTGTTGTTGAACGTAAAAATAGACATTTGTTGGATGTTGTTCGTACTCTATTACTTCAATCATTTGTTCCACTTAAATTCTAGGTTAAAGCATTATCTATGGCTGCTTATTTAATTAATAGATTGCCGTCTAGTGTCTTGAATTATGAAACTCCTTTCTTTCGTCTTTATCATCAGCATCCTAGATACCTTGACATGCATGCTTTTGGTTATTTGTTTTGTTCATTTGCCTTCTCATGAACGACATAAGTTATCTGCTCAATCTGTTAGATGCGCATTTATGGGTTATAGTACTTCATACAAAGGCTATGTTTACTATGATCCATGCTCTAACCGATTTCGTATTTCCCATCATGTCGTGTTCTTTGAAAACCAGTCATTCTTTCCTCCTCATGATAAGTCTTTGCCTGAGATGCATGTTTTGCCTCATTTTGATGACTTGACTCCTTCTATTGACCGATTCAAATCTGGACTTGTATATGAAAAACGGCGACCTACTTTGCCCCTTCCTGAGCTTGGTCTGCCATCTGAGCTTGTTCAGACTAAATCCTCTACGGATGATTCAGAGACTACCCCAGTTCCTTGCCGATCGACCAAAGTGTCTTGTCCACCAGACTAGTATATTTTCTCACATACCTCTCTCCATGTTACTTTGTCTACTATTCCCATTCCACCAGGTTATTCTAAGGCAGCTAAACATGACTGTTGGCGTGCGGCAATGGCTGAGGAACTTCGAGCTCTTCAGGATAATCATACATGGGATGTTGTCCCTTGTCCTCCTCAAGTGAAAGCTATTGGTTGCAAATGGGTCTATTCTATCAAGTTGTGTTCTGATGGAACTTTGGATTGGTATAAGGCCCGGTTGGTTGAACTTGGCAATAAACAGGAATATGGAATGGACTATGAGGAGACTTTTGCTCCAGTTGCCAAAATGACTACGGTGCAGACTGTCCTGTCTGTTGCTGCATCCCAAGGTTGGCCTCTTCATCAGATGGATGTCAAAAATGCATTTCTTCATGGTGATCTCAAAGAAGAGATATACATGACCATTCCATCTGGTTTGTCATCCTTTTCTTCCTCGGATGTCTGTAAGTTGAAACGATCATTGTATGGGCTGAAACAAGCTCCCCGAGCCTAGTTTGATAAATTCAGCTCCACTTTTCGTTTCAGCAGAGTGCATATGATTCTTCTTTATTTTTCTGCAAGACATCTCTTAGCATTGTCCTTCTTCTGATTTATGTTGATGATATTGTTATTATTGGAATGGACTCTAGCTTGATCACCCGACTGCATCAGCATCTTCAAGCCTCATTTCATATGGAGGACCTTGGTCCTCTTACATACTTCTTAGGCTTGGAAGTTCATACTGATTCCTCTGGCTTTTTTTTGAATCAGCATAAATATACTCAGGATCTGATTACATTGGCTAGTCTTCAGGATACTTCTTCTATGGATAATCCTATGGAAGTAAACACGAAGTATCGTTGGGAAGAGGGTGATCTCCTTTCCGACCCTACTATGTATCGACAGTTAGTGGCGAGCCTGAACTACTTAACCATTACTCGCCCTGATATTTCCTTTGCAGTACAGCAAGTTAGTCAGTTCATGCAAGCTCCACGTCATCTACACTTAGTTTCTATTCGTCGTATCATCCGATATCTTCGAGGTTCTCCTAGTCATGGCATATTCTTCCTTACTGGGACTCCTCTTCAGCTTGTGGCTTACAGTGATGCAGATTGGGTAGGATGTCTTGATACTCGATGATTTGTTACAGGTTGGTGCATGTTTCTTGGTGACTCTTTGATATCTTGGAAGAGTAAGAAGCAAGATCGCGTCTCCAAATCTTCCACCGAATCAGAATACCGTGCGATGACTGTTGCTTGTTCTAAGATTCTTTGGCTTCATGGTCTCCTTGCTGAGATTGGTTGTGTTCAATCCGATCATGCTTCTCTATATGCTAACAACACTAGTGCCATTCAGATTGCTGCCAATCCCATCTTTTATGAGCGTACCAAACATATTGAGGTGGACTGTCATTCCATTCGGGAAGTATTGGACACTCATATCATTTCTGTTCCTCATATTTCTACTGACCTCTAGATTGCAAATGTGTTTATGAAGGCCATGACACGACAACGTCATCAGTTTCTTGTAGGCAAATTGATGCTTCTTGACCGACCAGCATCAATTTGAGGGGGGATGTTACCATGATACGCTCCATGTTTCCTTATTTAGTTCTCACCAGTTGTACATATATACTTCCTTATTTAGTCAGAATCTGTATATAGACATAGTTTTGGTATAGACAGATTTAATAGCTGTAATTTAGGCTTGATTCTAGCCTTGTTTATTGCACATTTGTGCCTATATAATGAGAGGAAATCCTCACAGAGAGGACATTGAATCCAATTGACACCAAGTATGTCATCCATCCTCAGCTTAGAGCTGTCTGGAGTATGCCTGACTAATTGGTTTTATTTGTTCTAAGCATGTGCGGCTCTGTTTGGGCACCTATGCCCGTTTCACTTTTCTATTTGGTTTGAGCCCACGAGCTTCATTAGGGCGCCTGAGCCCATCTCCCTCCTTTGTTTGGAGTCTGTATACTCCGTTTTAGATGGTTGTTCCCATCCTTTTATCCAAAAAGATGGGCATATATGTTCTGGTCTTCTTTTGACCTCTTCTGGGGGCATGTCCCTAGTTTTCTGTATAATTTCTCTTCTTTTATGAAATTTACCTTTTCCAAAAAAAAAAAAAAAAAAAAAAAAAAATGTGAACTAGTTCGTAAATTAACTAGACTTCATTTATCAATTTATTCGTTCAATTACTGATCCTGAAAAGAAAAGGTTAATGCCTACTGCCAATGTTCCTAAGTTTATAATTTGAATTATATTACTTCTTATAAAGTCTATATACAGTACTACGCCACTGAATACAAAAGGATTCATGCACAATAAATTTCATTAGGATATATATTATAATACTCAACTACACATAAAAAGGATACCTCCATTATAGGAAAAAGAAAAACACTGCTGTTTGATATAGTCACAGAAACAAAACTTATTTAGGAATTCGGATACAAATATGGTTAGATTATTGACTCATTCGTTTCTTACTTTTATTCGAGGTTTTGATTTGACATCAGGAGCCTGGAACCGCACCGGATTCTTCCTTCTTAATTACTAGATCTAGAAGTCTCACAAATGGAGTAGCAGCCATGTGGTTTATGGAAGAAGACGGTGAAAGAGTCAGTGGTACGACCGGTCTCTCCCCTAGAACATATCGTTTTTATTAAGTTCAGAATTCAGATACGTGAAAAAGAGCTTGTTATTTTCAACGTTTTTGTCAAATTCAAAGGCAGCCCCCACTTGGTAATTGAGGAAACGCATGAAACGTTTGACCTAGAATTTGTATTCTTATATTTACAAAGACTTTTTAACATTTATCTTGTACGAAACCATCCATATCTTATTATATATATGGCAATACATTAACGAACCTAAATATTTTTTAGCTGACTTTATTAGCTAATTAATTATATATCTCCCTTGTTAATTGGATTAATTATGAGATTAATTATTTGAATGCATTGCCCAAACTCCCGCAGTTTGACACAGTAGATAATTTATATTAACCAGAATTTATATATGTGAGGAGACGGAAGGAAGGATAAAGGAAAGTATGTCTTCCATCATCAATTTAAAGCCATTCTTGTTTGTTCTAAGCCGGTGCTCTCTTGTCGAACGTCAGTGCCTGTTTGCTTTTTTGTTTGGTTTGAGCCTGTTAGCTCCATTAGAGCACTTGTGCCCATCTCTCTCCTTTATTTGGAGCCTGTGTGTTCTCTTCTGGGCGTTTATTCCTATCCTTTTATCTAAAAAGATTGACACATTTGTTCTGGTTTTCTTTAAACTTCTTCTGGGGGGTATGTATGCCCCTAATTTATGTATAGTTTCTTTTTTTTTTTTTTTTTTTATGAAATTTATCTCTTCCAAAAAAAAAAGGATAAAGAAAAGTAATGTATCAATATCACCTTAATTGATTTAATTAAAATTTTCAAATTTTAACATCCTAATTGTTGTCAATGCTTTGAACTTTATTCTTACTTGCATTAGCTTCCAAGCTTCATCTTAATTTAATCTGACTTGCAGAATATATTTAATTTTTAACAAATTGCTTAGTTTATTCTATATATATATATATATAAAATGATCGAAAGAAATTCTTGTTAAATAAAGTTGACATTGTACTTGGTTTTCGAGCAGTCATACAATCAATCTATTAATTAAACAATCAAGCAATTGGATCAACTTAACAGATTTAAAAATGTGGCAGCCTCTGATATATCTGACGATGAAGTAATTCATTTTTTAATGAAAAATCCTCACGACCTGGAGACTTTGCTAGATCGATTCTTTGTTAAAAAAGCTAACTATCAAGTTGGTAGGGTTACAATATTAATGAAAGGTCAACGATTCCCATCAACCATTGGATTTAGAACTCTTATATTTGAGGTTTCTGTGTCTTTTAGTAAACTTGAAGATAGATAAATTCAGATTCAGTAAGATTTGCTTAACACTTTTATGTTTAAGATCCAATCAAACTCCTAGTTATTGGGATACTAATTATTTAATCGTGTAACTTTTTGTTTGGATCGATTGGGTCCATAAATGAATTTTTTTCATTAATTCTTTTGATAGATACCCAACAACTTCGGAGAAAATTAAGTTAGGAATGTTAGACCTCTTTTTCTTGGAAGGCAAACAGGGTTGTTTAGCTGTTATAACAACAGCGGTAGCTCATCATTCGATAGCTAGCTTCATTTTTGTCAAAAAATCCTATGAAGCTGGAAGTTCAAAGAAGGCATGCAGAGCTCAGAATTTCTTCATTAAGGTCATAATTAGTTCTTCACTAAGGTCAGCTGCAGTTTCTATCAAATTGGGTGGGCGACCCTGAGTAAACGCTTAGGGTTAAGGCCAGGGTTGTGGCCTTATAGGGTTGAAGCAGAGTTTTTAGTTGGCGAAGAGAATAAAAGAAAGAAAGGAAAAAAAAAACATTACAATGATCATCACCAACCTACAATTTTCTCCAGACAAATTATATTTTTTTTTCAACTTTATCCATTGTTAGCCATCTACATGTTGACATGGACTAAACTTATAAATTTCAATTATATATACATATATATCAATTTCAGAGACTTGGATATTTCTACCAGGTTGCTTGTTGCTTGGTCGATGATTGTTTGTAAGGTCATCGAGTGGATTAAAAAAGATAAGATTCGGAAGTTTGTAATTTGTTTATTAATTTATAGACCTTTTCTCTTTCCGATGATGGTGGAATTTGAATGATGAGATGAAGTCTTATAATATTGATTAAAAAAAAAAAAAAAAAAACCATAAAGTCCAAGATCCATCCATTCATATTCCATGCGTACGTATAGCATGTGTAATTCAGAAGGTGGTGAGAAATTTATCTGGATGTTGAAGTTGATGATGGAAGATATCATGCGAGAAAGTGAAAGCCAGACAAAAAAGCTGTGGGAGAAATTACCCATTGTGGTCTGGAGCATGCAAGATAATTAGGTTAAATAAATTTAGGTATAATTAGCTATTATTTGTGTATTTAAACCAGTCGTTTAATATGGTATAATCTTGGTACAAGGAAGTCAATGGATTTCTTAATATATATATATATATAAAATGAATACCGTACATACTGTCCTTGCCGCCGTTCCGGTCGAACTTAAGATATTTTACTCGAGAACTGTGCAGATTCATTGAACCTGGAAAGAAAACTTGAAAAAAAAAAAAAAACTCAGGCATCCGTAAGAGTAAGGTATTGCAGATGAATGCAACGTATTATATGAAGTAAATGAATTTGTGTTGCTTTCCATGAATGGGTCAATTTTCAGAATAAGCATATCCCAGTAGACCTTGTTTTATTTATTTTGTTAAGAGTAGAATACTTGTGAGATGATAAAAGGTGATGCAATTTATCATCAATTGATTTATCAAATGTCAATGAGTGTCTTTATTTTATTTTAAAATTAAATTTCATTTGATGTCTCTTGCATATATGATTATATTTTTCTTTCAAAAATACTACGTTTACAACTCAATCTCACAATCTTTTCTTTCAACTTTAACGTAGCAGTAGAGAGTTGGCATTACCACGCACGTCAACTGACAACTTTCACTAAACATGAACAACCGTTTCTTAAAGACGAACAACCGTTCATTCATAAGGAATAGTTATTTCATTCATGAGAAAGTGATTGTTATTTTATAACGAACAACCATTATGTATGAATGAATGATTGTTCCTCAATAAGGAACAACCATTGCTTATTAAGGAACAATTATTCCTTATAAAAGAACGATCATTCGTGTTTAGTCAAAATCATTTAGTGTCTTGAATGTGATGAGAGCTGACGTGACAATTACTAACTCAACTATCAAGTTGAGATTGCAAGAGAATCTTATAAGATTGGATTGTGGACCGGAGTGGATCTACCCTTTGAGGGTTGGCCCAGGCCTACCCTCATATTTAAAAAAAAAAAAAAATACAAATAAATAGACTCACAAAAAATTGTCATTAATTTGTATACTTAGGCCTATCTCTCAGATTTAAAAAAAAAAAAATGAGAACTATTGTATATATATATGGGTCCACAAAAAACTTGTTATTAATATGTATATTCCAAGCCCACATCATATCAAAAGTTTAAAATTCTCTCTACTCTTTTTTCTCCACGACTCCACATGTTTTTTTTTTTTTTTTTTTATGATTTTATCTTCAAAATTCTTTACTTTCTCATTCTCTTTCTCTCTCATGCTATTCGCTCTTAAAACTTTTGAAAGACTGAAATTGTTAAAGCTTGCACTACTTAAGTACCACAATTAACTTTGGTTTTTGTTTTATCAGTTTTATATATGTATATTGCTCATTTTAATTTAGTTTATTTTATGGTTTAATCATGCTTGTTCTTTTAGAGGTCTTTTTATTCTAATTTAAGAGAAAAAAATATGAATATTATAAGTTTATTTTGTGTTTTATGTCTAAGAATGAATCTGCTTTTTCAAATTAAAACCTTAACTATATATTGAAAGACGTTATTCTTTACCTTTCATTAACCACTTTCGTACATTTCAAACGTCACCGTTCAACTGCTCAAAATTATTAAAGAAATTTGGGTTACTATATATGTTTCTACTAAGAAAATTCTCCCTATTTTTATTAATTCATATTAAAAGTTAATGCAATATTAACTTGATTTAAGTTTTATTGACTTTAGTTTAAGCTATGTTTGATCAAAGTCATGAAAATTTACATTATAATATGTGGAAGGCAAAAAAAATAAATAAATAAATTAAAAGAACGTTTTGCTCAAAATTTTGCTTCTCATATATTTATTAAAGTAAGAAAGTATTGTGTTATTACATTATTTTCTCTTAGGTTCATGATATTGTATTATTTTCTTTGCTTAATGTTTGACGATTTTTTAAAGTTCTTACTAGTTGTTTGACAAACAATGGCAGAGCCGCGGAGGCTCCCTCTGGGCAAAAATCTTGTATCCGCCACTTGTTGTGGGCGTAGTATTACTCTATAAATTTTTTATTTTTTATTTATTTTTTATTTTTTTGCCTTCTTTTCCGTTTAGAGCTTTAGATAAGACTATGTATGTACCTTAAATTAAGGTTTTGGGTCAGGAAGATGGGCTTTGGAAGTTCTAGGCCTTTTAAGGGCACATAGGTTTAAGTTGGTCCATTTGATTTTTAAAATTTAAACCAAAGTAGGTCAGTCCATGTGAATCCTCGTCACGTGTACTAATGTACCTTAAAGTCTTACCAAGAGAAGAGATTTCGTGACAGTCTCTAAAAGACAAACATGGCACTTAAAAAAATTAATTTAATTTATAGGATAACATTGTCACGTGACCAAATTTCACGCTTAAAAGACAGCTGTTCCTTTCTTTATTCTTATCCCGCTCCGCGTTTAGTGACTCACTCACTAGTCACTAATCATTAATTCATCATGTTATGATGCTATGTACCTCAGGACCATTACGGTCCATAGACCTGCAAGTGAGTCCTTTGCTACCAAACCTGTCTCATGATTTATTCCATTTCCTTCAACTTTAACGGAAATTAAACTGAGAAAGTGTGATAGAGAATATTTGACACTACACTATAACCATTCTCAGTAGATTAAAATACATTAAGTGACTGGGATGTGACGTGGCGGTACGATCTTTTCAATAAATAATAAATATATTAAATTATTATGTTACCAAACTAAGCTCGTCGACTGTGACGCTTTATGGTCCGTCCAATCATAAAGGCCCAGCTGATTAAGTTAAGATCCCATTCTAAAAAGACGACGCCACTCTAACTCACTTTCAGTTCTCTCTCACTCACCATGTATAGAGTTCTCGCCTCCAGAGCTCCCCGGAAGCCTTACAGTTGGTTCTCTTCTTTCAATCTCTCTAGGTATTTTTTTTTCTTATTTCCTTTTATATGTTGAGTTTGTGTTGATCTGAGAGATGAGAAGTAAGCGTAGTTCAATTCAGGTTGTTGTTTTTCTTTGAATTATTATTATTATTATTCCATATTAAAAGATGGTCCTTTTTGTATTGGTACGGGGACGTTTTGGTCATGCCCTTTTTTTTTTTCGAAAATTATTTGTAATGCAATGAGATTGAATGCGTTATATTATGATGTTATTTATCTGCTGGTGGGGTTTTTATTTGTTTAAATTTCATTGCATTCTATTTAATTATATGGGAAATTAATTTTCTGGAGTAGTTTTGATGTGGGTTATAGTTGTAGTGTTTGGCTGGAGTTTGGATTGTTATGATTTATGTATTGTTGTTCTATAGTTAAGGTGTTTATTACATGGATTTATGGGAAATTTCGTTACCTGATTTCATATTTTCCTGTGTACCAGATCTGCTCATTCTTTGCCTTTTACTACTGTCGAAGCTGAAGAAATATCCGCTTCTCAACCTGCTGAAGTATACAACTTGGGTAGGTACCGCAACTCTTACATCGTTTGGTATTCTAAGCTGAAACTGATGGCTCTATCTATATTGTTCTGCTACGAAAAGGAGTAGTTTTTGAGCAGTTGTGAAACAAACAAGAATTTGCTAGGTGCAATTTTCTATGGTAACTCTTTAGTTATTTGCAAGTTATAGGACTCCAGTTAGGCTCTAAACTTGCTCTTTGTAAAGCCTCACAACAAGAGAGTGTTTTGAACATGGAATGTTTTTGCCTTTAGTGCAGGGGAAATGGACAGGATCATCAAGTTGGAATACAATTGTAGATCCGTTAAATGGAGAACCATTCATTAAGATTGCTGATGTATCTGAAAAGGAAATCCAGGTACTTCCTTTGTGTGTTATGTAAACTGACCCCATTGCTTTGTTTGCCAGCAGATATTCCCCTTTGTTGAGTGGAAGGTGTATATTGTGGCCAACCTGGCATAGGTTTTAGTCCTTTTTTTTTTTTTCACTAAGCATCTTCTTATTATCTACTTTAATTTTTTTATTCAAGTGAAAACTTGTCTAAACTTTTTGTTTTCTTATGTTATTGGGTTGCATCTAAATTAAATTTCCCTACTATTGAACCTGTTTACAGCCATTTGTAGAGAGCTTGTCCAAGTGCCCTAAACATGGTCTACATAATCCCTTTAAAGCACCAGAGAGGTTTGTTTCACCTCTTCATCTATTCCTATCTTTGCTTCCTCTTTCTGTCTTTGCTTATTGGATTGTCAGATGGGTAAAGATATCATCATTCCAAGTAGTTGTTTTCTTATTTATATCAGTAGTTTGATGTGGTGCGTAGTTTCTAACAATGAATACTACTGATGGGTCATTTTTGGAAGGTATCTGTTATATGGAGACATATCTGCCAAGGCGGCCCACATGCTTGGTCTGCCAAAGGTAATACATTCTGCTTGAAAGAATTTTGAATATCTATCTTCCTTAATCTCATTGACTTTGGTGTTCTGTAGTTTCACTTATAGGCTTTTTTATGCTTCCGATTGACCCCTTTTGATTATTTTTTCACATTCAGGTCACTGATTTCTTTGCTAGGTTAATACAAAGGGTTTCTCCTAAGAGTTATCAGCAGGCTTTTGGTGAGGTTTATGTTACACAGAAATTCTTGGAGAATTTCTCTGGTGATCAGGTACTTCAAGATCAACCTCGTTGAGCAATTTTGGTTGGAAAGATCAAGAAAAAAGGGGAAATCTGGCAAATAGTTTCCACTATTGATGAATGTCATATGCTTGTTTGCCATTATTGTACAATTTCCATCCTCACAATTGTTGCATGTTTGCCATGCTTCAGAATAAGCTAGAAATATATATTTAATAATCTGATGGACAATTTTTAGTTACGGTATCTTTTTAAGTTTGCTGAAACTTTTACAAATTTACTATTAACCTTTTTTCTGTCTATATGTCTGGCAGGTTCGTTTTCTGGCAAGGTCTTTTGCTGTACCTGGGAATCATCTTGGACAGCAGAGCCATGGTTTTCGTTGGCCTTATGGTCCTGTAAGGCATTCTCTTTAAAGATATAAGAATTTCATACATCCTGTCTCACTGATTATTTAAGTATGAGGAATTCATCTACAAGTATAATGATTTGTGAAGATTATTGCGTCATAAAAGTTTGTTTCTCTTTAGATTTAGATGGTTAAATTTTAATCCATTTTAAATATCAACAACAGAGAAGAAGGACAAAGCATTTCCTTTATAATCTATATGATGGTTTTCCAATTTGCGATTAGTTTTTATATTTTGAAATGTGTTTTCACCATGTCAATCTTTTGCACATGACATCTTTTCATTGCTGTCATATTGAATAGTAGGTGCTTTAGATGTTGTTACTTATTAATTGTATATAGTTTCCATGTTATATATTCATTACTCTTCATAAAATTCTTATGATTTAAGAATCTAAAAGAATTTATCTGCAGGTTGCAATTGTTACTCCCTTTAATTTTCCTCTAGAGATTCCTGTACTTCAATTGATGGGTGCTCTCTTTATGGGTAATAAGCCCACTCTCAAGGTTGATAGCAAGGTATGTTAGTGATTAAATACCATTGGTGGCATGTAATTATGGTTTGTTTATATCATATTAATTGTTTCAAGATGATATGAGCTATTTTAGTATTGCAGAACTGCAATACATGATGCATATTTATTAGTTATTTTCTGCTTCTTGTTTCTGGAAAGTGTCACTGATGTTTAATGGGATTGGGAGAGGCACCACAATTAGGAAAGGTCATACCATTTGTTTTAATAGAAAAATTCATGGGTGTTCAACTAAATTTGCATGGGAGGAGAGAGAAGGATGATGTATAGGACTGATCCAGTAGATTGATGTTCATTATAATTTACAATTGTTTCACAATATTTTTGTTCGTACTGAAGAAAACTCTAGTTTTTTGACATTGTGAAAGGTTTCCTTAGTCAGATTTTGACTTTGTAAATATTTCATAGGTCAGCATTGTTATGGAGCAGATGATACGTTTACTTCATCAGTGTGGGTTACCTGTGGAAGATGTTGATTTCATAAATTCTGATGGGAAAGCGATGAACAAGCTGCTGATGGAGGTTTGTCATCTAAAATTTAACTGTGTGCTTTTCATTGGTCATGGTTGGCGGTGATATTGGACACTGTAATTCTTTGTTAATGCAAATAACTGTGCGTGATGGTTTTAGAAGAAACTTAAATTTCTGAAAAAAGGTATCTGTAGTTAATTCTTTTGTTATAGAAGGTGAAGCCTTTACTACAGGAAAGGTGGTTTTAAGGAACCATGGAAAAAATTTTCATGTTTTATTCTGATGGCATTGCTTCTCAGCTCTTATCCACAGCTTTTTTATGATTATGATGCAAATTTGAACGTAAAATGAAAATAAAATTAACATATAATCTTATGTTGCTTCTTTAGGCAAATCCACGGATGACCCTGTTTACTGGTAGCTCCAGAGTAGCTGATAAACTGGCTGTTGACTTGAAGGGCCGCATTAAATTGGAAGATGCAGGATTTGACTGGAAAATCTTGGGACCTGATGTTCAGGAGGTTTCTTGGAAGAAATCTTTTACTTTGGATCATGCTATTACATTCTTGTAGATTTAAGATAATTATATTGATTTTTTTTTTCTTGCTGATTTCTGAATGGTAGGTCGATTATGTTGCATGGGTTTGCGACCAAGATGCATATGCATGCAGTGGTCAGAAGTGTTCTGCACAATCAATACTATTCATGCATGAGGTTAGCTGCTGTGGTTTTAGTTTTCTGTACTTGGTCTAGTATAGATGTACTAATGCTTTATGATTAATCTTAAGGTATTAACGTTTAGAACTAGGGTTAAGGAGCTAAACTTTTGATTCTGTTCTAGGTTATGTATATTTTTAATTTTAAGTTTGTTTCTCTAGAGTTTCTTAGAGATTAGCAGTATGCAGTACTCATATATACTTCTGATTTCCAAACCTTTCTTTGTTAATATAATCTTATCATTGTGCAGAACTGGTCCTCAACTTCACTTGTATCCCAAATGAAGAACCTTGCGGCGAGAAGGAAGTTGGAGGATTTAACTGTTGGTCCAGTTCTTACTGTAAGTGTGGCAATTTGCTTATATATATACTATTGTGAATTTTTATATTAGATTGTCATAGGCTACTTATTTGGTGAATACCACTGCAACATTCAATGATTCTGGTATTGCGGCTTTGTGATGGGGGTCATTGAACATATTGTTAAATTTTTATCATAAAAACCCGGATGAAATGTTAACTGTTTCGAATCTAATGGGCATTTTATGAGCAAATGAGGCATTCATTAAGCTTTCTGGGCAATTTGTTAATCCCAGGACATGGTTGGCTGGCTAGATTAGCTCTTAATAAAATTACCAATGCAGCTAAATTGATTAGAAAGCCTTAGGAAATTAGGTTTTAGCCCAAACTACCTATGGTGGTTGAATGTGAGCGTTATATGTATAAAGTGACATGTTTGAGGATGAATTTGCCCATTTGTTGAATTAAGTCTTAAAGTAATATTATCTCTCTATAGGCATTTGACAAATTAGCACGCTGGTAATGTCAAAAATTGTACACTAGCACTAATAGGACAAAAAGAATGCATGTAATTGTAGGTCTGACCAATGGCTTCATACTTTCAATTCTTTTTCTCACCCACTGAAGAGTCGCTGAAACTAATCTCTTTTAGCTTATTGAGGCATGTCTCTTAAAGTGGTGTTTCTTTAAAGGTACCATATTATTATTCTGAATTACAACTTTACAATGTCTCAGTTCTGGTTTCCATATTATTGTGCAGGTTACAACTGAAGCAATGCTTGATCACATGAATAAGTTGCTTCAGATACCAGGTTCAAAGTTACTCTTTGGTGGTGAAGAGTTGAAGAACCATTCCATTCCTACTATTTATGGTGCTCTAAAACCAACGGCCATCTATGTTCCACTTGAAGAAATTGTGAAAGACAACAACTATGAGCTTGTAACAAGAGAAATCTTCGGACCATTTCAGGTAAATAAAAATAGAGAAATTAGTACTCTTTTAACTGTTTATATGTATGTGAGTGTTACCAAACTATATATTTAATTTTATATCTTAATTATACTTTGCTCGGGAGCCTTTTAAGGTTGGTTGACGGGGAAAAATGAACATAACCTCAAATATCTCAATATAGTTATTTTCTATGCTTTAAAAGTGAAGCAGTGGTGCAGGTTCACAATGAGGAGGCATGCTATCAAAACTCGTTGTCTTTCATTTAGTGATTTTGTTGAATTCTTTAAGTTATTTATATCACAAAACCAGAACACATATTTTTGGGCTTATGTTAAAACTTATCCCAGATTCTGAGAGTGTGCATTGGAGTTGGGGATCAAGTGTGTGAGAGTCACATTCTATTTAACTGATTATTACTGGATTCAAACTTTTTTTAGTTGAATGATGTATAGATAAAAACCCATCAAAAGAAAATGCTGTAGAGGGCAGCACATTCCTAAGTACTTGTTACAAATATTGAATGTGACAGCAGGAAATATGTTTGTTTCTAGGTTGTTACTGAATATAAGCAAGATCAACTCCCATTGGTGCTGAATGCTCTGGAGAGAATGCATGCACATTTAACAGCTGCAGTGGTTTCAAATGATCTACACTTTCTACAGGCAAGATTTAACTACTCTCTCTTACTCTCTCTCTCCCTCTCTCTCTCAGGCTCATCAAAGAACTAGATAATCTTATCTATATGATAAGTACTGGGTTGATACAAAAATATCATACAGTGTAGTCAAAGTAGATCTTGAGAGACAACCGGCAAATATTTGTTTTATGTTTGAAATTCTTCATGGACATAAAACTGATTATTTATGCTGACTATAAATTTGTACTACTTAAGTCAGCAAAACTTCAACCATCTGGTCGTATGCTGCTTGTACCTGGGCACCATTCCGAACATGATAAATGATTGATTCTCAGGCGTTAAGAATACAGCCCCTTAAATAAGTTTTCAACCTTGAACTTGCCTTCTTGGGCATGTAGGACGATTTTCGAATTCTTAATCAATGCACTGAAATATGTAGGAATGTATTATGAATCAATTTCTGCAGTTTTAGCTTTGCTTATTGTCAATAAGTCAATTTGCAGGAAGTCATTGGGCAAACAGTAAATGGAACTACATACGCTGGATTAAGAGCACGAACAACTGGAGCTCCACAGAATCACTGGTGAGTAGAAAATTAAAATCCTTTTAGATCTGTTTTCATGATTCTTGAGAAGATTGTTAGTGCTTATAAGTGCATATATTAACGACTACTACAAATGATAGGTTTGGACCGTCCGGAGACCCAAGAGGCGCTGGAATCGGGACCCCAGAAGCAATAAAACTTGTTTGGTCAAGCCATAGAGAAATAATATATGATGTTGGTCCAGTCCCAAGCCAGTGGGCGATTCCACCATCTACCTGAGGATTCACATTGATTAGTAGAGGAGAGAAAAGAAATTTTTATATCAATAAATTACTTTTGATAGCAGTCAGCATATGTAGTGTTCTTTCACTCCTTCCTCTTTGTTAGTTTCATGAATAAAACTAAGAAATTTTTGTGACTTTTGAAGATTATGGAATCAGGATATATGTTACTCTATTAGCTCACTAAGTTATTTCCCTGTCGTGTTTGCTTATTACGTTTCTTGGATTAGTTTGTTTGTGATTCCCAAAATGATTTTTAAAAGCAAATTGAATTAAAAAAATTTAAATTATATCTTAATATTTGAAAATATATTTAATGTAATATTCATAAACTTTTTTTAGAGTTACATCTTGTACAAATTGAATAACCATAAATCCATGATTATATATATATATAATTCTTCAGTAAGGACGTTATTATATAAATTTTGGTATTTTATATATATATATATATATATATATATATATACTCTTTATTTGTCACTTTATATCAAAAATATTTGAACTAATTCTAACTAATTGTATTTCCATCTTCCATGAAGCTCATTGATTAAAAAAAAAGTTATCACGATTAATCTTGATTTACAAAAAATAAAGATTATTTTTAATTGTTAATTATTTAAAAAAAAAAAAAGATGTAAAGATTATTTAAGCTCTACAATTACTTCCTAAATTTAAAAAAAAAAAAAATTTGTTAATTTTGAACAACAAAACAAATTAAAGTCCCAACTACAATATCACGATTAATCTTGTACACAAAGGATTCAAATTAAATTATTTAAAAAAAAATGGTAGAAATATAAATTAAATTATTTTTAAAAAATGGTAGAAATATAATTAGTTTTTAAATTATTATATTATACTGAATTTTGGTTGGATCCAATAATAATCATTTTCCTTGTCTAAATAACACCCTGGTTTTAAAATCCGGCTCGGCCCAACCGATTGAACCGGTTCGACTGAGAACAGGTGATTAGATTAGGTCGGTTTATATAAAAAACTGGAATTAGCATTTGACCCGTTTCTACTTGCGGTTGAACTGGTTTTTTTTGCGATGAACCACTGGTATAAACCGGGTCAGCTACAGTAAAATATAAAAAAATAATTAATTTTTTTTATTATCATTGATAAAAATTAAAATCTGCATTTAATTTTTTTGAGGTTTTTGCTGATGTTATGGTCCAACCCGTTGGTTTGACAGTTCGACCCGCCAAACCTGTGATCCGGTGCTTGGCCGGGTTGCCCCGGGTCGGGTTTTAAACTTGCTAAATAGAATCACTTGAAAAATCAAACGGTTTCCTAATGAATCCACTGGCATTTACAAAACATACCTACTACGTCGTTTTGGGGGCAGAAAACCAGTAAAAAGTCAAGCTTGCCTTTGACCTCTTCGCTAGAAACCCTTCTTCCGCTAAAACCCTTTTGCTTACACGCCTCTCTCCCTGTGTAGTGTGTATGAAATAATACTTTCTCATTTACGCACAAAACTTCAATAACTTCTCTGCAACAGTGCAACCTTCACTCTTCTCTGCACAAATCGATCGAAACTTCACTGGTTCTTCTCTCATCAATCGGACAAATCTTCTGCAGCCTTCGAATTCGATCTCTCCAAGACTCCACTGTGCAAAGTCTAAGGTTTCTTCTCTCTCTTTGCGAACTTGCGCTTAATTAGTTTTTATTTATAATGTCGTTGATTTGGTTTGTTTTGGAGTGTTGGCTGATGGTGCTGACTGCTGAAGCTTTGCGTTTTTTTTTTCTCCTGCTGCTGTTTGGTTTTGCTAGTTGTTTTGGATTTTGATGTTAGCGAACTTGCGTTTTTATGGTTTTTGGCTTTTGCTATTTCTTCTCTTGCTGGTTGGGTTAGCGGGGTTCTTGGGTTAGATTTTTATGCTACATATTCTTTATATATTTTGAGAGCCTGAAGAACATATCTTGTATATTTATCTGTATACAATTTCTTTATATATTTTCACTTTGAAAACGCTATCAATTAAAATGGGCTAATACAACTTTTACAAGGAGAAACCCCACTTTTGGCATCCATGTTGGTGATGATCTCTGGATATTAAAATCGGTTAATACAGCTCATGGCTTAGGCGCTGATTAGGACACAAGTTTCTCTTTCTCGTAAATGTTTCACTTTTGTCTCCTCTTAAGCAATTTGGTATCTAATAATATGTAAACATTGTTAAGAGATGATGGAATGTTATTATACTGTGTATATTTTGTCCCCACCCCATTCATCCTTTTCCTTATATTATCTTTCTTTCTTTTTGGTTGAATCAAGTAACAGACAAGATATGGCATGTGTACTGTTTTGTATTCTAAACTGAAACAGATCGTTGGAGATGGATGGGATTTTGTTTCAGGGTCGAGATAATGTTTATTACAAAAGGGAAAAAGGAAATTTATTTGATATTTAATCATACATAAGAGTCTAATTCTTTTGTTGGAACTGCACTTATTGATGCCTACTCTGTTTGTGGGTATGTTGATTTTTTTCTAATTCTGAAAAAATCATTTTTTTTTAAAAAAATTTCTGTCATGCTGATGTCATCACGGTCCAACCAGCCAGTTGGACCGTTCGACCCATGACCCGGCTCCCTGGCCGGGTTAGCAGACGGGTCGGGTTCCTAAACATTGGTATGAATATTATAGTTAAGCAATCAAAGACCTATCCTTCAAGTCAGGTACTCGTTTTTGCACCCTATATGCTCTGGAATTTTTGTTGGGTCTAGCCAGTAAGCTGTAATTTGGAATACATTTGATATTTGCTTCATAAGGTTTGTCGTGAATATTATCATGCCGAATGTACTCCAAATACTTCACTTACGTTATTTGCTATGCACCGCCTTTATTGTTTTCACTTTGAACTCAAAATGGATTGATTTATTTTATGCGAAAGCTGATTTTTTAATAGATTATGCTTTAGATTGCACATTGGAGTTTAATTTGTGGTTTGTTCTATAACTAGGTTTTACGATGAAAATTATGTTGAGAGGATAAGTCAAAGTTAATTGTTTTCTGAATGAACTTTTTTTTTCTATGTTTCTGATGGTACCCTTTTATTTAAACAGATTTTTAGTTTCAGCAGTTTTTATCATGACATTGCTGGAAGTGATAACAAAGGCCTCAGCCAATCCTGAACCACCAGGTTCCCATATTGACCACCCTATCATTCTCAATCCAAATGATATTTTCCTCAACTTGAAGCCAAAACATGAAAACATCAGTCGTGCATCACTTGTGAATCCTGTTTCTGGCTGGGAAATTTCTCAAACTGATACCCAACTCATTGACTCAGGCAAGAAGTTCTATGCGAAGCTTAAGAGAAAGCTCAAAGATACTAATAACTTTAACAAGGATGAGTTCATTGGAATTTTCAATCCATTTCTTGTTAAACTTAGTGAGCATGTTGGGATTTCGAATGTCAGTGATATGTCTAATAATGGGTTCACCTGGATTTTAATTGAGAAGATTGGGTTCTTGATGGGTCGAGATGTGGCAGGTTTGGTTTTGGAAGCCTGTCTAGGTTTGAAAATTTGGGAGTTGGTGGAAGCTTTGATCATTAACGGGCTTGTCGATCATTCGTGTTATTCAAATTTGGTTATGAAACTTGCAAAAGAGAAGAGGTCAGATTTGCTTTGTGTTTGTGTTAGATATGCTCCAGATCTTGGATCATCTGAGTTACTTTGCATTTTGAAGTATTTTCTTTGTCCACCGAAAGATGCATATGGCAGCATGGTGAGTGTGAGGAAGGAATGGGAGAGCCAGGCCTTGCTAGCTATTGAGAAGGCAACTGATGAAAAACTTTCTCGGAAAAAGTTATGTGTGGCAAAGGAGGCTTCAATTTGGCTGATGGTTGCACATGATGGGTTTTCAGTTTCTGAACTTTGTTTGCATTATTTGCTGGGATCATCTAATGTTGATGAAGTGATACTATCATCCTCAATTAGTAAGTTAAGCGGTAAAGAGATGATGAATTTGATTCGGTACTTGGGGAAATGGTTGAAGAAGTTTGAGAGGTTCCCCCAGGCACGACCATGCCCAGAAGCATCATATATGTTGGGTTTATCTGCTTGTGATTGGGTTCCCAAGCTTGAAGTGGTTGTGAAATGTCTTGGCTTGGTGTTGGATGAGAACTTTTCTTCTCTGGTTTTGCACCCTGAGTTTCGGGATGAGCTGAGATCTATAGAGGGAGTCGTCAGTTCCCTAGTTCTGGAAACAAGGTTTTGTTGTCCGATAGCTAACGTACTCAAGAATTTAGTAGTTGATGATGAAACCGTGCAGAATTAGGAGCTGTATCAACTCTCAATGTAGTGTTGTTATTCAATGATGTTGCTATTGCAAAGTTTTGTTTAATTAATCTTGTCAGTGTAATCATCATTTATTTTGGAATGAACTGTTGCAATTTTAAATGTTTCTTTTGTGAATGATTTGATATTGACTATAATTGTAAATACTTACGAGTTTTGACTGCTTTTATCTCCTTTGTTTGAGAATTTTGGTGACAATCTGTGGCGAGTGCCACAGGATCTTATGGAAGATCTTTATCCTGGAATATCTACCATATTTCCTCAAGGATTAGGAACGTTGTTNGTGCAGAATTAGGAGCTGTATCAACTCTCAATGTAGTGTTGTTATTCAATGATGTTGCTATTGCAAAGTTTTGTTTAATTAATCTTGTCAGTGTAATCATCATTTATTTTGGAATGAACTGTTGCAATTTTAAATGTTTCTTTTGTGAATGATTTGACATTGACTATAATTGTAAATACTTACGAGTTTTGACTGCTTTTATCTCCTTTGTTTGAGAATTTTGGTGACAATCTGTGGCGAGTGCCACAGGATCTTATGGAAGATCTTTATCCTGGAATATCTACCATATTTCCTCAAGGATTAGGAACGTTATTTGTTGTATTTGGCTCTCCGCAGTAACCTTTAACGATTGTATGATTTCCCATGATATCCTAATCTAGTCATCTGCCCATAGGTGATGAATGTTCTGCCGCCATGTTACCCAGTTGATTTGTGAAATGAATTGGGACGAAACAATTTGTGGGGATTATGGCTTCTCTAGTTACAAATTTGCTCAGTTAAAAGGCATGCCTTCTGATTCATCCAGATTTACCAATGATTAGTTGCCTTGAATTAATAAATCATTTTAGAGCCTGTTAATGTTTCTGGTTGTTTAAAAACTTAAAATGCCTGTTCTGTGTTTGCACTATCAAAAGACTTAATCATTCCGAATATGAAAAATAAATAGTAAATTATTTTGTGAACGAACTCCACCGTAGACAAAAATTAAATAGCTACCAGTTACATGTTCCTGCACTAACTTATAAGAACTTTGAATTGTGCTGAAATGACTACAGCTACCAATAGCTTTCCTTTAATCTTTATTCCCATTGTAGTTGGTCTTCAGCAGTAGAGATTTATGCAACCATCAGATGAAGGGCAGCTGCTTCTATGGTTTGCCACAATGCAAAATACGCCCGATTAAGAAAAGCTTTCAAGTCTCAATTTCTCCTATTGTTAAAACCTTCAGTAAGTGCAGACACACGGCCAGCCAAAGGCGGAGGCAATGCAGAAACGGCTCCTTGTATTTCCTGATAAACCAGCAGTGAAAATTATCAATCCAGTCATGGAAGAATTATACAGTTTGAGGAAGAAAAAAAAGGCAACCTGGAAGCATAGCAAATAAAAAAGAGCCACAACCTACTCTTAAGGCATATCACACCCTAGTCCTTTAAAGTACAATGGAATTTTGGATATCGAAGGGCCCAATATTAATGGCAGACCAAACTGATATATGGATACTACACATGAACCAATGTAGCAAACCATGCCTATGAATCAACAATCAGATTTGCAACTCAAATTCAGCAGCTGGCAATTAATTATAAACTGCACTGTTGCCAAGAAATAGGCCTCTAATAAAACAATCACCAGTATCTATCAGTGCGACCTTGTGTTTTTTGTCAACTCCCTCCTTGCTATGCTGGGCTTGCAGAAGGTAATATTGTTAAATGAAAAGGATAAAAGGCTATATCCTAGCGTCTATGTCAGATTACTTACATCTAATGTATGACGAGCTGAAAAGTGAATCAGAAGAATTGCTTTGTTCTCAAACTTGTCCGCATAATTAACTATCTGGTAGTTCATGAATAAAATTAAAGCAAAGAGTTAGAAATGCAGATCGATTCACACATTAGAACAAAATAGACTTATTAAGAGATTAGGGACTGTACCTCAGAGAGATGAGTGTGTCCATAATCTCTTGCCTGCTCCACAGTTGTTGAGTTATCAACATAGGTGCTCTGCAGGAAAAGAAGAGAAATGGATAATGCACTAAACTTGATGACTCAAGCCATTTTAAAGCTCCATGTGGTCTTCTTTTCTTCCCTATTAGTTTGACTTAGTTCTTTTGAGGATGTTTCCAACCAATGACTTAATTCTTTTGAGGATGTTTCCAACCAATAGTGTAGACACCTATTTATACTAAAACCATCCCTTTTATTTTGCATGAAATGGTAAACCCAGGATTTTATTAGTTAAGGTATTCATGACAGCCCTTATACAAAGAAAACATATATGAAAGCATGCATGCAGGTGTACAAACAATTAGCAGGTAATTGACTTCCAATGGTAAATATTTGTTAGCAGACAAGAAGAAGAAACAGAGCCAAACAACTCAGCTAGGTTCCTTCATGACCGCTTATTCAACCCATTGATGACTTGGAGATATACAATGGTGAATTGGAAAATGAATCTCTTGTTGTGTCTACACAAATGCAATTCAGTAAACTAAAATATTCATCTACACTTGCAACTTATTACCCCCTTTCTCTAAGGAATAAGAGAGAAATTTAAAACCATACTATTTAAAGTAGAACAAAAAACAAGCCATATGACCCACCTCCATTACGAGAATCCTTGCCCTTAAAACATCAATATTACTTTCATCAACAATAAAGTCTGACATTGTATCTCCAGTAAAGGCAACTTCAGGTGTTGAAATAGTATTTGTAATCTGCCAATACGAAACTTAACCTTGTCAGACACAAAAACAGGAAAATATGTATCAAAGACAAAAGTAAATCAACCCAGAAACTATCCATCAATGCTAAAACTGGAAAATCATTTTGACAAGCTTAACCATTCATTTTTTTCTTTAAAAGAAATAAATTAAGAATTAGAATATAGAAAGGCAGATGCACAAAGAATAGCAATCACAAGATCACAAACAAAAGAAGAAAGAAAATCCCTTGAAAACATGTATATGATAATGTACTATTATGACTAGTAAGAAAGACCTCCGTGCCTGACGACTTCAATTTCTTAATCTCAGGACCAGGAAGGCCTAAATACTCCTGCTTGAGTTTTTGTTTTACATAGTAAACTATGTAACCCTGCAATAAAACATGCACAATGCCAGTTAGTTCCCAAACAAATTTCAAATTACGTCAGTTAAAAATTTAAATTAACAAGTGTCTCATATGAACCCAGAAGAGGAAAATATTACAAAAGAATAAGGTTTACCTGGCTCGGTATAACATGGTAAGTCTTAAAAGCTTTTACTTTAAGGTCCTTTCTCAAGCAGTATTCTTCCCCTGAAAATACAAGTTGTATGTGCCACAAGAAGTAAGCTGATTTATTTTCATTCAAGGACAGAAGTTGAGAAAAAGTCGAACATAATTACCCACATCCAAACCAATCAAGTTATGATTGAGCTCAGAATGGTCCATTCTTCTATGAACGTTAAATAGTTCCTCCACATTTTCTTTTACACAAGTTGGAACAATAATTGTTGGGGGCTTCATACGATATAGGCCTCTGGTTGCAACATACATGGGCAATCCTCCCTAAGAAACATTAACTCATGAGAATGAAAAACGTTTCTACAATAAAAAAAGAACATTCTATCTATAACCAAAACTAGAAATGTGTAAGATAAGGAACAAAATAAGGTTAAATATTGAGATACTGAATAAACTCATCCAATTCAAAATTCCAGGAAAAAAAAAAAAAGAGTGTTTTAATATTCTATTAACTTTTAAACCTATCAAATTAAAAAAAAAAAATATATATATATATATATATATATTATCTATAAGTTATGCAACACAGATCATATGCAGGCACAGCTTTAACTAGTCAAAAATTACATTTTTCAAAGGTAATAATTATATCAACTATTTCTAATTAATCTTCCAATTACGTTAAACATTCAATACTCCTCTAGGAAAGAATCAATGAATTTTATTCTTACTAAACTCTATACAGAAATAAGAAGTATAAAGATCACTAAGAAGACAGAGCAACTGAAAACGGGAAAAGAGAGATAAGAGCACTAACAATGTGATCCATGTGAGCGTGGGAAATAAAGAGAAAATCTTGAGAGATTGCACGATCTGGGCATCGACCAATATCAAAAGCTAAATTAAGAGATGGGAAAATTATGCAAGTTTCATGGCCTGCTATGGACAATCCCTCCACTTTGTAGCTTTCTATAAACATCTCCTTCTTATCATCTTTGTTTCTCTTTGAAACTGATGCCTCTCCCTCTCCCTCGTGTTTTTCCTCTGTTGAACTCGAGTTTTTGTTTCTTGTCGCCATGTTGTCCACCGAATGGAAGCGAGGAGTGAAAGCAGAAAAAGAAGGGAGAAAACGGGGGGTTCTTGTATATGTTTCTTTTTGTGGTTAAAACTTGTAATTCGTTAAAAGTTCCTTTTTTTTTCCTATAATTTCGCGATCATCTACTCTTACTTTATATTTCTCTTAAAATCTCATTAATTTTGTTGACGCTTGATTTTGAACACCAACGACTCGCACGTGAGAAGCGCCAAGCGAACTTAGGAATTATACGTGATGAATCCATGAGATTTGAATGTGGAGCTGAGATTATATATGTTGTAGAAATTATAAATAATAGGCTGACAAGAGAGGTTTTTATAGTGGTTCGGATGCTCAAACAAGCGACTCCTACATCCACTGTTATTTTATTGATCTCTGATTATTTCTGTGATATTGGCCGTAAGACATACAAAGATGAAGAAATACAGTGTTTACAGAGAGAAAGAATTGAGCTCTTATCTATGGTTAAATCTCAGATGCCCAGCCCCCCTCTTCGGGAAGAGGAGTGCCAATTTATACACCCTTGCACTCAAATGTAATGAGTCTTTTGCAAGTTGCCTTGACACATAAAAGGCTCTCATCCATTCATTTCTTGAAAGGAAATAGGATTGGTAAGAACATCTTTGAGGAGATATAGGCTTGGCAACTAGTACAGAAAGACATTTATTAGGCTAACATAAGCATGACTTTTTAGGCATAACAGAAGCCCCTAGTTTTTGGAGTGCGTAATCGCGCTTCAGAAACTAAGGTCTTTGATCTGAATGGCTGAAGTCTCAAACTGAAGAGCTCGAACTATTCTTGGCGTGATCGAGTGCTGAGAGTTAGGAGCTGATCGCGATCTGTTAGGAGCTCGACTTGAAAGCAAAACGAGCTCAATCTGAGCAAAATGAGCTCAACTTGAGAGCAAAATGGGCTTAATTTGAGCAAAATGAGCTCAACTTGAGACCACGACGAGCTCAATCTAAGATCAAAACGAGCTCAATCTGAGCAAAACGAACTTAATCTAAGATCATAACAAACTCAATCTAAGCAAAACGAGCTCAATTTAAGAGCAAAACGAGCTCAACTTGAGAATAAAACGAGCTCAATTTAAGAGCAAAACGAGTTTAACTTGAGAGCAAAACGAGCTCAATCTGAGCAAAATGAGCTCAACTTGAGAGCAAAACGAACTCAACCTGAGCAAAACGAGCTCAATCTGAGATTATAACAAACTCAATTTGAGCAAAACGAGTTCAACTTGAACAAAAACGAGCTCAACTTGAGAGCAAAATGAGCTCAACATGAGCAAAACGAGCTTAACTTGAGAGCAAAACGAGCTCAATCTGAGCAAAACGAGCTCAACCTCAAAGCATAACGAGCTCGACCTCAAAGGTCATAACGAGCTCTACTTGAAAGGTCATAACGAGCTCGACCTGAGAGCATAACGAGCTCGACCTGAGAGGTCATAATGAGCTCAACCTGAAAGGTCACAACGAGCTCGACCTGAAAAAGTCATAACGAGCTCGACCTGAACGGTCACAACGAGCTCGACCTAAGAGCACAAGAGATCAACGATCTCAGCGTGTGATTAGTGATCTGAACACGCGATTTGAAGCTAAAGATCAGCGATCTAAAGCCAAGGATCAGGACGATCTGTGCATACGATCTGCGATCTGGCCACGTGATCGGAGAACTCTGATGCATTCGATCTGCGATTTGGCCACACGATTGGAGAATTCTGACACGTGCGATCTGCGAACTGGCCACGCGATTGGAGAATTCTAACGCGTGCGATCTGCGATCTAACCACGTGATCGGAGAACTCTGACGCGTGCGATCTGGCCACGTGATTGGAGAATTCTAACGTGTGCAATCTGCGATCTGGCCATGCGATTGGAGAATTCTCTGCGATCTGGCCATGCGATTGGAGAATTCTCTGCGATCTGGCCACACAATTGGAGAATTCTGACGCAGGTTTGAGATCTGAGCACGCCATCAGGGAACTTGGACACAGGTTTGAGAATCGGACCTGCATGGGCCACCAAACTATTGACGCTTAATTTTGGACGCCAACGACTCGCACGTGAGAAGCGCTAAGCGGACTTAGGAATCACACGTGATGGATCCATGAGATTTGAATGTGGAGCACAGATTATATATGTTGTAAAAAACATAAATAATAGGCTGACAAGAGAGGTTTTTATAGTGGTTCGGATGCTCAAACAAGCGACTCCTACATCCACTATTATTTTATTGATCTCTGCTTATTTCTATGATATTGCCCGTAAGACATACAAAGATGAAGAAATATAATGTTTACAGAGAGAAAGAAGTGAGCTCTTATCTATGGTTAACTCTCATATGCCCAGCCCCCCTCTTCGGGAAGAGGAGTGTCAATTTATACACCCTTGCACTCAAATGTAATGAATGTTTTGCAAGTTGCCTTGACACATGGAAGGCTCTCATCCATTCATTTCTTGAAAGAAGATAGGGTTGGTGAGAACATCTTTAAGGAGATATGAGTTTGACAACTAGTACAGAAAGACATTTATTAGGTGACATAAGTATGACTTTTTAAGCATAACAAATTTTGATTTAATTTTTTAGCCGAATGACAATTGACCCTAATCTATGCAAAAAGACACTTTTTCTCCTTGCTTTTGGAAACATCTAATGTTATTGTCATTTTTCAGATTTATAGATGTTAAATTTTATTGTGAAAGGACAATCCTGTCAATTCACTTCATATATAAGGTTATGTAAATGCAGACAGAAAATTTATAAAATGAAATTCAAGCACGCAAACTGGTCCGAACACTCTGGATAAAAAAAAAAAAAATTATGAAATGGATGAACTTTTTGGGACTAACCTTTTATATTTGATGATTTTCTTAATTAGTTATTAATTGTTTTTTTCCATCGACTGTAGGTAATTAATTTTAAAAATATTTATCTTCTAATTGGTGAAAACAAGGGTAGAATTAAAAATTTAGTGTTCAAAGCCAGTCAAGTAGAAAATGAGATGGACGGAAACTGACTTTGGAGTAAAAATTTAATTGTTGCTAAAATTTAGGGGGAAAATTGTTCTTTTGTGATAGATTGGGGGTTAATAAGAGTGCAGCCTAATTGCTTTTATTTACTCATTAATTTTTACTCGGAAGACGGTAGCAAAAACTGTATGAAAGCCAACCCTCAAACCTTGCAGAAATAACTGTAATAAAGAGCGAGAGACGTATTTGTAATGAGAAATTCAATTTAAAAATTAATTAATGCAGCAGTGAAATATTGGAGTCTAGGAACAAATCTATGACATTCACTGTAATCGCAAAAGAAGAAGAAAATATATATATATACACAAGAATTATGGTTCTTACTTTGTTGAATGTTTTAAATATCTTTGATTTTTAAGGTTGAGAAGGGTGATGTTTAAAAATCTTCGAGTTCAATTAGAAGCAAGAAAAAGAAGGTGATGGAGTATTGCTATGAACCTGAAAAAATGGAGGAGGTAATGCTGTTCAGCTTATCTAGAATGCTAAAAATCATCTCTGACGAACGTATTACAGTATGATTTTGCAAACATCTGGCTTAACATTTATGTATATGTAGCTTTAATCAGAAAGTAAATTTCCTTGCTGGGATTAAGTTCAAATATAGACCCTTTTATTTGTGCCTTGAAAAACATAGTAAAAGGACTGCAAAATCAGTCTAGCGTTTCCTCAGCCTGTTTGAAATCCAGTATGAATTTTTTTTAGTTTGAGTTGAGCTGCTCTAGGGCTTTAGCATTTGATTTTGCTCGCTTGACTTTGATGATTGTGCTCAGCATGCCTTGAAGAAGGACGCAGAACACAGCCATGCCTTTTTGCAGATTTTTAGTACAAATGGTGTAAACAACTTTTGCTTGCGCGAAGGAAATAAATTGCTTTTTCAATTCGAGTTAAGTAGCCAACGGCTTTTTCCCTTTCAAATAACAACTTAACGACACTTTTTCACTCACTAAAATATCACTTTTTCCTTAAAAAAATACACTTTTTGATTTGACGACGAACAGAGAATAAACTTGATTCATTCTTTTAGGATTTTTCAAGAGAGGAGGCCGATGAGGTTTTTTATGGTGGAAGGTTAGACTTTAGTGGTTGTGATTGGTTTGAATTTGACTTAAAAGAGGAGGCTAAACAACTTTAATTGCTCGATTATCGACGATTGGTAAGGTTGGTGAGAGTAAGGTTTAAAGGGTTTTAATGACTGATGATCGGGAAAAAAAATTATGGTAGTTTAGAGTCGTAATGATGTCGAAATCAACAGATGATTGGTGAAGTTGATGGATAAGTGTCATTAAATATATTTTTTAAAGTGAAAAAGTGATATTTTAAAAGTTTAAGGGTAGAAAAGTTTCTTTAAATTATTGTTTAGATGGGAAAAAACAGTTTACTCTTTCAATTATTGCGAAAATTATTGTGAAACCTACTTAAACAGTAACAAGTATTAAACAAACAATAGGCAATTGAATAAAGAGGTAACAAAATATTAAAAGAACAATTTGCAACGAGAATGCTACCGATTTTATACAGAAATTCAATTTAAAAATTGATTAATACAGCAGAGCAAAATTGTAATCTGAAAACAGATCTATGACATTCACAGTAATCGCAAAAGAAGAAGAAGAAAGTATTCAAGAATTAATATTGATGGTGTGGAAGGGGAAAGCGACACAGAGGACACATGTGACTCTTCTCCAGCCATGGAACGATGCAATCACCATGATAAAAATGGAAGCAAGGCAGACGAAACACTTCAACTCCAAGCTCGAATTCCTCCAAACATACGCTACACTTCTCATCCTCTGAACCACAAAATTTTCCCCTCTCCAGTGCTTCAATCGAAGATTGAGTAGCCGGCCTGAACATCTCAGAAGCCCTGGATTCTTCTAAAGTCCTCCTAATTATCTCTTCATATCCCAAGTAAGAAACTCTTTGAATATCCAACGCCGTTAAATAGTGAGGGATTGACATTCCATGATTCCTTTCTTCAGTGTTGAGTAATCCCCACAGGCGTCTAGCTATGACTGCAGCCCTCGAGTAGTACTCATGTGTGATTGATCTATGCAAGGCCTCTGAAGAAATCGTCCGCCCAGAAAGAAGAGAAGATTTACAAACCAGACATGGGAAGCTGTCGAAAGAACCCATTAATAAATCGAATGTGGGTACTTCCACAGATACAGTCTCCACTCTGGTTTCTTCTGGCACAAGAATCTCCCAGTAATTATCATCCATCTCCACGCAAACTTGTAGATGCCGGTATATGTGATAGTGAACATTTGACGTACCGTAGTAACCTTGATGCTCGGACACATGACGGGTTATGGGGTTGTGGTGGTTCATCATCGTCCTTAACGACATACTGTATTTCGAGAGTGAATTGTTACTATGGAGTGTGTCTGTGTGTGATGCTTGATCAGTAAGTAACTGGGTTAACAAAAGAAAGAAGAAGAAAGCGCCTTGGACATTGATTTGCTGTGCGTGATTTCGTAAAGTCTCACCAGTGAAATCCTTTTATATAAGATTTTGATAACCCTTAGTCAATCAGGATTTACAGTTCAGGTAGAAGTCTCCTAATTTGACATAAGAAAGAAGAAGAAAGCGCCTTGGCAAAATTTACTCTCTGTAATTTCCTAAAGCAATTTTGATAACCCTGAATTAATCAGGATTTACAATTTTAAGTAGAAGAAGTTTCCTAGTCCGAAGGGATCTAATAAAATCTAACCAAAATAATTCAAATTTATTTATTTTTTCTTTAAAAAAATCAAATTACAAGTTTGTACCCTCAACGGTTCGAAAAAATAGTTTGGTTTGCAAGAGGGAAGAACTAAAGGGAGTTTGTAGAAAAGGGTCAAATATGTAATATCACCTATGAAATTGAGAATTATATAATTTTTTTTTTTTTAAGATACACTCCCTGCCCCGCTCTTTCTCTCTGTTCACGATCTTTAGTTTCTCACTTTCTCTAGAAATTTCGAAAACACTCGCTCTGAAACCAAATCATGGATCATCAGCAATGGCACTTCAGGCCACCACCCCCGGCCAACAACATCTGTCCAATTTGCTATATATCTCACTTCCCATTTTGCCCTCCGCCTCCCCCTCCTCCGCCGCCCTACGCTAATCAAAACCCTAGATTTCCACCCCACCCCGGCTTCGACCCTAGAACTTGGCACGGTGTGAACCCTAATTTCGAAGGGCCAAATCCGGTACCGCCGGTTTATGATTACTATGGTGGTACCAACGGTTTTGTTAGTGAATATGATAGGAATTATAATAATAAAAGAATGAGAATTGATGAGAACAATTACCAGTCACCTGATCACGAGCGCCGATTGAAGCTGATTCGCGATCACGGCTGCGCTTCTGGAAACCCTGAGTTTTTTAATAGGAATGGGGTTTATTCTGCTGAAAATCATGCAGCTAATAATTCTGTTCATGTGAATCATGATTGGCAAAGTTATGGTCCTAACAATCAACCACCGCCAACGGCGTTACCACTACCGCTGTTACCTCCACCGCATCATGGATGGCAGCACCAAAATTATTGTAACGGTAATGAGCATTTGAATACACCAGGAGGTTACTTATCACATCACACTGGCAATGGCATTGGGCAGCCTCCTCTTCCTACTTCTCCACCGCCGCCTTTGCCGGTGGATCCCCCACTGCCACATCTGCCCCAGCCACCACCACCACCGAAAACGTCTTTGTTTCCTGTACCTTTGAGTCGTCCTTCCTCATACCCACCAATTTCGCATGCTTCTGCTGAGTTTCTTAGGGAGGTATGTGTTTGTTGTCGTATGCTTAGTTTGTGGTTTTGCGTCTTAATTGTTGGCATTGTGTTGTTTGATTTAAATTATTTTGTTTGTATCATGAAGGAATCCCGGTCATTGTCTATGCCGTACCTGGGAGAAAGCCAATCGTTTCCCCTGAAGCAATTATCTCCGGAGAAGCCAAAAGTTGTGAATGCTTTGCAGCTGTTTAAGCAACCTCATCGAGCTACTCGCCCTGATCATATTGTGATAATACTTCGTGGGCTTCCAGGTAGCTTGTTTTGATTGGTGCATTCTTAATAATTCGTCATTATTTTTAATGTTTCTGTAGAAGAAATATTGGTGAAATTTGAATCTTTACTATAGGCTATTGGATGTATTCCTGGATTGTGGTATGAGATACTCTCAGTGCTCAAATGTTTGTTGGAATTTCAGCACTTGACTGAGTTTCTAGTATCATTTTTCTTAATGGACTGAGCAGATTACGGGACATGGTTTATGAGAAAATTTTTTGGTTAATTTTTTTTAAGGGATGTGCTTACGTGGAGAGTTGTGTGCAAGGACTACCTTTGAAGACCCCTAGCAATTAGCTGACACATACATAGACAGTTTATTTTCATTTGTTTTGTGACTTTTAGATAAATGTTTCCTGCTTATTAGTAGAGAAAGGGAAATGTGCATAAATTCTGGTTCATAGTTTGGCAAAACATGCCTAATCAAAGTTTCTATGATTGTAGTTGGAATCTTTATTGTATTTGTTTATATTTACAGGTAGTGGAAAGAGCTACTTAGCAAAAATGTTGCGTGACCTTGAGGTTGAAAATGGTGGTGATGCTCCTAGAATTCATTCTATGGATGACTATTTCATGACTGAAGTTGAAAAGGTTGGCACTGTGTTACTTCTGTGTTTGATGTTCTCATTGAAATCTTAAGTGGTTGTTTCGAATAGAAATCTCTTTTTCATTTCCTGCTGCATAAAGTGCATCGGCGCATCTGCATGCATGGTATATGGTCCTTTCACAGACACCTCTACACACACATTCATAAAAAGACGTAGATTATGTGTCATTCCGAGTGAGGTTCTTACTTTATAGAATGTTATAATAAATCATGTATCTTCTACTTTGAAGATTGAGGAGGGTGATGTTTCAAAATCTTCAAGTTCAATTAGAAGCAAAAAACCAATAACAAAGAAGGTGATGGAGTATTGCTATGAACCTGAAATGGAGGAGGTAATACTGTTCAGCTTATCTAGAATGCTAAAAATCATCTGTGTCGAACATATTATAGTATGATTTTGCAAACATCTGGCTTAACATTTATGTATATGTTGCTTTAATCAGAAAGTAATTGTTTTTGCTGATATTTTTTAGGTCAAACTATATACCCCTTATTTGTGTCCTTAAAAGCATAGTAAAAGGATTTCAAATCAGTCTAGCATGTCCTCAGCCTGTTTCAAATCCAGCATTAATTTTTTAGCCTGAACTGCAATAGGCTTTACCGTTTGATTGTGCTAAGCATGCCTTGTCAAAGAACACAGAATACAGCCATGCCTTTTTACAGATTTTTAGTACGAATGGTGTAACGAACTTTTGCTTGCACTCAGGAAATGAATTGCCTGTTCAAATATTGTGAAAAATCCCATAAATAAAGTTAAAAATATGACCTATTATAGGCTGTTCTTAATACTGCTTTCTGTTTTATAATCCTATTTAGGTTTTTAAATTTCCTTTCATATGCAATGCTTAACTGCTCTTAGTGCATTAGCATATTGGCATTTTAACTACTTGCTTGTTCATCATACAACTATATTGTTATTTTCTTGAAGTTTGATTGATATTTATTCCCACAACAGGCTTATCGATTGAGCATGTTGAAAGCATTTAAGAGGACTCTTGAGGAGGGAAATTTCACTTTTGTAATTGGTATGAGATCTTTTAAAGTCCCAGTTGAAAACATGCATTTCCATTATTATTATTGGTTGTGTTTTTATCATTTACATTCTTTTCCATTCTGGCCACCGCAATGGTATTGGCAATGTTGAGATGGTCATTTGTCTAGAAGTGGAATAATTATGTTCTTTGTTGAAAAGTTGTTCTAATTTGATGAAATTGTTTATTTTGATCACTTGATATCAAGGCAGTGTCTATATTTGGTTTTTGATATCTGAAATGTGTTTCTAGTGGTAGCCCCAGGTGGGAGATATAACTCTCTTTAAGAATGCGGGTTTGTTTGAACCTGCCTGAATTATGGCCTGTTTAGAAAACTGGCAATAGTACATTTTCACTTTTTTCTGTTCTATAAAAAGTTTAAACTATAGGCATTAGAATAAGTCAAAAGAAATTGAATGTTCTTCCTTGAGTTAAACTGGCTACTTACAGCATTCGAGAACGTCAATAATGTAATTGGGTTATAGAATGAGGGTGATGCAGTGCCTCCGCACTGCTTGCATTTTCACTAACCACAGATGCAGTTTTGTTCGGCAATTGACCCTTTTGTTGCTGTTATGTGTGCCTCGTCTTAGTGGATGACCGCAATCTGCGGGTAGCTGATTTTGCTCAGTTTTGGGCATTTGCAAAGGTATACCCTTAATTCTTTTTTCCTTCCAACATCTGTAAGTATATATGTTGTCTTTTCTGTTTCCTGGGACTAGTTTAGGTCTGTAGGTGCACATAATCATATGCAGATCTCATTGAAGTTAGAAGCTAATAATTTTAATGTGTTGCATTTGTTTGCTTATGTTTTATGGGTTTTAACCACATGGGGTGTCCCTTTGATGCTTAATGCGATTGTTTACTTATAATATATACTTCCTTTTTTGGGCTTACTTTAAGTGGAGTCTCTGCTCTGTATTTGGTATGAATCTTTTGTTTGCTGTCAAAAGCAGAGAGTTAAACAATTTTATTTGAAATGTTAGAATACAATGCCATTACTAAGTTAAATGGATTAGCAAAGCAGGGAAATATTTATGAAATCTTCTCTATCAGTGTTTGGAAGTTCTTTGCTCTATTTTTTCCCCTTCTGTTTTCGTATTAGTTGTACTTCATCTCTAGACAGCGTTTTAATTTTTTAAAAATTATAGGTTATAAGATGTATTAAGTATGGTACTCATCATCCTTAAGGAAGGATTATCATCATTTTTGGGACCTTTCTCTTTTGTGGCCCAGAGATGATCCATGATTGTTGTACAAGCAATCCAAATTCATAGCAGGGAACTTTGGTGTGTTTACTAACATAATATGAACTAGCAAATTTTAACAATAACTTTGGGGAGGCACTGCCTGTTTAATATCAGCATATTTGATTTGATTTATGGAAACATCCATTTTATGTCTCTGAATAAGTTAGAAGCTGAACTAAAGCCGTTACCAAAAAGTCAGTTGCATATAATGAAGGTATTGACGTCCTATTTCATTCATCTAACACCATATGATTGTGCATGTGTGGCTTCTATTTTTAACCCTGAGAGCGTTTGTTGTATGAGTAATGCTAGACATTCAAAAATGTACACCAAAATTAACACCCTAAGTGATGCATCATCTTGTTTGGAATTGTTATTTCATTTACCAATTGATCACCTCATTTACATCTCAACACCACATAAGATTACCCATCCCGTGGGAGGAGACTTTTGGGATAACTTTTGGGATAACTTTTGGGATGTGCAGCATTATTGTTGTTATATATACCGTGTGCTAAGTTGGATATTGAGAAAAGAAAGGTTGTATCTTGATCCATTATGTGTAAAGCTTAGTTATTGTTGTCTTTTCTTGTCAGTAGTGTAAAGTATACTAGTACAAATGTTATTCAAAATTCTTCCTGAATTGTTATACTTCTCCCTTAGAAGTTTGTTCTAGGCAGCTGTGGGTATACATGGTCCATCTATACTGTTTATTGTTACATTTTATCAGCTTATTCCGTTCTATTTATTTTCTTTCTCATTACTTGATTTCTCGAACTTAAAATACCTTGTTATGGACTTCTTGTTTGAAGGAAACTTCCCAATGTTTAAGTGAGCAACGAACTAACTGACTATGGCTATGTATATTTTAAAGTTGTGTTTGCCTTGGTTTGGAACCACTAATCTCTAGGTGGTTTTATTGAATTTGTGTTGATTGAACATCTAATTATAGATAGTTTGGCAGATTTTGGGAAATTTCATTTTTAGTTGTTTTTTCATGCTTCCTATTGTCATTGTGTTAAAAGTTTGGAAAAGAAGGAATGTTGACAATAATATGCTAAAGTGTCTGAACGTTTTATGTGAACTTCCACAATACACTGATAACTGAAGAGAGTAAGTCTGGCCTCATTACTTGGTATGTGGTGCATTTCAAGTACTCACTTTGAACACTAATTTGCCTGACCTTTACATATGGTTATTAATTTAGTAATTATGCTAGTGTTATATTTGATTTTTATTTGCTGAATAGTGAGGTGGGAAAAAGCAATTGCACATTCTGTCATTTAGATGAGATGGCAATGAAACATGATCCGTTAGGAAGTTTAGATTTCTCCAGTTGATGATGCAGTTGTACACTAATATTACTTATTTCCTCGCAAATTGCCAGTGTTGTATGTTATATGATGATGTTTTAAGCAGGTAGATAATATGAGGTTCTCTTGTTTATTATTTTCTTTTCTTATTGTTGCTTGTTTGCTTGTCAGAGGTCGGGTTATGAAGTGTACATTTTAGAAGCTACATATAAGGACCCCGCGGTGAGTTTGGATATTATTTATTTATTTATTTATTTTTTTTTTTTTGAAGAATTATTCCTTTTATGTGGTTTGATTATTTATGGTTTCTGTTCTTTGTATGAAGAAATTGTGATTTTAGGGTGAGAAGTTCTTCTCACTTGATAATGAAAGTATGTAAATAATTTGGTGAAATTTCAGGGCTGTGCAGCTAGGAACGTGCATGGTTTTACCTTTGATGCGATTGAAAAGATGGCTGGACAATGGGAAGAAGCTCCATCTTTGTACCTGCAACTGGATATAAAGGTTATTATTACATGCTCTTAATTTAATAATATTGGTTGAAATGCTGGAAGTTAGAGCTAATTATTGTTCATAGGTAGAGAAATTCAAATGTAAACTTTTTTAATAGAATCTGAAATGAAAAGTCTATTTGACATGTGTCGGCTTGTGAAATTCTAAGAAATTTTGTAATCTTTTTTCAGAACTTTAGTAACTTACTTTTCTGTATTTGCTGTATTCTTGCTGGCATGACAGTCTTTATTCCATGGTGATGACCTGAAGAAAAGTGGGATTAAAGAGGTAATTCAATATTTCTGTTGCTGATTTTGCCTTTTTTAATTTTTTAAGAATAGAGTACGATAAGTGCCTTTGCCTGATGATAGCTAGATTCTGTCTTTTCTGAAGTCAGGCCTAGCCTATTGAACCCAAACTTGGCCATGCCTTGTATGACTACTTGTCAAACCATGGAGAATTTTGCTTCCCCCTTTTCATAGAGGATAGGCTACTGTAACTCAAATTTTTGACAAAAATTGTGACACTAATTTATGACACTTGATTCGACTTAAACTAATGGACTTGGATGAGAAGTTAAGAGTTAGTTATTTATAATGCCAACTAAGCAATTTTTAAGCCATTGGATTACCTTGAATCAAGGGCCATGAATTTGTGTCAGACATTTGTGTAAAATATTTGAGTTAAAATAGCTTGACCCCTTCATAAAAACTTATTAATCTGTCTGGTTTGGATGCTTACTTGAGTCATGGTAATGGCTCACGAAATTCATTGAATTAGTAAGCTCAATGTAGATGGTCCAGCAGCATCTAGTGTGTTTGAAAAACTTATGCAAGTAAAAATTACCCTCTAGAAAGATTTGGTCTTGGATCTTATGCAGTTGTCATAATTAATTATTCAGCTCTTATCTGTTTCTTCTCCCATAAAAGTTCTTCATTGTTTCTGTATGGGGAAATAGAAACATCCCTGAAATGAAATGGTGAATTATACTGGATATTGTCCACAGTTCAAAGAAAAGTATTCGATATTGCTTGTAATAACAATCAGCGGTGATGTATTAATTATGTCGAAGTGCATTTTGTGTTATGTTGTTTGTTCCACAATTTTTTTTTTTTTCAATGCTAAAATCTTTTAGGTAGACATGGACTTGGAAGATGAAGATATTGATGAAGGTCTGTCTGCACAACAAGAAATACTCTCTAACAACATTACAGTTGTTGGGGATCAACCACCTTCTGGTATGTTCAAGTGTTGATTTTGATAGTTTTTGTGTCTTTGTTTATGCATGTTGTGATTGAGTTGTTTTGATTTACCATATTAAATTATATAAGTTGCAAGAATTGGGATTTTTGAATTGTTAGTCCGTCGCATATATCTGTCTGCTTGTAGTTACTGGAGTAAAAGCACTTGAATGTTGGAATATGTATCTCATTAGGGGGTTAAATATCATATTTAATAATATAAGGGTGTGTGGATCTAATAAGAAATCAAGGCAATTTAGTGGAAGTACTCAAAGAAAACAACTTTGCATCAAATGTCCTCCACATTTCCTTTCTTACCACAATTAATTGTAACTTCTAAAGTAAGCTTTACATCTAGTTATATGTTCAAATACCCAAATATTGAACATTACACCTACATCCACATTTTTCTTACCAAGCCATGCACTGAATGGAGTTAACAGCCTCTGTGCAGACTGCTTATGTAGATACTTGTATGTATATACATGCCTGTTAACATGTGTATACATATAACTATATACATAAGTTAGATAAGGTGCAACAGCTCCTTTTATAATATAGATAATAGCAGTGTTCTCTGCATGACCTTGAGTTTGGATGACTTTTTTTACTTGCTTAGTAATCTAGTCTTGTGTCATGTGGAGAGTTGATTTTATGAATAATTTTGCTAGGTTTATTTTTCTTGAATGCAAAAAATCTCTTTTCTGCATCTGATTTACTTTTCCATACCTATATGACTTACCATGTCCTACTAATACACATTTTTCATTGGTTTATCGTGGATCAATTTTGTTTTTCCCCCTCAATCATATGGAATGATTATCTTTTAAAATTTCTCAAGTTTTCCCCATTGTTTTATCTAATTTTTGGGCTGATATATTATATTATTATTTGAGCTTTAGATTCTCCTTCTGATGGGAAGAGATGGGATGCTGAAAGTGATCATCCAACACAAGTAGTTAAAGACTTGGGCAGTTGTAAGTGGTCAGATGATTTAGAGGATGATGATGCTGAAAGATCTAAAGTTGTGAAGGGTAATTTAAATTCTCTTTCTGGGCTGTTCCAAACTTATGGTAGGGAAGGGAAATCTGTTCGTTGGGGTGACCAGGTATCTACTAGATTTCACCAAATTTTTTTTTTCTATGTTGAATGCTAATACATAGCTTGTAGCTTGTTCCTGGTGATTAGCTTGATCACCTGTTATGCTAATACTTATGGGCTTTCATCTGGCTTTTGAGAAGATTGGGGAGCAGATACAGAGCATTTGAAATTTTAATGGATGTTATATAATTCATACTTGGAGGGGGAAAACATTAATGACTTCTGAATATTTACTGCTGAATTATTTTACCTGTTTTTGAGATTTATAATATCCATAACTAATGTTCTCTCATGTGATAGTTTATGTTTAGAAAAAATAGAAAAAAAAGAGGTAGTTTAATATAAGAAAGATTTTCACTCTGTCTATCTAGCAACATATGTATATGCATGTGTGCATGTGACATTTTATTAGTGTAGTCGTGGTATTGCTTAAGCAGTTTAGAGTTCAACCTGCAATAGCAGTGGTCTATTTCTTTGGATTTGTATGTCCTTAGGAAATAACTCCACTACAACTTTGCATTTCATTTTTTTCTAACAAGTTTAGAAAAATATATTCTTGGATAAGAAACAATAAAATTTATATTACTTGCATGTTTAGAAAGTTTGGTGTATCCACTTAATTCTGTCCCTTTCCCCGTGATTATTTTCCTAAACTATTCAGCTTGTCATGTTTTCTAATTAATTTTATTACCAGGTTGGTGATACTGGTTTTTCAATAGGTGCCGCAAAGAATGCTGACATGCTGTCGTTAGTAATTGGACCGGGTGCCGGATACAACTTGGTCAGTCATGCAATAATAATGTTGCCTATAATTTGGATAATTCAAATAATTTTTAAATCTGTAATGATTGTATATTCGCTTTTTTAGATAATACGGTTTTGTAGTTCATGCACATTACTAGTATTTGCTATTTATTCTTTCCATTTTTGTTGGTAGAACATGCTTTTTTCTTGGGGCCAATAGGATGGGAAGGATGGCTTTTATTTTCGTGTTCACATTCTATGATTGAAAATTTTCACCTTATGTTTGCGGTCCACAAAGATTCACTTTATAAGTGTGTTTTGTGTGCTTCCATCGCCTGCAGAAGTCTAACCCATTAACTAAAGAAGAGCGATCAGGATCAATGCATAGTGTTGGCAAATCAGAGAAGCAGAGCTCATTCCAAGAGCATCTCCGTGCAGAGCGGGAGTCGTTCAAAGCTGTTTTTGATAGGAGGCGACAGCGGATTGGTGGACTCGATTTGGAAGAGGAAGGATAACGGAAAAAAAGCTAGGGAAGTTTTCTGTTTTCCTAATAGGCATTGTTCTGATATCTTTGTTATTCTTTTGGGGGTCATTTAATTACCCATTTTTCCGAGGAAACATTTGTCAACTATAGAAAGATGGCTCAGTGGTATATGTTGTTTTCTGGGTTACTTTCTTAGTCCCCCGTCCCCCCTAAAAGTTAGGCCCCTCCCTTGAGTGAACCCAGAACGTGGAATTTTTCTGAGAGGTGAAGGGCAATATGGCAAAAGTTGCCTTTGGTGTTGGATTCTGTAATCGTAGTCGAGTGAGAATGTTGTACTATTGGTAGAGAAACTACTTGGTGGATTTTTGATAGTATTGTAGTCACCACATTATAATTTTTGGTACCAATTGTTGTATGATCTCATCTTGATCAACACATAATGAAAATAGTGCTTATACATACAGTCTGAAGATTTGTCCAAATTTCAGATGAATATTTGAAGTGTTTTTATTTTCTTATACCACAAATTACCTTGTAGAGTTTTAATTTTTGTTAAAAAATATATCTTGTGATGAAAGATTCGAGTTTGTCTATCCGATGACAAAGATTTGCGTGCATCGTGCTAGATGTTGCAAAAACCATATAAATCTCCAAGAATCAAATGCAAATTTGTGGGTTTTAATCTGTTTGCTGTCAACTATAATAGTATAATCATCAATCTTTGCAATATAAAAACCTAGTCCTGGAATGAGAATTTTGATTCGTCTAACCGTAAGTGGAATATACTAATACTAATACTATCACGTGTCACATTGATGACCAAGATTGATGTTGCTCTCTCACTTCCAAAATCAATCATAAATTGAAGATTACATTTACAATAATCCCTTTATGGGTATCCTCTTCTTATCATTACTTGTAGCTAATAGGCCAACACATTGACATTGCTCTCTCTCTCTCTCTCTCTCTCTTATATTTTTCTCTCTTTTCATGGCCGGTGCCACTGGGCACTGCCTTCCACGCTTCATTGATACTGAATCAATGAAAACCATTACTACTGTTCCCACCTCCAGGCATTCCCTTCACAACACTACTTTTCACTATGTAAGTCAATGAACCTCCTTGTTATGCTTGATTATGTAAATGAATCTTTCACTGAATACTTGTTAATTATGTATCAGAGATATCAGTCGTGTTCACTCTCCATGAATGGTTGCCAAGGAGACTCTCCACTTCCTGTTGGCACAATACAAAGTCGTACTCTTGCTCCAGTTCCTTCTCCTGCTTTAGCCATGGACAGACTCAACTCAGCCATTTCCGAGTTGAAATCCAACCCACCTCCATTAACGTCTGGCATCATAAGGCTCCAGGTACGGTTATGGTAAATTAAGTTGGAGTTTAATGTCACTGTCTCCTTGTTTCTTCGATGTGGATGGATGACTCATTTCATCTGTAATCGACTAATCAATCAGAGGGTAATGGGCTCCTGCCACGTGGTTTTCTTCCACTGGATGCCCTGATTCTATTTATTCTTATCTTGCACNATACATATATAGTAACATCCCTACACATATAACGCAAAATGCCACTTGAATGTGTTAAAATAAATATTCCAGATATCAGTTGACAAATAATGCTACACTCATTTGATACCACATTATGTATTAATCATCAGAGGATATATGATGCATAAAAATCAAAAGGATGAAGTACACAGTCCATAGACTGCTCGTTTGTTCACAGATCCTATATAGGACCTCCTGAATATTTGTAGGATGACATTGCTACAAAAATGAAATTGAAATTATTGATTATTAAAGCTGGATCGAAGAATGGCTTGTTTATTACCTGGATCGAAAAATGGAGCTGTCGTTAACGAATGGAGTTGTCGCCGTCGATTTCCAGCGAGGAACGGAGCTGTCGTCGTCAATTTCCGGTGAGGGAGGAAGACGTCGTCGTCGATTTCAGAGAGTTCAGATGTGATTTGGGTGGGATTTCAGAGAGAAATCTTCGCAGAGAACAAACAACAGAGATGAAGCTGAAAATTTTTTGCAGAGAAGAGAGAAGAAGCTGAGAAATTTGCGTAAGAAACTGAGAAAATTTTCATAAAAAACTGAGAAAGAGATGAACTGAACGCGATGAGAAGAAGGCTGCGTGTATTAGGTTTAGGGATTTTTAATTGGACCGGTTTATCAGTCGGTCTAGTTGGACCGGCGGTTCACTGAAAATATCCGATTTTTTAACGGTTTAACTCGGTCTATTGCATTACAACGGTTTTAGAATTGATCCGAACCGGACACGTGACCGGTTCCCGGTCCGGTCCGGCTTTTAAAACAATGGTTTTAATTTGTTTGCTGTCAACTATCTTTGCAATATAAAAACCTAGTTCTGGAATGAAAATTTTGATTCATCTAACCATAAGTGGAATATACTAATACTAGTACTAATACTATCACGTGTCACATTGATGACCAAGATTGATGTTGCTCTCTCACTTCCAATTGAAGATTACAATAATCCCTTTATGGGTATCCGCTTCTTATCATTACTTATAGCTAAGAGGCCAACACATTGACATTGCTCTCTCTCTCTCTCTCTCTCTCTTATATTTTTCTCTCTTTTCATGGCCGGTGCCACTGGGCACTGCCTTCCACGCTTCACTGATACTGAATCAATGAAAAACATTACTACTGTTCCCATCTCCAGGCATTCCCTTCACAACACTACTTTTCACTATGTAAGTTAATGAACCTCTTTGTTATGCTTGATTATGTAAATGAATCTTTCACTGAATACTTGTTAATTATGTAACAGAGATATCAGTCGTGTTCACTCTCCATGAATGGTTGCCAAGGAGACTCTCCACTTCGTGTTGGCACAATACAAAGTCGCACACTTGCTCCAGTTCCCTCTCCTGCTTTAGCCATGGACAGACTCAACTCAGCCATTTCCGAGTTGAAATCCAACCCACCTCCATTAACGTCTGGCATCATAAGGCTCCAGGTACGGTTATGGTAATTAAGTTGGAGTTTAATGTCACTGTCTCCTTGTTTCTTCGATGTGGATGGATGACTCATTTCATCTGTAATCGACTAATCAATCAGAGGGTAATGGGCTCCTGCCACGTGGTTTTCTTCCACTGGATGCCCTGATTCTATTTATTCTTATCTTGCACTCTCATTTGTATAGCATTTTACATTTACCAATAAAAAATAATTCTTTTTATAATTAAGGGTCAAACTATAAATACCTCATAATACAATGCTACAAAGGTAAATTCCTTGAATATCCTTTCCCGCTCTCCGCTCCAACCGCATTCAACTAAATTTTTCCTACTGAAGAAAAAAGAATCACATTTCTTCTTTGACTGAAGGTGCCGATTCAAGAACAAATTGAAGCAATTGATTGGCTCCATGCTCAACAGAATCTTCTTCCACGCTGTTTCTTCTCTGCTCGAAGCCAAAAAAAAGTTTCTAATAGTTTCTTAGAATATACTAATGGCAATGGCTACACCTCAGTTACTCATAATTTGGTCAGTGTGGCCGGTGTGGGGTGTGCCGTTTTCTTTCGCCATCTCCATCCATTCTCATACAATGATTGGAGGTCTATTAAAAGGTAAACTATATATCTACATTAATGTTTGCTATGTTTTTGTCAAATTTTTAGTAATTATAAAAAATTAATGACAATTTGTTGATGTTGCATACATCTTTGATTGAAGGTTTCTTTCTAGAGAATGCCCATTGATTCGTGCCTATGGAGCAATTCGTTTCGATGCAAGGGCTAACATATCATCTGAATGGGAAGATTTTGGTTCATTTTACTTTATGGTTCCTCAGGTAGAGGACTTGTGTTCTTTCTTAAGTGCTTAATGCCCATGAATTTTAAACTTTTGTTTAGTATTTATAAGATCTGTTGCTAGATACTTAATGACAGGTTGAGTTTGATGAGCTTGAAGAAAGTTCAATGCTTGCTGTAACTGTTGCTTGGGATGATGCTCTTTCATGGACTTGGGAAAAGGCCATTCACACACTTGAATCCACTATGCGCCAGGTCCATATAAGCTGACTGAGTTGAATTTGTCAAAATAATTGGTTATCTGAGTGTCAGTAATATCTTGAAAGGCTTGTTTATTGCACCATCCCGTTTAATTTTACTTAATGATGCAGGTTTCTTCCAAAGTTGTAATTTTACGGAAAGAGGTTTCCAGAACATTCATTTTAAGTAATAATCATTCTCCCTGTAAGACACATTGGAATCTTGCTGTTAAGAGGGCTTTGCAGATAATCAACCAAAGCAGCACTCCGCTTATTAAGGTATTGAATAAGCATAATAAAACCTTTTTTTGGTGCCAACTAGTTATAAAATTCTGTGATTGTGAAGATATTTGTAGTTCTCATAAGCAAGCTCAAATGTTTTCAAAGTCACAGAACCTGCAAGTCTTTATTCTACTCTTCCCCTCACTGCTATCTCAATTTGCTTTTAATAAATCTATCATGACCGGAAATCAGGTTGTACTAGCACGTAGTAGCAGAGTTGTAACTGCTACAGATATTGATCCTATTACGTGGCTTGCTTGTCTGAAGGTATTCTTTTATCATAACATTTTGTTGAAATTTTGGTGAAACTTATCTTAAAGTGGGTATTTACAACCTATCTGAACTATCTTTCAGCAGGTTGAAGGGGAAAATGCTTACCAGTTCTGTCTTCAGCCACCTGATGCACCTGCATTTATAGGAAACACGGTAAGTGAGCTTACTAGTATATTCTAGAATATTGTGCATATTTTCCTGTGCTCTTTGTAATCATCTATACTCTTCTCCTAAATTGCACATTCATGAAATCCTTGCTTATGATATTGATCTTGCAATGGAATCCGATTGACAAATACCAGTATGACTAAGGGTTTAGACAGGATGCTGTTCAGAAAAATATACTCTCGGGGTGTCTTTTAAGTTTTCATCCTTTTCTACCTCTTTGTCCCCCAACATATGGGATATATATCTTTGGTTCTTCATAATCCACTTGGCCCCTTGCACAAGTATTGTATGTAAAATTGGTTTGCTACTTGCCAGTGCCCCATACAAAAGGATAATTGACGGTCATTTTCACCTATAAAGTTCTTGGACTTCGATGCTTTTGTTGTTTGGTATTTGGCTTCATTTCCTTCTTCATGTTTCAAAGTAGTTCTCTTGGTGTCCTAGACAATTAAGTCATAGTTTATGTCCACTGAGTGTTTTTCCGCTCTACCACTGGAATAGTTGGTTGAAATATTCATATCATTTCTTCATCAATATTATGGGGTTCAAGTTGTTCTAGCACTTCATTGTGAGCCCTTAGCCTTATGCCAAGTTTAACCAAATGTACCACCATTTTTTCATCCGAAAAGAAGAATAAAGGAAAAATAAAAAGATTTTGTATCAGTAAACTTGTTTTATGTCTTTTAAAATCTGTTCATGACTATTTCTGAGATCAAATGGCCTTGTTCTTGCTTTGACTTATACAAAAACTTTATGAATAGCCAGAACAACTATTTCATAGAAAATGGCTTAACATCAGTAGTGAGGCACTGGCTGGAACCCGTGCTAGAGGTAGATCAACTGCTATGGATCTTCAAATAGAACATGACCTACTCTCCAGGTTTATTTTGCTACTCCAAACCCACTAGAAATTTTTTTTTCCTGGATATTCTCATGTATTTTTTGCTATGACTGTTTCGATTTTTTTGTGGCCAACTAACAATCAATTGTACATCCAATTTATACTTCTTGCAGTCCAAAGGATCACCTTGAGTTTACTATAGTACGTGAGAGCATAAGAAGAAAATTAGAGGCAAGTTTATTTTGAGTATCTTCATCATTCAAATCAATAGTTTTTCTTCTCTGCAAGAAATGCTTTTAATAGTAATTGGTTTTCATCCCCCTGCATGTATACACATGCATACATGTCATTGTGAGAGAAAAAGAGAGAGAGAGGCCCTTCTACAGTGTTACTTTGGGTTAGGACAGGCTAAACTAATGCTTTTAGTGTAATAATATGTGAAGCAATCATTATATCAAGACCTGTAGGTGTGAAGTTTGAAAAATAGTACCAGTTGCTAGTAGTAATTAAACAACTAGGAATGCTTCTAGACTTTCTAGTGGGCTGACAAACTGATAAGATCACCTGCAAACAAACTCAATCCACAACCAACCAGCAATAATTCTCACACAAATCACCCACACACTGTCAATCCACAACCAGAATAACACAAGAAACAGAATATATAATCTCAGCACAATTTGTATTAATCAGATAATATGAATGAAACAGATAGAAAATGGAATGACTGGACTGTAAACATAAACCCTGGCGTTTCAAGGAGCCAGGAACCTCCACTGTTTTATCAATGCAAAAAGATAATCCTGCTGCTACGACTCTCCCTGCTTATATACTAATCCCCTTTCCACAATTACCCTTACTCACACAATTCATATTCTCAAAACAAACTCTTACCCATGACACCTGTGCTTTGTGGACCCACTCCCTTAACAACCTTCCTAATGTCTATTACGCCTCTTAAGGGTGTAAACTTTATGCACTGCTGGTTTATCACAAACACAGAAAAAAAGGATGAGATAGATAAGGATATATATATGCTTAACTCTGTTCTTGTTTGCAGGCTGTATGTGACAGGGTAGTGGTTGAACCCATGAAAACAATACGAAAACTGCCTAGAGTTCAACATTTGTATGCCCAATTGGCAGGAACACTAAGAAGCGAAGATGATGAAGTAAGAATGATACATTTCAAATTCAAGTTCTGATCAGAATACAACACCTGCCTGCTGTTTACTCCCCTGTTCTCCAAACCCTTGTTCAATACTGAGTTAGTTATTTCTGAAAATTTTTGACATTTCATTTTCTCTCTCTTTCAGTTTGACATCTTGGCTTCTCTTCACCCAAGTCCAGCAGTCTGTGGATTTCCAACTGAAGAGGCACGACTTCTAATTGCAAAAAGTGGTACATGATTTTTTTTTTCTTTTAACCATTTCTAGTATGTGGATGTAGTCATATTATTTTCTTAAGAGCAGTAGACCTTATGCAATAACTGAAATACTGTATTTTGAAGATTGTATTCAAGTATTGCATAAGAAATCTTACTGTATCAGCATCTATTTCCCTATCTTAATGCAGTCAGATTATTAACCACTTATAGTTCTTATCATTGTTGTTTTTACATTGATCAGAACTATAATTCCGTGATCTCTTCTTCATTTTCCCTTGGTAGTGCAATACTTTCACTAACAATCACTAAATTGATTTTGATTGCAAGTCTGTTACCTGTGTCAACAATGAATCTTAAATATTTTCAATATGTTGTTCAGAGGTATTTGACCGAGGAATGTATGCTGGGCCTGTTGGTTGGTTTGGAGGAGGAGAGAGTGAGTTTGCTGTTGGCATCAGGTCAGCATTAGTGGAAAAGGTGAGATGATACTCTTGTCAACTATTTCCTCTGTTTTGGGTAAGAATTACATTGTCATCTGAACTAGTTAAGAACTTAAGTGGTTCCTCCAGTTTTACTATTTTCCAGAAAACTGAAACGAAAAGTGGAAGCTATATATATTAATTTGATGTGTTTAATATCATTCTGTTCATCCCTTTGCCAAAGTATCAAGTACTGATTACTTCACAAAATAGGGTCTTGGCACATTGATATATGCTGGAACAGGAATAGTAGAAGGAAGCAATCCATCTTTAGAGTGGGATGAACTTGAACTGAAGACATCTCAGGTGTGTGTATGAGTGAATGTTGTATTTGCTGCATCCATGCTTCATTCGGTTCTTCTTAATCTTAAATCATGTGCCTGGGGTTGTGTTTGTATGAAGAATCTTAAATTGTGTTTAAGAGTCTATCTCTTTGCATCATGTATGAACACTTTTGTGAACATTTTCCAAATGTCGATTCATGTGTTTTGATCCATCCTGCAGTTCACCAAGTTGCTTAAACTTGAGGTGCCTTTCCGGTCAAAAATTGAGAAATTGGGGACTCAGCTGAAAAGGTTAGTATTCTTTATGTTTAGCTGCTTTTTTTGAAGATAAATTCTTTCTTTTCTTTGGATGGTTTCTTCAAGAAGCTACGCCCATTTCACAAAAGAAGTTACTAGTTGGTTGATTCCATTGCTGCATGGCAGTTAATGTTCAGACACTGCAACAAAAAACAAAGTTCCCCACAGTATATTTATTCTTTTTCCTGGAAGAGAATTGATTCTGGCTTACTAGTAGCTATCCAAACTGATTGATTGAGTTACCTGTTTGGTGCCCCTTGTACTCCGGAAAATTTTTATACAGCACACATTAGCCACAACATTTGGATCATAATCTGGTGAGTGATAGCAGGACAAATAAGAAGAAATATTGGAAATTTCACCAGCAACTTTTCATTCATTTTATTAGGAAAAGCCAGGTAGCTGAAAATAACCTCAGCTCAAGCAAAGTTTATATAAACATGCACCTTCCTATTATTTATTTAATTATTTAATGAAAAAGTGTGATTCCTTATATAAATGGAATTCTAACTTTTCAATTTCAAAGGCATTTCTTTGCATTATATAATNAGGATTGATAGGGTTATCTCAGAGCATGTATATAGAGAAAATGTTGAAAAAGTTCAACATGCAAGACTCCAAAAGAGGTTTTTTGCCTTGCGGTCATGGACTACATCTTTCTAAGGATATGAGTCCTAAGACTGATCAAGAGAGAAAGCAGATGCGTAATATACAATAAGATTCAGCCGTGGGTAGTCTTATGTACGCAATGCTATGTACAAGGCCTGATATAGCTTATGCTGTAAGTAGTGTGAGCATATATCAATCAAATCCAGGAGAGAAATATTGGTCAGTAGTTAAAACAATCTTTAAGTACTTGAGAAGGACTAAAGATTTAATACTGAGTTATGGAGGTTCAGAATTGAAAATCCAGGGATACTCAGATTCTGATTTTCAATCAGATGTGGATGATAGAAAGTCTACATCCGGATTCATCTTTACATGTAATGGAGGAGCAGTTAGTTGGAAAAGTTCCAAACAATAAACCACTGCAGACTCCACTACAGAAGCTGAATATATTGCCGCTTCAGAAGCAGCAAAAGAAGGTGTGTGGATACGCAAATTTGTACCTGAACTTGATGTGGTTCCGAACATGAGTTATCCGATAACTTTGTTTTGCGATAATAATGGTGCTATTGCATAAGCAAAAAAACCAAGAGCACACCAAAAATCAAAACATATTCAGCGTAAATATCATATTTTGAGAGAGCTTGTTGAAGTTGGAGAAATTTTGGTGCAAAAAACACCTTCAGCGGATAACGTAGCTGATCCACTTACTAAAGCGATGACACAGAAGCAATTAGATTATCATCTTGAGAAGATGGGTATTAGATACCACAACGATTGGCTCTAGTGCAAGTGGGAGTTTTGTTAGTGTATGCCCTAGGAACCAATCGTGTCATCGGTTCCGAGGCATTATGTTTTGTATATATATATATATATGTGAATGTATATAGTTTGTATATACATTTTATCTTATCAATAGAAGAAAATGTTTTTATTTCACATGTGGTTTATTGCTTCATTTATATATATATATTACATGTGAAATGTCCGGATGATACAAATCTTTAGAAGATCAAAATCATCAAAGTATTCCCTACATAGGTAATATTAATTGGGCAATAATATTACATAGTAGGCATACTGAATGCCTCCGTAGAATATCATNGACAAACTTAAGGAAGAGTTTGGAGGAAGTAGCCAAACCAGAAACATGCAAGTCTTGAACCTAAGGAGAGAGTTTGAGACATTGAAACTGCAAGAGGTTGAAGTGGTTAAGGAGTATGTAGATAGATTAATGAATGTGGTTAACAAGATAAGGTTGCTAGGGGAAGAGATAACTGATAAAAGAATTGTAGAGAAGGTATTGGTAAGCTTACCCCAGAGGTTTGAATCAAAAATCTCCTCTTTGGAGGATTCCAAAGACTTGTCTCAAATTACCTTAACTAAACTTGTTCATGCACTTCAAGCTCAAGAGCAAAGAAGAAAGCTGAGGCATGAGGACAGTGGTGAAGCTGTATTGGTTGTCCAGCAAAAGAGCAAGCCAACTTAAGGAGGAAACAAGATGTTTATTGGAGATAAGAGAGGAAAGGAAACAGCAAGCAGTCAGTGGAACAAACCAGCTGGTTTCAGGAGTTTTGCACCATGTTCTTGTTAGTGTATGCCGTAGGAACCAATCGTGTCATCGGTTCCGAGGCATTATGTTTTGTATATATATGTTAATGTATATAGTTTGTATATACATTTTATCTTATCAATAGAAGAAAGTGTTCTTATTTCACATGTGGTTTATTGCTTCATTTATATATATGTATTACATGTGAAATGTCCGGATGATACAAATCTTTAGAAGATCAAAATCATCAAAGTATTCCCTACATAGGTAATATTAATTGGGCAATAATATTACATAGTAGGCATGCTGAATGCCTCCGTAGAATATCATGTGATGGTATTGGTGTGGGTGATTATAAAAGTTATATCACTAGGGCATTAGCATGGATACGCGGTTAGTGAACTGTTTATCGAATATGGCCATTTATGATGAATCACATGGACATTTAAAATGTAGTCAATGATTTATCATAAGATCGTACTAGGGTATTTTTAATCCTTAGACCTGAGATATCACGGTTGGATTCTGCATAAACGCATATGGTTCATATGGTGTATAAACATGAGGCTAATCATGCCATGTGTTAATAAGCCGATTTGGCCATGTGTTGTTTATGTGTGAGGACAAGTGATAGTCAAGATGGGATCCGTTGACTTGGTATAGATTGATATCAAGTTCCAAGACAAATGTCAAGATACATTGGAAAAGGGAAATCTCCGGCCGGGGTATATAAAATGTTACATGAAAGGTTGTTTCATGGTGACACGTTCCATATGTATTGAATTAAAATTAAGATAAGGATTTTGACATACCATGAATCCATTCTTAATTAGGATTAGACAACGGAAGGATTTGATTATACAACATGTATGATTGTAAAAGGTTCGTTGGAGTATATCTTCATTGTGACTTAGGGGTTATGGAGCATTGCTAGATGCCTACCATAATCAGTGGGAGTTTTGTTCATAAAGAGTTATGACAAAACATATCGAAATAGTCTGTGATATTGGGCCCACGGCTAGGCCACAGTGAACCTAAGAGGTCACACATAAAAACTAAGGAGAATGAAGAAATAGCCAAAGAGAGTTGATTATCCAAGGTTGGCTAGCACCTACCAAAGGTAATAAAGTTATTTATATTAATCATTTTCTTTATATTAAATTGGATTTTACAAGGGGTTGTAATTGTAAACAATTTAAGGGTTAAATTGTTATGTAAACAATTTAAGAGTTAAATTGTTAATTGTGATTAAATGTTAATCCAATGTTATCATTTAAAGAAGTTTAACAACTTCATAACAATTATGGAATTGTTTAAGGAAGTCCAAAACAATTATTGAATTGTTTACAAGGATTCCTATATAAAGAAAATGATATATCAATTTTTGTGTAGAGGAAAAAAAAATCTCTAAGAACCCTAAATCTCCCTCTTGGTCAAATTTCTTCTTCCCTTGGTGTGGATACTCTTTTGCTTAATTTCTCTTGAAATTAAGAGGTTCCAAGGTTGCTAAGGGCTTAAGGTAACATATTCTACCTTACTTATTTCAATTTGATTGAAATTTATTTTTTAAACTATGACTATACTTGTTATAGTATGATATGCTTGATTCTCCATGCATCTGTCTTTCAGTTCTCACTGCAAAAAGAAGAACTATGCAGAGAGTAAGTGTTGGTTCAGACCAAATGTTCAATGTAGGGCATGTAAACAATTCAGCCACATTAAAAAGGTATGCCAAAACAAACCACACCAGCCAGCGCAGCAAGCACAGATGGCTGAGGATCTACAGCAAACTACAGAATCAGAGCATCTATTTGTGGCATCCTACTATGCAGTTCAATTCAATGCTGGAGCTTGGCTGATTGATAGTGAATGTACAAATCATATGACATATGATCTGGAGAACTTTGTGAAGCTGGACCAAGCATAACAATCAAGTGTAAAGGTGAGAAATTGTGTCTTTGTCAGGGTTAAAGGCAGAGGAGATGTGGCTGTGCAGACCTTGACAAGTACAAAAATAATTTCTAATGTGTTGTTTGTTCCTGAAATCAATCAAAATCTGCTTAGTGTAGGACAGATGCTTGAAAGAAATTACATCATACACTTTGAAAACAAATCCTGCACAATATTAGATAATGAGGGAATTGTGATGATGTATGTTAAAATGGTGGGAAAGAGCTTCCCAGTTGAACTCAAAAAATCATAATTTCAAGCTATGACAGTGAATTCAGATGACACAGACCTATGGCATAAAAGGTATGGTCATTATCACTATGTTGGCCTTAGGCAAATAAAGCTTAAAAATATGGTGCATACCTCACCCGAAATGGAAGAGAAAAAGAGTTTGTGTAGAGTATGCCAAAGAGGAAAGCTTAGCAATCTAACAAACCAGGCCTAGAGAGCTACTGAAAAGCTCCAATTGGTACACATTGATGTGTGTGGACCAATGCAGACCCCATCCCTAAGTGGATCTAAATACTTTACCTTGTTTATTGATGATTATTCAAGAATGACTTAGTTGTATTTTTTAAAACAAAAAGGAGAAGTTGCTGCTGTGTTTAGGAGATTTAAAGTTCAAGTTGAAAACCAAGCTGGTGTAAGGATAAAGGCTGTGAGAAGTGACAATGGGGGTGAATATACTTCATAGGAATTTGAATCTATATGCAGGGATGTAGGAATGTGGCATCAGTATAGCTGTCCTTATATTCCTCAACAAAATAGAATGAGTGAAAGGAAGAATAGAACAGTGATGGAGATGTCAAGATGCATGCTAACTGAAAAAAAATCTTCCAAATGAGTTATGGGTAGAATTTGTGAACTCTAGTGTGTATTTGTTGAATATGCTTCCAACCAAGGCTTTAAAAGATCAACTCCATTTGAAGCATGGTATGGAGTCAAGCCTCAAGTAGACTATCTTAGAATCTTTGGGAGTATATGCTATGTCCTCATACTAGCCATCAAAAGATCAAAGCTTGATGACAAAGCAAAAGCTAAAATTTTGGTTGGTTACAGCCTCCAATCCAAGGCATACGAAGTCTATATTCCGGAGTCTAAGAAGGTTGTGATTTCAAGGGATGTAAAGGTTGAGGTTAGTGTGGAACTGGGAGGAGAAGAAAATTCAGGATGATGCACGGCCATAGCAAAGAGAGAAAGTTGCTGACCAAGTTGATGGGGCAGATTTTGATACAGAAGAAGAAGTATCAGTTAAGGGAACTAGACCTCTTGTTGAGATCTATGGGAGATACAATGTTGCAATGCTTGAACCAGCATCCTATTTTGAAGCAGCCAAGTTAGAGGAATGGATGATTGCTATGTAGGAGGGGTTGTCCATGATAGAAAAGAATGGAACATGGAAGCTTGTAGATAGACCTGCTAAAAGAAAAGTGATCCAGGTAAAGTGGATCTTCAAGAAAAAATTGAACCATGATGGTTCAGTTCTGAAGCACAACGCTAGGCTAGTTGTGAAAGGCTTTGCACAACAACATGGAGTAGACTTTCAAGACACATTTGCACCTATTGCTAGGCATGATGCAATCAGGTTAGTCTGCTTTGGCAACTCAATTCAAGTGGAAAGTTTATCAAATGGATGTCAAGTTAGCCTTCTTGAATGGTTGGCTAGATGAAGAGATCTTTATTGAACAACCTAAGGGACATGAAGTCAAAGGGAAAGAAGACAAGGTCTATTTGCTGAGGAAGGCCTTATATGGCCTAAAACAAGCTCCAAGAGCTTGGTACAGCAGAATCAATGACTACCTGGTCAGCCTAGGTTATGCAAGGAGTCCAAATGAGCATACTTTTTATGTGAAGAAAGTCAATGAAGATGTGATCATGGTTTCCTTGTATGTAGATGATTGGCTGGTGATAGGAAACAATGCTACTCAAGTTGAAGAGTTTAAGAAAGCAATGCACAAAAAGTTTGAGATGACTGACTTGGGAGAGATGACCTATTTTCTTGGAATGAAAATCTATCAATCTCAAGATGGCATTTTTATATGTCAAAGGAGATATGCTAATGAGATGCTGAAAAAGTTTGGGATGGATGAATATAAGTCAGTTGGCACACCTTTAGTGCAAAATCAAAGGTTGTGCAAAGAGGATGGAGCAGTCCTGGTGGATGAAACAAATTATAGAAGGTTGATTGGGAGCTTGTTATATTTGACAGCAACAAGACCTGATCTAATGTTTCCCACTAGTCTCCTATCAATATTTATGAGCAAACCAAGTGAGGAGCATCTTAAAGCAACCAAAAGAGTGTTGAGGTTCATCAGAGGAATAGCAGATCATGGAATCTGGTTCAAGAAGTTTGAAAATTTCATATTGGTAGGCTATGTAGACATTGATTGGGGAGGTTCTTGTGATGACATGCGAAGCACATCAAGGTATGTTTTCCTGCTGAATTGTGGAGCTTTTAGCTGGTCTATAGGCATGCTGAAGTAGTAGTTTTTGGCGAATTCAGCTTGCATTTGGCTACCAACTTTATATCAACTTAATGTGATGTAATTAGAGTTACTAAGGATGTATGGTTAAGATGTTATTTTGGATTAAAATATGTTTTATGTTAGGTACAACAGTAAGTTTGCAATGTGTAAAACTCTGCTGTATTTTTGTTGAATGATATGCAATATACAAGTCCTTCTTCTCTCTTATCTTTTTTCCTCCCTCTTTTCTCTCTCGTATAACCATCCTTACATGCTCAAATAACCAACAAGAATAAAAATATTGCTTAATGTTCTTATTATTTTTGAAATGTTTTGTGTTTTGTTGCTTCCAGATAGGGTGGAAAATGTATATGTATCAGTTATAATTAATGATCTAAACTAAGAAAAGAAATTAGATAAGAAGTCGGGAGGGAAGGGAGGGGAGCCTCGTTCACTAAAACCGTCAACAGTTTAGGCTTTTCTTTTATTTGAGATCAATCAGCTTAACTACAAGATGTTTGCAGATCTAATATCGTTTAAATTGGGAAAAGAATTTGATTTCATTTCAGAGCTTCTCATCTGGGCAGAGTGACGGTTAGATTTTATATTTATAAGATTATACTAATTGCATGTGAGATGGGAATCGTAAGGGTCAGCTTTCTTGGCCACGGTGAATCATATAATGTTCTTGTGCTTGAAGCAATATTCTAGGTTAATTAATGTTGATACGTGCATTATTTTCACGGCGGCTGGCATCCCTCTCTACGTACTCCTCCACCGAAATATTTTGTTACACAAGACAAGCAAAGAATATATAGTTTCTTTCCTCTCCTATTCAAATTGTTAACTTCTACAAACTAACTCAAACAACCCACCCGACACATCACGTTTAGAATAATTATATGCCTCCTGAAAAGCTGTGTGAACTTCATCAGGTTTTGATCACACACAAAAACGATTGCCACATTGATCCATCGGTTTCCATTTCTATAAATACAATTATAAGCTCACCCCATATCAACAATCACAAAAACATCATTAATTTGGGAAGTTCAGCTACTAAACTGATTAATTTAGTTCATCACCATGGCATACGTTGGAGGAAGAAGGTGGCCTGGAGAAAGAATTCATCCGCATAAGCCAATAATTCAAGATTTTGTACCTTCTTCAGATTGGAATGAGGACGCCAATGGCCATTATCTCCTGATGGATCTTCCTGGTACGGAAAAAAGTTATATTTGGTGATGAATATATAGGATACACAGCTTTCTAAAATTATTAAAATCTCCTTAAATATAACGTAATGCAATATATAATATATATATATAGTCTACAATAGCTGAAGAGGTGCATGGAAATATGTAATATGATTTTCTATGTCGATATTAATTGAATACTAAATGAAGAGCAATTTCATTTTTTTTTTTTTTCCTTGTGGAAATATTTATATGAAGATTTACTGCTCAAATGGATATACGAGGAACATGGTATTAACTATTGTGAATTGTATTATGTTTTAGACTTCCAAAAGGAACAGGTGAAGCTCCATGCTGACCCTTCTGGCAGTATAATGGTTAGCGGAGAAAGACTGACGAATGATAAAAGTAGAATAATACGCTTCGAGCAGACCTTTAAACTGCCACCAAATTCAGATATCGATCAGATCACCGGAAAATTTGACGGTGAGATTCTCTATGTAACTGTGCCAAAACTAGTCGAAGCAGAGAAGCAGCAGGAAGTTCCCGAGAGAGAAACCGAAAACATGAGCAGCAGCAGCAATATTACGGAAGAAATCAAAGAGGAAAGCAGTCATCATCATCATCACAATGATGAAAATGTAAACCGCGGTCATGCAGAAGTGCATGGCAAAGAAGAACATGAGCGCCAGTCTGACAAGAAACAAATGTGTTCCTCCCGGGTTGATAGTTTCCATAAAGAGGACGTAGAGAAGTGGGCAAAACAGCCGAGTCAGTTGGATTGGGCTATGAAGATACTAAGGAAAAACAAGGGAATTGTTGTTACGGCCGTGATAGCGTTCTCACTGGGGGTTTACGTTTCTCGCAAGTTCGGACCTGCTGCTGCGGTACTCGAGGCTGCGCCATTTGATTAATTAGTTTGCACGATTGTCCACCAGTAATGCTAAACGATTACAAAATTATGTTGACCATCTACCGTTGTATATAGAATAATATTAGACAAATTCCTTGTGTGAAATTGCAAATAATAAATTATCCATTCCGTCTTTATGATGCTGATTCATTCACTGTGTTTTAATTCATAACGCAAAATTAACAATTCCCTCGTTGTTGTTGGACTGTTTCTTGAATCTATTATTTCTTTGAAACTAAGGAGAAAATTAAAAATTAATGTTGATGATAAAATCAAAAAAAGGAAAATTGCAGCTGGACCACACAATTATCAGGGTGAATCAGAATAAGATGAATTTCAAAAGTAAGTTTGATAGTGATGGAGTGAATGAATGAGACATGGAAGGCAAATTTTTTTTTTTTTTTTTAATCATCAGGAGGTCCGGATCAGTTTGCGCGCACCTTAACTAATCTTCTAAGGTCTTAGAAGTCCGATCGAGTAACCCTCCAGTGACCACCTCTATTAGGGTCTGGACGGACTCAAACTCAGGAGCTTAGGAAAACTCCTTTTATTCTTTGACCACTAGGCTACCAATTTCTATGTCTGTTGAAGGTAATATGCCAAAATGTTTGTTACAACTTACATCCCAACATCTTATGATAAAAAATTAAATTAAATTAAAATGGGTGTTACGACAAATATTACAGAATTAATTTTTAATTTGTAGTCATGAGCATGTCGTATAAAATAGACTACAGAATCATCAGGGAGAGATTGGTGTGTTTGAGTAAATATCAAATTGAATCAAACTCTAGACTGATTGTATTATACACAACAAAGATTGTGAATTGTGATGGCTGCAAGGCCCCTTTAGAAAGGGGGATGAGATGTACAAAATTTGATTGGATGCTAAATAGATAAATAAAAGGAATGGGCATCTAATCAAATATATTCTAGGGTGTATATGAAGCTTTTGCAATATAGCATTGAAATCTGTTGGAAAAATATTATGCCAAAAACAAAACAGCATCTGACCAAAATTTACTTTATCCTTTGGGATCAGATTCACCTCCACCAATTCAAAAGCCAACCCCCGAAGGGAGAAGCTTCTTCGTTATGAGTGCCAAAAGTTGTTACCAATCCACAATGTTCAGAATACGTTACTGGAGATTTGTTTTACAAGAATGAAAAAGGGAAATTAAATAATAAATGTAAGGTGGTGTGACTGTGAGTTGAGTAGAAAAAGGTAAAGGATATTGGTCTTTTAGGTTTGTTGACAAGAGAAACAGATAGAAGAAGAATAATAAGAGTCCGAAACAATAAAATAAAGGTGGATGCTTTTGTGGCTAAACTTTATTCAAAATGTGTGTGCTTTTGACATAAAGGAGAGGCCCAAGTTTGGGAGGAGGAATCATCATCTGCCTTGCAGTTACCTTACCTACATTCTATGAAGCGTCACCGTTTTCTTCAAGCTACCTATATTCATACAAATCCATTAAAAATAAATAAGATGAGGTGGGTAAAGGAACCTGTCAAGTTGGAAACTAAAACCTTGACGAGAGAGCATGGAATATTTATTCTTTTCCATTTTCTTTCATAATAATAATAATAATAATAAATCACAATTTCAAAAGGCCACCTTAAAAACCACCTCATCTCACTCTCTTAATTTCCCTTCCGCTATCAACGCTTTCTCTGTCCATCCAAAAAAACAAAACAATCCAGTATTTCTTTCAACAAAAATAAATAATAACAAACATGAGAGTATGACAACCCCGCCGTCTCAACCACCGCCACAAAATACCGTCCGTAAACTTGTGGTGGAAGTAGTCGATGCACGTGACTTGCTTCCAAAGGACGGCCAGGGAAGTTCCAGTCCCTACGTCATCGCTGACTTTGACGGCCAAAGAAAGCGAACCTCCACAAAGTTTCGGGAGCTCAATCCAGTATGGAACGAGCCATTGGAGTTCATTGTGTCGGACCCCAAAAACATGGACTATGAAGAGCTGGATATCGAGGTATACAACGATAAAAAGTACTGCAATGGCAGTGGCCGTAAGAACCACTTCTTGGGAAGGGTTAAGTTGTACGGTAGCCAATTCTCAAAGCGTGGAGACGAAGGGTTGATGTATCTTCCTTTGGAGAAGAAAAGTGTTTTCAGCTGGATTAGAGGAGAGATCGGCTTGAGAATTTGTTACTACGATGAGTTGGTTGAAGAGGAGCAGCCACCGCCAGAGGGTCAACCGCCGCCAAATCAACCTCCTCCAGAAGAACCGTCGCAGAACACACCCGCGGTTGTTGTCGTTGAGGAAGGTCGAGCTTTCGAGGTTCCTGGACACGGGCAGACTTGTCATCCTGTTCCAGAGCACTACCATTGTCAACCGCCTCCGGTTACCATAATCGAGGAATCTCCACCGCACGTGGTGCAAGTACCACCGGATCCACCTCATTATGCGCCGCCAGATGAGCCGATTCCGACGGTGGAGGTGATGAAGATGCAGAGCGCAGGTGTTGAAAGAGTTAAAGTTTTGAAAAGACGATATGGAGAATTTTCACCGAGGGTGATCACTACTGGTAAAGCTTCCGGAGAAACTGCAACAGCAGAGATGGTCCATCCATACAATGTGTTAAATTGGTGATGAATATATAGGATACACAGCTTTCTAAAATTATTAAAATCTCCTTAAATATAACGTAATGCAATATATAATATATATATATAGTCTACAATAGCTGAAGAGGTGCATGGAAATATGTAATATGATTTTCTATGTCGATATTAATTGAATACTAAATGAAGAGCAATTTCATTTTTTTTTTTTTTCCTTGTGGAAATATTTATATGAAGATTTACTGCTCAAATGGATATACGAGGAACATGGTATTAACTATTGTGAATTGTATTATGTTTTAGACTTCCAAAAGGAACAGGTGAAGCTCCATGCTGACCCTTCTGGCAGTATAATGGTTAGCGGAGAAAGACTGACGAATGATAAAAGTAGAATAATACGCTTCGAGCAGACCTTTAAACTGCCACCAAATTCAGATATCGATCAGATCACCGGAAAATTTGACGGTGAGATTCTCTATGTAACTGTGCCAAAACTAGTCGAAGCAGAGAAGCAGCAGGAAGTTCCCGAGAGAGAAACCGAAAACATGAGCAGCAGCAGCAATATTACGGAAGAAATCAAAGAGGAAAGCAGTCATCATCATCATCACAATGATGAAAATGTAAACCGCGGTCATGCAGAAGTGCATGGCAAAGAAGAACATGAGCGCCAGTCTGACAAGAAACAAATGTGTTCCTCCCGGGTTGATAGTTTCCATAAAGAGGACGTAGAGAAGTGGGCAAAACAGCCGAGTCAGTTGGATTGGGCTATGAAGATACTAAGGAAAAACAAGGGAATTGTTGTTACGGCCGTGATAGCGTTCTCACTGGGGGTTTACGTTTCTCGCAAGTTCGGACCTGCTGCTGCGGTACTCGAGGCTGCGCCATTTGATTAATTAGTTTGCACGATTGTCCACCAGTAATGCTAAACGATTACAAAATTATGTTGACCATCTACCGTTGTATATAGAATAATATTAGACAAATTCCTTGTGTGAAATTGCAAATAATAAATTATCCATTCCGTCTTTATGATGCTGATTCATTCACTGTGTTTTAATTCATAACGCAAAATTAACAATTCCCTCGTTGTTGTTGGACTGTTTCTTGAATCTATTATTTCTTTGAAACTAAGGAGAAAATTAAAAATTAATGTTGATGATAAAATCAAAAAAAGGAAAATTGCAGCTGGACCACACAATTATCAGGGTGAATCAGAATAAGATGAATTTCAAAAGTAAGTTTGATAGTGATGGAGTGAATGAATGAGACATGGAAGGCAAATTTTTTTTTTTTTTTTTAATCATCAGGAGGTCCGGATCAGTTTGCGCGCACCTTAACTAATCTTCTAAGGTCTTAGAAGTCCGATCGAGTAACCCTCCAGTGACCACCTCTATTAGGGTCTGGACGGACTCAAACTCAGGAGCTTAGGAAAACTCCTTTTATTCTTTGACCACTAGGCTACCAATTTCTATGTCTGTTGAAGGTAATATGCCAAAATGTTTGTTACAACTTACATCCCAACATCTTATGATAAAAAATTAAATTAAATTAAAATGGGTGTTACGACAAATATTACAGAATTAATTTTTAATTTGTAGTCATGAGCATGTCGTATAAAATAGACTACAGAATCATCAGGGAGAGATTGGTGTGTTTGAGTAAATATCAAATTGAATCAAACTCTAGACTGATTGTATTATACACAACAAAGATTGTGAATTGTGATGGCTGCAAGGCCCCTTTAGAAAGGGGGATGAGATGTACAAAATTTGATTGGATGCTAAATAGATAAATAAAAGGAATGGGCATCTAATCAAATATATTCTAGGGTGTATATGAAGCTTTTGCAATATAGCATTGAAATCTGTTGGAAAAATATTATGCCAAAAACAAAACAGCATCTGACCAAAATTTACTTTATCCTTTGGGATCAGATTCACCTCCACCAATTCAAAAGCCAACCCCCGAAGGGAGAAGCTTCTTCGTTATGAGTGCCAAAAGTTGTTACCAATCCACAATGTTCAGAATACGTTACTGGAGATTTGTTTTACAAGAATGAAAAAGGGAAATTAAATAATAAATGTAAGGTGGTGTGACTGTGAGTTGAGTAGAAAAAGGTAAAGGATATTGGTCTTTTAGGTTTGTTGACAAGAGAAACAGATAGAAGAAGAATAATAAGAGTCCGAAACAATAAAATAAAGGTGGATGCTTTTGTGGCTAAACTTTATTCAAAATGTGTGTGCTTTTGACATAAAGGAGAGGCCCAAGTTTGGGAGGAGGAATCATCATCTGCCTTGCAGTTACCTTACCTACATTCTATGAAGCGTCACCGTTTTCTTCAAGCTACCTATATTCATACAAATCCATTAAAAATAAATAAGATGAGGTGGGTAAAGGAACCTGTCAAGTTGGAAACTAAAACCTTGACGAGAGAGCATGGAATATTTATTCTTTTCCATTTTCTTTCATAATAATAATAATAATAATAAATCACAATTTCAAAAGGCCACCTTAAAAACCACCTCATCTCACTCTCTTAATTTCCCTTCCGCTATCAACGCTTTCTCTGTCCATCCAAAAAAACAAAACAATCCAGTATTTCTTTCAACAAAAATAAATAATAACAAACATGAGAGTATGACAACCCCGCCGTCTCAACCACCGCCACAAAATACCGTCCGTAAACTTGTGGTGGAAGTAGTCGATGCACGTGACTTGCTTCCAAAGGACGGCCAGGGAAGTTCCAGTCCCTACGTCATCGCTGACTTTGACGGCCAAAGAAAGCGAACCTCCACAAAGTTTCGGGAGCTCAATCCAGTATGGAACGAGCCATTGGAGTTCATTGTGTCGGACCCCAAAAACATGGACTATGAAGAGCTGGATATCGAGGTATACAACGATAAAAAGTACTGCAATGGCAGTGGCCGTAAGAACCACTTCTTGGGAAGGGTTAAGTTGTACGGTAGCCAATTCTCAAAGCGTGGAGACGAAGGGTTGATGTATCTTCCTTTGGAGAAGAAAAGTGTTTTCAGCTGGATTAGAGGAGAGATCGGCTTGAGAATTTGTTACTACGATGAGTTGGTTGAAGAGGAGCAGCCACCGCCAGAGGGTCAACCGCCGCCAAATCAACCTCCTCCAGAAGAACCGTCGCAGAACACACCCGCGGTTGTTGTCGTTGAGGAAGGTCGAGCTTTCGAGGTTCCTGGACACGGGCAGACTTGTCATCCTGTTCCAGAGCACTACCATTGTCAACCGCCTCCGGTTACCATAATCGAGGAATCTCCACCGCACGTGGTGCAAGTACCACCGGATCCACCTCATTATGCGCCGCCAGATGAGCCGATTCCGACGGTGGAGGTGATGAAGATGCAGAGCGCAGGTGTTGAAAGAGTTAAAGTTTTGAAAAGACGATATGGAGAATTTTCACCGAGGGTGATCACTACTGGTAAAGCTTCCGGAGAAACTGCAACAGCAGAGATGGTCCATCCATACAATCTGGTTGAGCCGATGATGTATCTATTTGTGAAAATCGTAAAGGCGCGTGGCTTAGCTCCAAACGAGAGTCCATATGTGAAAATCAGAACGTCCAATCATTTCCGGAAATCCGAACCGGCATTTCATCGGCCCGGTGAGCCAACCGACTCCCCCGAGTGGAACCAGGTATTCGCACTGGGTTATAATAAGAATGACTCCGCCAACGCGCTTCTGGAAATCTCCGTGTGGGACTCTCATTCGGAAAATTTCCTCGGCGGTCTTTGTTTCGATCTTTCCGATGTTCCGGTGCGGGACCCACCAGATAGTCCGCTGGCCCCACAGTGGTATCGCCTCGAGAGCGGACCTCCAGAACAAGGGAATAGAATATCCGGTGACCTTCAGCTGGCCGTATGGATTGGGACTCAAGCTGATGACGCGTTTCCCGAAGCGAGGAGCTCGGATGCGCCCTACGTGGCACACACGCGCTCTAAGGTTTATCAATCGCCTAAACTCTGGTATTTGAGAGTTACCGTGATTGAAGCTCAGGACCTTCACATTGCTCATAATTTACCTCCGTTGACGGCACCGCAGATTAGAGTGAAAGCGCAGTTGGGGTGTCAGTCTGTACGGACGAAGCGTGCGTCTATGAACAATCACAGCTCGTCGTTTCACTGGAATGAGGACTTATTCTTCGTCGCCGGAGAGCCGTTCGAAGACTCCTTGATTTTGTTGGTCCAGGACCGTACAAGCAATGAAGCAATGCTCCTGGGACACATCATGATTCCAGTGAGCTCGATCGAACAACGAATCGACGAGCGACACGTGGCGAGCAAATGGATTGCCTTGGAGGGAAGAAGCGAAGGTGGCTGTAGCTGTGGGCCCTACTGCGGGAGAATTCAGCTACGATTATGTTTGGAGGGTGGATATCACGTGCTTGATGAAGCGGCGCACGTGTGTAGTGATTTTAGACCCACGGCTAAGCAGCTTTGGAAGCCAGTTATTGGAATTTTGGAGCTGGGGATTCTAGGCGCACGCGGCTTGTTGCCAATGAAAACCAAAAATGGAGGTAAAGGCTCTACTGATGCTTATTGTGTGGCCAAGTACGGTAAAAAGTGGGTGCGCACCAGAACCATCACTGACAGCTTTGATCCACGCTGGAATGAGCAGTACACGTGGCAAGTGTACGATCCGTGTACTGTTCTTACTATTGCAGTGTTCGACAACTGGCGGATGTTTGCTGATGTATCAGAAGACAAACCCGATTGGCGTATTGGGAAAATACGTATTCGCGTATCTACTCTGGAGAACAACAAAGTGTATACAACTTCGTATCCTTTGTTGGTACTGACGCGTTCCGGGTTGAAGAAAATGGGCGAGATTGAATTGGCCGTTCGGTTTGCCTGCCCGTCAATGTTACCGGATACTTGCTCAGTTTATGGGCAGCCACTGCTTCCTAGAATGCATTACTTACGGCCACTAGGCGTGGCCCAGCAGGAAGCGTTGCGTGGGGCTGCAACCAAAATGGTGGCCGCATGGCTGGGCCGGTCTGAACCCCCATTGGGCCCAGAGGTTGTGAGGTACATGTTGGATGCGGATTCTCATGCATGGAGCATGAGAAAGAGTAAAGCAAATTGGTTTCGGATCGTTGCGGTTCTTGCGTGGGCTATCGGGTTGGCTAAATGGTTGTATGATATTAGAAGGTGGAAGAATCCGGTGACTACAGTTTTAGTGCATGTGTTGTATTTGGTTCTTGTTTGGTACCCAGATTTGGTAGTACCAACTGGGTTTCTATACGTTGTGTTAATTGGAGTGTGGTATTATAGGTTCAGGCCCAAGACACCTTCGGGCATGGATACAAGATTATCACAGGCAGAAGCGGTTGACCCGGATGAGCTAGATGAAGAATTCGATTCAATACCCAGTTCAAAACCACCGGACATAGTTAGGATGAGGTATGATCGGTTACGGATGTTGGCTGCAAGGGTCCAAACAGTTTTGGGTGATTTTGCGACCCAAGGAGAGAGGGTTCAAGCTTTGGTAAGTTGGAGAGATCCAAGGGCCACTAAATTGTTCATTGGGGTTTGTTTAGTCATTACATTGGTACTGTACGCGGTCCCACCCAAAATGGTGGCTGTGGCACTAGGATTTTACTATTTAAGGCATCCCATGTTTAGAGACCCCATGCCGCCGGCTAGCTTGAACTTCTTCCGGCGGTTGCCCAGTTTATCGGACCGATTGATGTAGAGTTGAAGAGTAGATTAGGAATTAATAGTAAATTTTTAGGCATCAAGTGGAAAGTGGTGGGGAAGAGGGTGGAACAAAGTTTACTGTTTGTGTTGAAAAGTTGTTCCTTAGTAACATTGTAAGGAGTGAAAAAAAAAAAAAAAAAGGGCGGGATTAAAAGGGAAAGTGGCTAGTTGTCATTATTGTCTTTTCTTTTTTTTTTTAATTAATTTTTTTTTATTTTTGTATTTGAATTCAATTGACTGTATTGAAAACTTGAAATAAGAAAAAGGAGAGAAAGAATTGAGTGAGAGAGGTTTCAATGATCCAGAAATTACTGTAAAAATGTCGCAAAAAGTATCGACACTGAGCTGCTTTCTGACATACAAAAATGCATTCACATCTAGTGTTGAGGTGAATAATAAGCTACCACTTCATTAAATCCCGGGAATTACTGATTAACTGAATGATATCCACACGAGCTCAACCATACTATAAAGTAACAGAGAGAGAGAGGATTCATTATTACTTTTTATAAGTAAGAATTCAATTATAAGTCAAGAAGTATGGCTGGCACTTGGCAGCTTTTAAGACATTTTTTCAAAAAAAATTGACTTGAGAATGTAATAATTTCTTCTGAGTGCTTAGACTACAGTTTTGAGAATCATTTGGCGCTACATAACACGGTAGCCTGATACTTTTTTTTTTTTTTTTCAATATTTGATTTACAATTTTGGAAGTTGGATTGTGCTCAGAAGTCAGATTGCATCTCCACTCTCCGATCTACATCTGGGGGACCAGACCATTTCTGCTTTATCCGATTTTAATCAAACAAAACAAGGAAATTATTAACCCATTATATATATATAATTAATATCTCCAAACTAGTTTACACACATTTATGGAGTTATCCCACAATATCGTATCTTTATATAAATCATGGATAAAAATATTATCTTTACATCGAATAGAGAATCGAGAATGAAATTTTTAAAAAAATCTCTAATTTATTATTATATCCTCAGTACTTTTAATAATTACAACCACCCCCTCAAATAATTAAACTTAAAAAAAATTAAATCAAATAATTAAATTTAAACCCAGAAACAAACTGAATGAAGTTTAGATTATAAATAAGGTCTATCTAATACAAATTTAATTACATAATTAACAATTTAAGCCGGAAACAAATTAAACAAAGTTTTAGATTATAAATAAATAAAATGCATTTTTATACAAACTTAATAAATTAAGGTCTTGATATACTACAACAAATTATTTATTAGTTTATGAATCATATAGGAAAATTATCAATGTTTTAAAACCCGGCTTGGCCCAACCTATTTAACCGATTCAACCGGGACTTGGGGCTTTCATTGGGTCGAGTTAGCAATTTTCATATTCACCAAAAACCCTAGAAATTGGAAAGGTGATCAACAAACAATTGAAAGCCGAGATGTTTGGGCTTTTGAAGAGGAAGGGCCGATGAGTGCAATGGTGATGGCGGAAGTGATTTCCATTGAGTGAATTTACCATAAATCGAAAAAACCCACGGCAGCAACAGTCGACTTTTCTGGTGATTGGTAAGGCGAACAAGGGTGAGGTGAGATGAGTTTTGGTCAAGAGGCTGTGGGAAGTATTTTCGTGATGATGGGAAGAGTTGTTGATGCCGACAGTGGTGAGATTTAGCTTGGGTTGTCGATTTTGGCCAGATCTTGGGTAGATTTTTTGGTGAATGGCTCAGGAGATGATTAAGATTGCATTTGGTGTGTTGCCCCCGCCAACCAGTTGACCACTGATTTTTATTTATGGTATGTTTGCTAAATTTTAAACATGTAGAGACTCAATTGTAATTTTCAAAGATTTATTTGCTGAATTTTAAACTTTTGGTCACACGGTCTGACTGCCCAATCAAACAAGTTAAACCAATCAACTTGAGACCCTACAACTTTGCCGAGTTTCACCCCAGATTGGTTATTAAAATATTGAAAATTATAATGGTATATAAATATTAAAGTTTTAATATTTATTAGTTGGAAATATTTTTAATTTCGCCCTCCTCTCACTTCAAAGTTCAAACTTCAAATCCTGGTTCACCACTGGCCGACTGGTTATGAGTGGAGGTAATTAGGGAGAGATTATCTCTGGATCATTGAACTCTATCTGAGTGGGAGGCTAAGCGTGAAAAGCTGGTGCAGGATTTGATTAAAAATAACAAGCTAAAAACACACAAAGTAAGACATTGGATTGAGAACAAATTTCGTGTGGATATTCACAATTCTCGCATAAAATAAACACAACCTTTAGCCATTAGTTAAGTGCATTAAAGCTTAAACATAGGAAAACCAAAATAATAGGATGCGGATTAGAGAATAAAAAGGGTAAATATTGCATTATGCTTTACATTAATTAAACATTCAAGGCTTGGAAACCACATTCCAGCCCACCTTCAACAGCCTCAGAGGATTGGGTTTCCAGGTCTGTAATTCATTTGGCACTTTTCCTGTTTCCTTTTTGTATTTTGGGTTGGGCAATCAACAATGGAGGGTTATGATTGTTGATCAAAACGTGAACTTTCAAAATATTGCACGTTGATTGGCAAAAACATGTGTACAATGAACATGACCACACATCATCAAAATAGTGATTGGAACGAAAATTAATATTGACCAAAAATGCATACTAGCATCGTTAATTAATTAACACGATTAAGATGACGGTTAATAATGCTTTATTGATTGAAATATGTTTGATATTTGGTTTGCAGAAGAAGCTCAATAACCAAGAATCTGGTGAATCAAGGTTAAAGTTAATATGGGAGAGACAGAAAAATCAGAAAAGAATGACAGTAAAGCCGAAGAGAAGGACAAGCATGAAAAGAAAGAGAAACACGAGGGTAAGGAGAATAAGGAGGAGGGAGATGATGAGAAAACTAAAGATAAGAAGAAGAAGAAGGACAAAGAATGTAAAGATAAGGAGGATAAAGAAGATGGTGGAAAGGAGAAGAAGAAAAAGAACCCTGGAGATAAAAAGGATCCAACGAAACTGAGGGCTAAGCTCGAAAAGATCGATGCCAAGATGCAGGAACTTGCTGCAAAGAAAGAAGAAGTTTTGAAAGTGCTTAATGAAGTCGAAAAAACTCCCACAAATCAAACCGGATGATGATCCTGCAGCTGCACCTAGCTTCCTCCCTCGCCCATCTCAGGTTACACTTGTTGTATGAAATGAATATATGCAAAAGCTTCAAGGACTTTTTGCATGCATATGCAGATATAGTTTATTATAGGAAACTGATGTATTTATATAATAAACACGAAAATAAAATATGTATCTTTGAATGATAAATGGTCAGAAGTTTGCAAAAGCAAAGGCAATTAAAAGTCTCTAGAGTGTATGATAATTCGATAACTTATGTGGGGAATGAAGCCTGGTCCGGGAGCATTGCAAGTATATAGGCAGAAAATTTTGCAATGATCCTCGACCAATCTTCATTCCAAACATTACAATTATCATGTATGCATACTTGCTTTCACTGAAGTATTTGATGCAAACAGTTTGCGAAGAGAAGGAAAATTGGGTGAAGCAAGAGATATTTTATACGGGAGCCCACTTATATTTAATATTGATAGCTAATCAAGATTGACTTCCAGGGAAAGGTGCATTATTTTTTCATAGTTTTTTGCATGTTTCACACACCACTAATTAATGTTATCTTGATTAGAAAAAGAATAATTAGAATGACGAAAAATTCTATGATTGATGTGCAATAAAGTGATGAAATTTCACTTAATTTTATTAGCCAATCCAAGATGATGATATCACTTGCTTAGTAAAGTTAGATGCAGATCATGCAGTGTCAAGTTTTTTCTGAAAAAAGACAAGGCAAGATAATTGCTCAATTTTCATGTATTATCCTGAACCGAATGAACCAGGGCACTTAATGTCTATAGTCATATTATTATTACATGAAAATAAAAGCAATCATTTCTCACATGAAAAACAATTTACTCAACTACCTCTGGGTGGTCAAGTCGTTTGATATGGACTCTTGGGTGTATTAATCAAAAGGTTTTGAATTCGAATCCCTTCTCGATTGCTAATAGGAGTAGCCACTGAAGCTCTTATCCGGCCGATAGGTAGTTCCAGAGTCCCGAGAGATTAGTTGAAGTATGCACAAGACGGCCTAGACACCCCGGCCAAAAAAAAAAAAAAAAAAAAAAAAAAAATTCAGTTTACTCTATTTAGGAATGCTTAATTAGGACTTGCATATATGCACAGGTCACATGGTTTCCTTTTATCGCGAGCGTATAAACATTTATTAGAGAAGTAATCCAATTGATCTGCACTAGTACTACTTGGAAGCTTTCTTGACGTACTTGCAACATGTTGTGTGTGATTTTTCGACCAAGCTCGGAGAATCGCGAGGATATAGTTCAATCCAGAACCAGCTCAACTCCACTGATTGTCCGACCCAGCATAAACTCGTCAAGATATAGCTTAACCCAGCACAAGCTAGTCACGAATAATCTGAATGATAGTTCAACCAATTCCCAGATAACTTCAGATCCCAGATATCTCGAGAATGATCAGATTGATAGCAATCTTTGCGCAATCATAAAGCCCAATCGCAAGAATATCGGAGTTGCATTTCAATTTAATTTTAATCCCTTTAATTTCGCTCTTTTCTTTGTACAAAGTTTGCATATAAACCCCCTCAAACGATGAGGAAGGGGTTGGAACATATTCCTAGAATTATTACTGTAAGCTCTCAAAACAAATACAAAGAACAGTGGACGTAGGCTTAAGAGTTCATCTCACCGAACCACTTTAAAATCCTTTCTTGCCATTTACTTTACTGCATTCATTATTCCTTCATTGTTGGTTATCATTAATCATGCACATATCCGTTCCGATTCCGTCAAGGTCAATCAAATCGCTCTAGTTGGTGTAAAATTTTGTATCAACATTTTGGCGCTAGACGGAGGGCCTCCGCTAACATCTCAGAAATTCCAGCAAACAACCACAACGATCTAACCACTTCAGGCCCACGATGGTGCGTACAAGAACAAAAACCACCACCGGCAACCACGACGATGTGGAAGCCACCCATCAGGAGGTGCAATAGGACGCCGCTGGATGTTGACCACCATTGCCGCCATCTCAGCATGCCACGAATAACCAAGGGGCAAGAACGTCAAACTCTGAAAACGGCCAGCTGGTGGAGATGATCAGAGTGGCTGAGCTGAGAAATCGACAACCAACTGCCCAGAACCTTGACCAGCCGCGCTTCACTAATCCCACCCCGACGGGTCGAACTTTAGCTGACAACCAATCTGGCTCATCAGTGCCAAGGGGCGACCGACACCCCCGACGTCAAAGGGTGCACTTCGTCCACGAGCGTGAGTCTCACGGACAATCTAGCCCTAGGAGGCGACCGAGGAAACAACCAATGGGTGAAAGCGAAGGAAATGGTCATCCACGAGACGCTCGACCGACCCAGTGGAATCCTCAACGTTAGCATGTCAGTCTTAACCCATGCCCAAGATAAGCCCAATCCTCGCAAGCTCGTGAGATGAGTAATGTTTGCCAATCTGGCAATGACTAACATTCCGGTTATAACTGACGTCATGAGTACTCAACCTCACACATCAATGCGTATAATGGAGGGGGTTCACAAGCGACAGATTTGCGAACTCACTTGCTCGAGGTAAGGTTGAACTAAGCTCGTCAGGGGCAAATACCTCGAAAGAAGTAGAGTAGCAGAAGCCGAAGCTCGATGACCTATGGCAATGAACTCTGTATGTAAATGGCTCTTCAAATGATAAGGGGGCAGCAGCAGAGCTCTTGCTCGAAAGTCCTGAGGGAAACCTGATTAGAGTCGTAGTAAGATTCGGATTCGTCACCTCCAACAATGAGGCTGAGTACGAGGCATTGCTCGCAAGGATTCGCCTTGCCAAGGAAATGGGGGTAGAATCCATTAAAATTTACGGTGATTCCCAACTCATAGTCCATCAGATTGCCGGGGAGTACCAGACAAAGGAAGATAGGATGGTGTCCTACCTTCAATTGGTGAAATTCGAGCTCAAGCAGTTTAGATCCTTCACAGTTCTTCATATCCCAAGGGAGAAGAACTGGATAGCTGATGCTTTAGCCCGCCTAGCCTCTGCAATGAACCAAGAGAAAGCTGATTCCATACCAGTTAAGCTCTTCCCAAGACCAAGCACCTTTGCTCCACAGGAATCAATCTTAGTAACTAGTCGAAGATACAGTTGGATGAACACAATCATTGTCTACTTAAGGGATGGTACACTGCCTGAAGGAAGAACTGAAGCTAGAATACTCCATGCAAAGTCAGCCCGGTACATGTTCATCAACGATAAGTTGTATAAGCGCAGATTCAATATACCGCTACTGCGATGTATCGACCATGAGGACGCAGATTATGTGTTGAGGGAGATCCATGAGGGGATTTGCGGGAACCATGCAAGAGGCAGATCTCTAGCATACAAAGTGTTTCATCAAGGTTATTACTGGCCAACAGTTTTCGACGATGTAGCGAACTATGTGCGTAGATGCGATAAATGCTAGAGATTTGCAGATACTCTACGAGCTACACCTCAAGAATTAATTACACTGACAAGCCCCTAGCCATTTGCAATCTGGGGTATTGACTTGATAGGCCCTTTGCCTCAAGGAAAATGGGGCGTTAAGTTTGTAGTGGTTACCGTTAACTACCTCACCAAGTGGGCAGAAGTCGGGCCTTTAGCTACCACCACGTCGAACAAGTTGAAGGATTTTGTTTACAAAAATATCGTTTGTTGGTTCGGAATCCTCTACACTATAATAACCGACAATGGGAAACAGTTCGACAATAAAGACTTTAGATCTTTCTGCGAACAGCTCGACATCAAGAAGAGCTTCGTCGCTGTTTATCAACCTCAAGCCAACGGTCAAGTAGAGGCTGTAAACAAGGTCATCAAGCACACCATTAAAAAGAAGCTTGATGCCTTGAAGGGAAAATGAGCCGAAGAATTGTCCGAGGCCTTGTGGTTTACAGAACGACAGTCTCTCTATCATACTGGTGTGAAGCAATGACCTCAGTTGAAGTGGAGATTTGTTTGTTTTGAATGGAAGTTTTCGATAAAGAAATAAATGAAGACCTTCTCCGCCTGAGGCTAGACCTAATCAAAGAGTATTAGGTCAAGTCTCAGCTAAGGCTCGCCTCATATCAGTAGCGAGCCAGACAATATTTTAATGCCAAAGTCAAAAACAAAGACTTTGAAGTGGGCAATCTAGTTCTCAGAAAGATCATCCAAGGTACCCAAAACCCGAACTTGGGAGCACACTCAAATGGGAAGGTCCTATTAGGATCTCCGAAAAGCTTCTGCCATAAACTTTCCACTTGGAACGCCTCAACGGCGAAGCAATACTGCAAGCTTGGAATGCCGAGTATTTACGAAAGTATTACCAATGAGCAGTTCGGGTTCCACCCATGTCTCTCTTTTATCATTCATTGTAAAGTCGTTCATGGCCAAAATGCTTTATCAATAAAAGAGGTATTATTCAAACCTTTCTTAGTTCATCATTGTTATTTTTACTCATTTAACATGTATTATTCATCGCTTCAAAAATCGCAACCTACGTGATAGCATTTAAAAAAGAACTCAAAGTCAAGAGTCGGAAAAAAGGTAGCTTATCTCAATAAGCCATGTCAAAATCCTACTCTACAAGGGTGAAATATCCCAAATCAACAAAGTTAAACTTGAAAAAATTCAAGAAAGACACGTCGAAAGAAATCGGCCCTAAGCTGGCGACCAAAACTCGAAACGGACAATGGATCCAAAATTGAAGTTGTCGCATAGGATTTCCTTGCATATATTAAAAAAAAACTCTTCAAGAAGCGAGCTACGCATAACTTGAAGCAAATTCAAATTTTTTATGACAAGTCCAACTAGGATGATTGAAGATTGCTCAATAGGGATACATCAAAACATCTTCTATTCATTATAAAGTTCGATTACAACTTAAAAAAAAAAAAAAAAAAAAAAAGATATATAATAATCTTTCAGGTAGGTGGGGGAGCAGGGACATCATCTTTGGCCAAGCCATGGTGCTCGTCGCTGACTGGAAGAGACGATTCCTCAACGGAAGGGTTGGTAGTAGCCTCTTCAAGGTTTGAAGCCTCGCCCGGAGAAAGATCGATAGTTTTGGGGGGGAGTGTAGCCAGGGGAGTCGGATCCTTGACTTCTTGCTTAGGTCAATCTCCTTTTCACCTTCCTCGACCCCTTCTTGGCCCTCACCATCATCCTCGAAATCATCTGAGAATATGTAGGCCATTCCTTGAGCTTCGGTCCTCATCTTATCGACCTCTCTCTAATAAGCTCGCAAGAGGAAAAAGAAGTTGATCGAAGGGTGAGCTTTCCACAACTTCTGCATGAGGAAGACTGACGTCTGCCAAACCCGAATGGTGATGAGCTCATTCAGTTCCTCAATTTGAAGTCTAAGTTGCCCGGCCTCAACTTTAGCTTTTCATCAACCTTTCATTCCTAAGCAAGGTCGAGCGAGGTCTATTTGAACTTGGCCTCCTAATCCAAAGCAGCTTTTTGGGTTGAGCAAAGCTTAGAATTTAGCTTGTTATTAGTACCCCACTATTGTGCCAAACTTTTCTCTGCCTCGGTTGCTTTCGCTTTAGCCTTAGCTCTTGCAGCCTTGTTGACCTTGATTTTGTTGGAACTCCCTTTCCTTGACCCTAAAGGTCGTCATCTCCTTCTTGAGCCACTCGAGTTTAGCTTGCTTGGCATCCTTCTCTTCTCCGCAACCTCGGCGCTGGCCAAAGAGTCCTCCTTCACTGTCTTCGCCAGTTGTCACCCTTTATGAGTGCCCTCCAACGTGGGATAGTACTCTTCGTAGAGAAGCCTACTCGCCATGGTAGCCTAAAAAAAAAAAAGAGAGATAGGATGGAAAGTCAGCAAGTAGTGATAAAAGAAAAAAGGGGTGAGCTACTAGTACCTTCGCCATATAGCTGCACACCCAGGCCAACACCTAGGTGGGAGACAAGTCTCTAACACACGCAAATGTTCGGGGGGTGATGCCATCCCTAGCCGCCGCAGCCCCAACGCTGATATGGTTGGGGAGTTGGTCAATCAAAGCATCGACCACGGCTCGAGCTGCCTCGTCCATCTTCTTGCCTCCCTATCAAGATGAGCTAGACTTACTTCCCTTGGCAACAACAGTCTCACCCGTGGGAGTGGATTTCTTCTTGGCCGAATCCTTGGCCACCGACTTCTTTGGGTCGCCAGCCTACACAACGGCCTCCTTGCCCGAGCCAACCTGCTGCTCGACCACCTTTTGCTTCCTCGAGCCCCCTAGGGGCTCGACCAATTTCTTCTTACCGGAGCCATCATACTACTCAGGTGCCTTATGTTTTCCCGAGCCTTTCGTTAGCCTGGGTGCTTTTTTTGCCGGCCTCTTTTGGGGCTTGTGCGTACCTTTCCCACCAACTACCTTTGAGGTAATTGCGAGCTTCTTCGCACTTGGGTCTTCCCCAAGTTCGCCCTCGCTACGCTTCACGCTAGAAATATCAGTGGGCTGCTTCATCACCTAACCAACAAGCGTTTTCTTGGCAGCCGCAGAAGTTATCGCCTTCTTCTTAAGGCCCTTTGGTTTCTTGGCCCACATTTCTGCAAAAAAGAGAAGCAAACTATGAACGACCTATCTATGCGGGAGAAATAATCGCGAGCAAGCAATAACTTAACCTTTCTCGAGAATGGTAAGAAACTTAGCGTTCTCCTAACAGAAGCCATACATCCTTAAATGAGGAAGCGTGATGATCTCATTGACGTTATGTTGTCTATCGAGAAGGTCGCTGAAGCGTTGGAGCCTCTCTAAGCTCGCAGTGGGGAGATAGTTTTGCTCAACGTTAACTGCAAAGCAAAGCAACTCAGTTAGCTTAAAAATAAAGCTTGAAAGCGATCTTCATACGCGTTGCGAGTTTGAAATCTTACTCACTTCCGAAGCGAAAATGATGGTCTCCCAAGCCTCATAAAAGAAAAATTGAGAGTCCCAATGTGGGATCTTCTTTGGGACGTCAACCAACCGGTTGAAACATACCTTCCTCACCTTGAAAAGGTAGTACGTTTGCTCTTGTCCTTTCTTTAGTCTATACAAATGGATGAGCTCCTTGACGGATGGGTCGCCCAAACTAGCGATCGTGTATGCTATATACAGACCTATGATTATGACATATGAGTTCAGGGACAATTGGAGAGGAACGATGTCGAACTGTCTCAGAACGTTGTCAATAAAATAATGAGGGGGACTAGATACCCCACATCTCAAGAGGGTCTCAGAGGTCGTTACCCACCTGGGTAGAGGATTCTTCGGAGAAGAATTCCCGGGAACCATCAAATTGAGTTGCGGCGCATAAATCTCTCTTATGCGCCTCAAGTCCTCGGATTATACCCCCGGGGGCTGCTGAACCCGCGAGTGAATCAAACATGCAATCAATCGTGTGGCTGCTGGATGAGGACATAGTTAAAGCTCGCTTTTGGGTACCTAAATCAAAAGCAAACATGTGTCAAAGCTCGAAAAACTCGACGACCTATCCACACTGCTTTCAATTTAAGCACCCGAGATAGCTTACACCAAACAATAAATTCACGCGACCTACCTAGGTTTTTGGTAGCCATCGTGATAAGCCCTCCTTAAACCCAAGGCCGCTGGAGATATGCTTAAAAACCCTAGTAAAGCCCTAGAAGACTCAATGTGGCCACGACAATGGCCACCCTTAGCTGCAAAAATCAAGAAAGCAACTAAAGAGAAAGAAAGAAGCCTTACTGGAATAAGAGAATGGGAAGAACTCGCTAGAAAGAGCACCGTGACAATGATGAAGCAACAACAGAATAAGTAAAAGACATCAAAGAATTTTTCGCAAGTTGAGTAAGTTTATGATGACTTCGCTCACTTTTATAGTGGCTTGCATGGGAGACAAAAGGGCGGGGTTCGATCGTAACTGTCGATCTATAGTGAATCTCGACCTTCTATTTATCGAGCAATCCTAGCCCTTGGACGTGGCCACATGACAGCCATCCACGAGGGGCGATGAACCATCAGACTACTGTGATCATAACCGTCGCCGCATATCGCCTCAACTCCGCTCGTGGACAGCTGTAGTCACCCACGTGCGATGAAACATGACTGTCAAAGGCTGCCGCATGTAATGCGACATGACTACATGGAATTTACACAATTGTCCTAACCATTCATATTCCGAGTTTGACAGGTGTCACAAAGGAAAGAAGATCCAAGTGTGAAGTACGTTGACCAATCATGGGTTTGACTCTCGAAGCTCGACTGAGCCTGGGTCTGATGGCCTACTGACGACATCGAGCTTGATATTAAATCGAGTAATAGTCTTTGAAGCTCGAAACGAACATCGAATACTAGGGGACAGATGTTGTGTGTGATTTTTCCATCAAGCTTGAAGAATCGCGATGATATAGTTTTATCCAAAACTAGCTCGACTCCACTGATTGTCCGACCCAGCACAAGCTCATCGAGATATAGGTCGACTCAACACAAGCTAGTCGCAAACAATCCGAATGATCGTTCAATCAATTCCCAGATAACTTCAGATCCCAAATATCTCAAGAATGATCAGATTGACCACAATCTTTGTGCAATCATGGCGCCCAATCGCAAGAATATCGGAGTTGCATTTTAATTTATTTGCAATCCCTTTAATTTCGCTTTTTTCTTTGTACAAAATTTGTATTTAAACCCCCTCAAACAATGAGGAAGGAGTTGGAAAATATTCCTAGAATTATTACTGTAAGCTCTCACAGCAAATACAAATAATAGTGGACATAGGCTCAAGAGTTCATCTCACCGAACCACTTTAAAATCATTTTTTGCCATTTACTTTACTGCATTCGTTATTCCTTCATTGCTAGTTACATTACTCACGCACACATCCGTTTCGATTTCATCAAAGTCAATCGGATCGCTCTAGTTGGCGCAAAATTTTGTATCAACACAACAAATTGAATGGAGTATCTTTACTTGTTTAATCTGGTTCAGTTCATCTAAGCTGTTTAAAGAATTATCTGATGTAAATTTTAAGCAAGTGGTAATTAAACTCTCAGTACAATTTCAGCAGAGATGTATGACTTCACTTCTCTTCTATTTTTGCTTAAAGTTTCATCATCAATACGTCCATCTTGGAGCTACATGTGGGAACTATGACAAAAGTATATGGTGAATGGGTGTTGATGGGGCTTGCAATGAGCTGAAGATGAATGAATTCTTGGAAATTTCCCTTTATATGGTTGGTCCTACATCAGGAAGCTTCCTCTTCGGCTTATTCTATCCATTCTCAATAAATTAAACCTCGTTGCCAACAAATCATAATAGGTTAAAATATAAGTGTGGTCTTTACTGTTTTTAAGTTTAAACCTGAAATGAGCAGTTCTCCTGGTTTATACTTCCATATTGGCAAAAAAGCCAGAGGTTGTATCATTCTTTACATCTTCCCATTTTTCTTAATTTTAATGTTTTTGATTTTTACTTCACGTTACAATTGATTGATATTTGCTAATACTTTACTTGTTCTCATTTTTTTAGATCTTCTTTACAAGGGTTATGCTCAACAACCACCATTTCACTTCAGTTACCAATGGGTCGACTGGAATGTTGATCTCTCCTGTCAGAGTAATTGATCTACCATCAATCTGATATTTAATGAAATTGAAATTTCTCTTTCAGTGTCTCATTTTCCATGTAATTGTAAACTCTGCATGCATATTGTGTCAATGAGAGGCATCATGTAATTATATTTTGAACTTCAATACAGTGGAAAGTATTGTGCCTGGACTGCAAACGGCTTTAAGATTTACCATTCCTGATTCTGGAAAGGTATGAACATTATTATCTCCTTTTTTACAATTCTATCAGAACTTTTCCATGACGAATAGTTAAAATGTGATGCAATAAGTCCACACATGCTTAGTATTAGAACAAATATAATTGAAATTAATTGCAGGTGGAACTACGATTCTTGCACGACTATGTTGGGATTACTGCAGGCTCTGGATTGAAGATGAGCAACCACCACTCTATAGGAAATGAACCCTCTATAGGACTCGACCCTGTCGTTAATTTTTCAGGTGTAATTGGAACCGATTTAGTCTCCCTTGGGACTGATATCGCCTTTGACATGTCAGCAAGCACATTCAACAAAATCAATGCCGGTTTAACCTTCAATAGTCCTTTCCTTGTTGCTTCATTGACCTTGTGAGCAACCCTATGAGAAAAGTCGAAAAGACTAAACCAAGATTCTTTGTTTTCCTTAATTCAACCTTTAAAATTTGTTACCTGATTTTCAAGAAACTAATGCTAAGCCTTTATAATAATGCAGGAATGATAAACTTGACACTTTAAAAGCCTCCTATTACCAACCACTGAACCCCCTGTCCAGGAGTGCCATTGCTGCGGAATTGAAGCATAGTTTTTTTATTGAAAGGACGACCATCTTGACAGTTGGTGGCCAGCATGAACTGTTTCCTTCTACATTGGTGAAGGCTCGTATGGACAGTAACGGCAAGGTGGGTGCTCTTATTCAGCAAGGTTTCTGGCAAAAGTTCTTCCTATCTATTGCTGGAGAATTTGATTTTAAGGACAACGACAGGAGGCGTCCCAAGATCGGTCTTTCTGCGGCTCTCGCGCCTTAAAGTAATATAATATTATAGAAGATGTTTTCATGTTCAGAAGACACTAATAACAACAGCATCTAATGATTGTAATTTTACTGGTGCGATAGTTATAAGAGTAAAACTACAATTACAAAAAAAAATAAAAAAAAAATTAAAAAAAAAAAAAAAAAAAAAAATGAATAAAAAAATAAATTTAATAAGTTTGACTTTTTGTTTTACTATTTTATTCATTTTTTATCACCTCACTTTGTATATAAATTTTTGTAAAATTTCTTTGTAAGTATAGTATTATTGTAATTATATATCTTCATATCTTCAATCAAGCATGTAATGGGGGAAATTATTCTCTTGGTTAACCTCTGTAGTACCTTGATGGAGCATTGGAAATATGTATTCAGCTTTTCATAAAGAATGATAAATAATAACAAATAAAAATTTATTCCTCTGCTGTTTTCATCAGGAAAATTTAAGGACTTGGTTTTGACAATGCATTTGAACTGCAAGCTGTTAATACTTTTTTATAATATAAATCTTAAACCCTGAACCCTAGAAAAGAAGTAAAATTTGTCAGTAAATGGCGAAATTTCAGATATTTAGAGATTTTTTATCAAATCATGTTGCAGACCGTTTAAAGTGCAGCTGCTACTGTTTATCTGTAAATGCTGTGACCGAATGTAACAAGTGAACAAATTGCAGAAGGCCTCTTCATGAAGCAGACATAACTGGTGCTGTCATGACGCAGAGGTTTAACTATACGGGTTTGTCACTTTGATATTCAAGCAGTTTTTCATATAGCTAGCTTGAGACTAATTGACAATCATAATTAACAACCAGAAAACATGGAAACTTAAACGAAAAAGAAATACCCTTACTTGGTTATAATACCCTTACTTGTCCAGAATATAACCCAATGTTAAGCCTTGATTTTTAACAAATTACTGGTGACTAGCCTGAAGAAGGTCATCACGGATCTGTGTAGCTACATTACGAACAGCACCAGGTCCATGGGGAATGAAGATAGCTGAGGACTTAGAAGCAGCACCAATTTCCTTCACGGTGTCAAAGTATTGGGACCCTGTCCATGACATCCTCTGAAGTGGTTCCTGGCACATTCATGAAGAATCCTAGCACACTGTCTCAAGCAATACCAAGCCCTGTGCAATACCAAGCCCTGACAGATATTTGGCCTCAGCTTCACCTTCAGCTCTTTTGATATGTAAAAGTTTCTCTGCCTCTGCCTTTTCACTCGCTGCCACTCTCAGTCTTGCAGCTGAGAGAGTAGAAAACAGTTAGAAAATTTCATTGAACAAAATGTAGGAGTGTTAAACATAGTGTGCCTGGCAAATCATTTGGAAGTTTTTGTTCAGTTACTTGAGGAAAGACAGAGAAAAATAGTATAGAATAATATTATACTTACAACTGAGTTATACAAACAAACAAAAAACCAAGGACAAAGTAGTCATTTTACATGAATTTTATGTAATTTTTATCTGTTTGTATGACTCAGTTATAAGCAAAACATTATCAAATAGTATAATTCCTTATAACATGCAAAGAGAAGCAAAATGGATATTTGGTGTATTTTCACCTACGTAATTTCCTAGACCAAATTATGCACATAAATAATGACAATACTGTCAAAGGAAATGAGATTCGACCCATATGGAACCATTGAAAGGAACTTTCCCTAAAGAACCGCTATTTTATATGTACAGTTAAGCAAGATGCTATGCAACAACCTATGATTGAGGGAAAAATCAAAGAGTTTTACACTTACCAGTTTATGTTGGAACTAGATAATTTACCAGCGCTAATGTCATTCATCGCCCACTTCACATGCTTATCTGGTTCAATCTCAACAATGAGTGTTTGAACGATCTCATACCCGTAAGCAGACATAACCTGTGAGAAATAATGAAGAAAACATTATAAACACTATCTCACATAAGCTCCCCAATAAACAGAAACTAATGAAGGTTGTCCTCCACAACATTCATAAAATCACTTGATTACCTTTTCAAGTTCATCTTCCACAGCTTTTGCAATTTCTTTCTTTTTTTGGTTCGAAAGCATCATCCAGATTTAGCTTCAGAACACTTGCCTTAATCACTGAACAATTGGATAGAGGATGATATATATATATATATATGCACACCTTACAAGAACATACATGTGATTGTGTGTATAATTAAAAGCACAAAATGTAACTCAAATGGTAGATTTATTTTGTACCATCAAATACATATGCCTGAATTTGTGACTTTGTGTTGCTGAGTTTGTAGAATGTATCACTGGCCTTATCTACCAGGGCACGATATTGAACAAATGCAACAACACTGATGAAGACATTGCCCTGGTAAATAATTCCAGCAATGTTACATATGCATATAAAGATAATGACATAACCGAGGTGAAACTAAATCTATAATGAGTTATACAGACGGACATACCTTTGTTTTGGTTTTACAGCGCACATCTAACTGCCTCTACCTAAGAGACAGATGACCAGCTGTCTGATGTCTAAGGATCCATGGTAAGCAATGGAATCCAGGTTCAAGTACCTCCTCAAACTTGCCAAATCTCTCCTTAATAACTCCTGTGGACTGCTCAGCTTGTATGCAGCGGAACAGATTACCCATGTTCAATTCAACACAACAATGACGATTTGGAAGAGGAGACTTACAAAAGTATCGAGGAGCAATGCAAAAAATGAGTGACAGAAGTATATGAGTAACAACTCTAAATATGACCAAGCACTGGCCGAGGAAAGGAAACGTCTCAAATATATCTTTACTTACATGAAAATTTGCAATATGAATAATACCAACAAAGGCAAGTCTATCATTTGAATGGAACTTTTACAAGATTAAGAAGAGATATCAAAATTTAATATCTGAGCTGCAGCCACAAGACCAGACTTAGTGAAAGCTATGAATGAGAAGAATTATTATTGATGAAGTATTAAATAAACCTCAAAATTAGGGCCTTAGTAGTGTTAAAAAACAAACGTTACAGAACTAGAACAGTAAATTTTCTGTCAACATACAATTAACGGGTAACATGATTAAGAAATACTAAACAACAATTCTGAAATGTATACATTTACAGGGGATTGTCAACCTTTAGATAATGATCACTAACCTAATAAAGGCCTAAAATGACGAAGAAAAATGAAGATGTTTATTAATTTAAAATAGGATTTGCTTGATGTTTCCTCTGAGACACATGTCATAATAGGATAGTATTTACTCATAATTTATGTGGAAGTGAGCCATCAATCTAGTATTATTGAATATAAATTCCCATTAATCACAAGATATTTGGGAATTTGTATGGCTGTATAGCACCAATCCATCTGTTTCGGTTACTATGATTCTAAAAGCATTCACATGTTTCATCTCATAAATAACTCAAAGCAATTCAATTTCCACATAAATAGCAAACAGTTTATACCCGGCTGCATCCTTGTTTTACAGCAATTTTCCACTGAAGTCTTTGATAGATCAATAACCAGAGAGTTTTAAGTGATTCTGGTAAAAGAATGAAGAAAATATATGAAATTGTGTGTCATATTTTGTGATGGTTATTTCTCATGCCATATTGTGCCGTGTGTTATATGACATTATGGTGCAGAACTTTCTGATAAGGATACTGGCATTTGAAGAGCACCAGCAAGCTCCTGTTGAAATGCATAATTGGTGTGATAAAATGTATGCAGATAATAAGAATGAGGCATCAGCATGGTCCCTTTATAAGTCAAAGTTACTATAATCTATTACCAAGTACGCACATTATCTTCATAGAGCAGAATAACTTGCTTAATATCATATGCACGCTAGTAGCTATAATAGATTGTCAATTAACAAAACCAGACGCATGAAAACTTGATGGAAATCACAAATGCATGACTGTTATCCAAACATCAACGCCATATATGCCTTGATAAGTAGCAAATTACTGTTGAGAAGCAGCCTGAAGAAGTCCATCACGGATCTGGGTAGCTACATCGCGAACAGCACCAGGTCCATGGGGAATGAAGACAGCAGAGGATTTTGAAGCAGCACCAATTTCCTTCATTGTGTCAAAGTATTGGGTGACCAGGACCATGTCCATCACATCCTTTGCAGTAGTCCCTGGAACATTGATAGAGAACCCCAGCACACTATCTCTTAATCCATCTACAATTGCTTGTCTCTGGCGGGCAATACCAAGCCCTGAGAGATATTTGGACTCTGCTTCACCTTCAGCTCTTTTGATTTGTAAAATTTTCTCTGCCTCAGCTTTTTCATTGGCCGCCACCCTCAGTCTTGCAGCTGAAAGAGTAAAAAACAATAAGAACATTTCATTGAACAAAATCATACTTTGAGATTTCAAATTTCTCTGAAAAATGAACATTATATAATGAAATGGCAGGATCATAGGCAATGACTAATTGGTATATCACCATCCAAGAGCTATGTCATGCTTCTGATATGAATACAGTGGACAACAAATTTATCTGCATCGAGATATTTTTCCCCTTTAGCGTTGCAACAGTTCTGAGAAGCTAGTATCTTCCTGCAACGTTAGTGAAATATACTAATATAACGTCCCCGGGCAACTCATATAGAAAATGTTTTTTTTTTTTCATTCGGAGAAAAGTTATCGATATACATAAACTTAATTCTTTGTTAAAAACACGAAGGCCACAAGAACAAGAATGTCTGTTTGATATGTTTTCATCTCAATAATTCCTAAGCTAAAATCAAGTGCTTATAAAAATGACATCAGAGTCTGAGAACATGAAATTCTGCCCATCAGAGTTCAAGATAAAATGTAGGAAGACATTGGTAAAGGGGGTATGCCCCTCAGAAATCTGCCACTGTCTAATGTGCAGAATACAGTTAAACTAGTTGCTCATCTAAATCAGAGGACAATTTAAAAAAAGTTTTGTACTCATCAACTTAGTGGAGATAAATAAAATACTTTACCAGCATTAATTTCATTCATTGCCCGCTTCACATGCTCATCTGGTTCAATGTCAACAATGAGTGTTTGCACTATCTCATACCCATAAGCAGACATAGCCTGTGGGAAATAATGGAGAAAACAGTACAAACACATAAGCTTCACTATTTAAACCAACTAGTGGTCATGTACCACAAGAAAATGAAGTTTGGCTCTCACAATAACAGCTATGCATATAGAATAATATTGATTACCTTTTCGAGTTCATCTTCCACAGCTTTAGCTATTTCATTTTTTTGTTCAAAAGCATCATCCAGATTTAGCTTGGGAACACTTGCCCTAATCACTAAACAATTGGGTGGAAGATGATAAATAACATACAAGTACATCCTTGTGATGCTGTGTTGTGTGAGTGAAAGCACTACACGTATTTCAAATGGCGTTAAGTAAAGATTTAATTTGTACCATCAAATACATATGCCTGAATTTGGAGCCTTGTGTTGCTGAGTTTGTAGAAAGCATCACTTGCATTATCTGCCAGGGCACGATATTGAATAGACGCAACAACATTGACAAAAACATTGTCCTGGTTAATTGCCAAAAAGATTTATTTGTCTCAGTGGTAGTGTCTCTATTTCTCCCAACCCCCACATATAGAGATAATAATAATTTCAAGATAAGTTACAGATGCCAAAAAGAGTGTGACATAACTGAGGTTAAATTATATTTATAAAGAGTTATATAGACAGACCTTTGTTTTGGTTTCACAACGCACATCTAACTGCTGCAACCTCAGAGACAAGTGGCCGGCAATCTGATGTCCGAGGAACCATGGTAGGCAATGGCATCCAGGTTCAAGGACGTCATCAAACTTGCCAAATTTCTCCTTAATCAGTACTGTGGACTGGTCAACTTGTACACAACAGAACAGATTCCCCATCTGCTTAATACTGTAATATGTTAAAAAATGCAGAAGTCAAATATGTTTAATTTAAGAATTGTATGTTTCAATTCATTGATTTCTACTACAAGGTTACAAACATTACATAGGAAGAGCTCACATAATTAAGAGATTACAAAATATCAAGAGTATCCTACAATATATTGACATAATTAAGTATCCTACAATATACTAACATAAATAGGAGATTACAAAATATTCAGTAAATCTCAACACTCGCCCTCAAGTTGGTGCGTATATGTTACACATGCCCAATTTGTCTAAAACTTATGAGAATATACGTGAATGGCAACTTAACATGGTATCAGAGTCAAAGATCTTAAGTTCGAATCTCCACATACAAGCTGGATAAAGAGAAATGACAAAAAATCCAAAGTTTGATGTGAGGGAGCCTATTGATCTAATATGTGTTGAGCCCTCAGCTACTAGCTTAAGTTTTTAGATGGAATGGCAAGTTAACAAAATAGAAAGGATTGAAACAAGAAAACGATAATTATTACTCTATGCTATGTGGTCATAGTGAGATAGACGAAATAACCTAAGCCAGTAAAGATCAACAGAATGAACAGTAAGAAAAACAGAAGAATTCTGGAAATTTTAGTGATGAGAATTACTGCAGATTTTGCTGTGAAGCTTAGTTCATATACACTTTACAATAACAGCAAGTAACAGACTTCCCAGATATACGGGCTCACGCTAAAAACCCTCTAACTTCTCTGCTCTGCACCGACTTGCGACTAATGCAGTCCACCTCGGCAACCAAGTCATGGTTACATGGCACAGATTTTACAAGACTAGCATTAGCTTAACATATCAGCGGAGCAATATATAATATTTCAAAAGATACAACAGTGTATCTAAAATCTGTCACAATTTGATCATTACTCATTATGAAGGAACACAGAAATAGATAATAACCACAGAAGAAAGATGCACATAACAAAGTATTCGTACTAAAAACTTGTGTCACTTAGAAACCCAGAAACCCAATTCCTAGTGTCACTTAGAGGTGGTAAACCGGAACAAATAAACAACAACAACAACAACCAAGAAGAGCCTTTCAGTTCGATTCAACCCCCAAAAATTAGTTAGAGAAAGATGGGAATTAACATTCAAATGAGAAGTAGGAGACTTACAATACTCCGTAGGAGAAGAATGCAATGAAATGACTGATAGAAAGATAAGAATGACAACTATAAGAAAGGGACTTAAATATAACCTAGAGCCTTGCCTAGGAAACCTCTTCAAAATTGTTACGATACTGCAAAATATCGAGAGTTTGTCTTTAATTCAAAAGAGGATTGCAGCAATTAAGCACCGAATATGGTTCTAAGTCCACCAATAAAGGGAAGTCGAGTCAATCACTACAAACTTTCACTGTGTTATTCTATGAATAGAAATCCAGGAAAGCTCTAAGAAGTTTCGCCACATGAAAGGAATATTAAATAATCAAATATTAATGCATAGGATTACGCCAACCCTTAAGGAATAATAAACAGCAATGAACAAGACGTAATGATATGATACAATCTAAGGGTAACATTAAGAAATGATAAGATTAAGGAATAATGAACAACAATGAACAAGATGTAATGAGAAAATGACAAATAAAAACGAAAGATGCTTTGACAATGTAATTATAAAAATATGAAAACTATTGGTTTGCCGTCCCAATTAAGCAAGATGCAACTAAGCTTCGTACTTGTTGTTTTCTTAATTTTCATTGGTAAAATCATTAATTAATAATGACAAATTAGATATCAATATGAATGGATTTGAACAGCAAGCAACCATGAAAAGGAAAGTGTAAAGAAAAAAAAAAAGTTAACAGTAACAGAAATGGACCCAGAAATGGTTTCAGAGAGACTTAAAAAGTAGAAGAAACTCACCTTTAAAATTCTTCACATGCAAAACTTGGTCAGTTTTTCTTAGATGTATAATAAAAGGTAAAAACGAGTATAGCATGATAGCATCAGCATCCACCTGTAAAGAAGAAGAAACTGTGGGCATAAAACAGAAACGAAGAACGCGGATTCCCATATCTATAAACATTTTGCCATTTATATTCATCGAATAATATATCTCTATAAATAAACATGGTTATTGCTGTATATTTGTGAAATAAAAAGTTTGTAATTTGATTATACCTTGATATTGGATTCTTTTTGGATTTTTTATTAATATTAAAATTCAATACAAACTGTTCTTGCTACGTGGGTATAGATAAAGATGTTGACTTTATTTGGAAGTGAATAAGTTAAAGCATTGAAGACAAGGCGATGATTCGAAATCCTTTGCATTTGCAGAAATAATAATACAATATTTTATAATTTATATAATATAACATTAAAGCTGGTCAAGATCAAGCACCATTGAAACTTCTGAAGTACAAGTGTAAAAAGTTACGCTATCAAGGAGAAACGAGGGTATGAAATAAGTTACACCATCAAGTAGAAATAGGGATATGAAATAAGAATAATACTACACTTATAAAAAAAAATCTTATAAATTAATGTGATAAAAAATAAAAAGAATAATGAATTTAATAAATTTAACTTTTTGTTTTATTATTCTATTCATTTTTTGTCATCTCACTTTGTATGGAAATCTTTGTAAGTATAGTATTATTGATGAAATAAATAAGAGTTTACCTTAAAAGAATCTTTCCTAAAAAGTTTTAAAATACCACTTTTCCACCCAAAGTTTATATTCCACTAATACTGAAAATACACTTCACTTTCTGAGCTGACGTTCAACAAGTTACCAAGAGTCAAGGTAAGAGCGGTTTAGTAGAGTGGATCGAATGGTGGTGACCGATTAAATATTTTGTTAGGGTAGGTGCACTAGAGCTAATAATATTACATTTGTAATAATATTATTGAATATCAATAAAGGCATAACTTCTATATCATAGCATTAATTTATATATTCGTATACATATTGATATATGTCCTTAGAATGGTTGAACCATAACGAGAGAATTAAGTATTCTAAATCTTAATTGTGAAGACCTTATGATCACATATAGTGTCATTTTTAGAACTGTTTGTAGCCTTAGTATTAATCTGACCAAGGACACAGATTATACAGTAAGGTTATCATAACGTTGAACGACCCTACCGAAAGGTAATGACAGTTTTCACATATCAAGGTTGTTAGGTGACAACCTAGTGCGAAACATGGGTGCTTGTTAATGACAAGTTCACTAGACCGACCCACTAAAGGACTCCACATAAGATGGTGACAGCAATGTCTATGAAATATATTCTCCAACGGTTGGTGGTGCATGTGATCCCTCGACTTAAGATCACCAGAGCGTCATGTGTAATTATTGATGTACTTTGACAGTAGCCTAACGTAATCTTATTTAGGGTTATCAGTACGGTAGTCGTTGGTTACATCGAGAAGTACACTATGGCTATGGTGGATCAACAAAGGATTCATCACTTCTAGTTACAGTAGAAATTATCTTGCTGATATATTCAGTTAGAAACTATGACCGCAAAATCTGCAGCCACAGTGGAATTGAGTCAGTGCTTGAATCCAATTTATATAATTATTGATTCGACAACCGAATATAAACATATCAAGGTAAATTCATTAAAGTTGACACTACTTCTGTACTTTAAACCTTAATGAGATAAATAATGATGAAAGGATTTGAATTGCATGGTAATCATACTGTTGAAAAGTAGCTACTTCACTGAATCTTTATTTGTTGTGTAATCGTGATGCCTTGCTAGCGGCCAATCTTGATTGGTGTACGGAACACTAATTAGTTGATGATTAATTATAAATCTAGTCATTGTCAACATAATAAAGAGTCTACAAGTCACACACATTAAAGACAGTTTTATTGAGAATGAATATGGAAGGGTACTTTCGTCTTTTAGATGAAAAAGGTATTTTGGTAATTTTGTTGTGCGATTAAATTCGCTGAAGGTCGTTACCCAAATTCAATATTTATATTGAGGTTAATTTAGCAAAATTATAATTGTATTAATATTAATATAAAACACTAATATTAATGTGGATTAAATATATTTTATATAATTAAATATATTTTATATCCCATTAATTAAATATAGTGATAAATAAATATTCATATTTATTTATTAGGAATATATATTTAAATTGGGAATTATCCTATTCCAAAATAGGAATAGAAATATTCCTATTCTTAATGGGGAATATTTTAATCCCCACTATAAAAGAAAAGGGATAGGAGAGTTAATCATAAATTCATAAGAGTTCATTATTTTCTCCAAAAGGAAAACCCTAGCCACCCATTAAGTTTTTTACAGAGAAATTCTTTCTCCCAAATTTGCGTCTTCTCTCTTCTTACACCCAGGATTCTAGCAAACTTCCTTGCTTGTGGATTCGCCTTCTTGCCTTTGTGTGGACTTCTCAAGAATGATTCCATGTTGAATCGACTAGCGAAAAGTAAATCAAAGAACCCAAAGGAGCCTCCAAACGCAGGTAATAACAACAAACCTTATATGGGTTGTTTTTATTTTATAAATGGGTTGCATATATCAATCTTGATCGTGGGATTAACGGGTTAAATTGAATAAATTTTGTTTTATATTTCGCGTATAATTCAATAAAATCCCTACAGGCCGTTGGAATCAGCTGAAAATCAATTAAGAACAGAAAACTCTAGCTTTGCAGTGGCTAGCAATCGGTGAGAAATCAAGTGTTGAAGTGAGAAGGGTTTTGTAAAGAAGAGACTGGAGGTTTAAATGGTAGTGACAGAGAGAATTTTTGCCACTGAAATCGACTTTAGGAATTAACAGAATATAAACTCTGGATGGAAATGTGGTATTTTGAAAATTCTTTGGGTGGGAAAGTGTCATTAAGGCAAACCTTGGGTGGAAAAAAGCTGATTACTTCATGAAATAATTTTATCTTAAATCCAATATAATAGACATATGTATTGTATCAAATCCACAGGACCACAAAGTATATAACTTATAGAGGTGGGAATTTGGGTCTTGGCCCAATGGGATGCCCAAAAAACGCACCCAAGACCAGCCTTTAGGAGGACTCATCCTATAGGGCCTGGGCCCAGACCTAGGCCCAAAAGGAGGGACCGGTCCTTAGGTTGGTCCCTCCTCCAAGGCACGAGCCTAAAACCAATCCCAAGCCAAGGCCCAAACCCCCACCTTTTTTTTCTTATACACCCTTGGCAAATATCAAAACCCCCTGTTTTATATTGAATTGATAATAAATATAAGGGTTAAACTAAAAATTTACAATATATATATATTCGACCGTTTAGCCAACGGTCATGGGGGGAAAAGTTTTTTTTCTTTCACTTTCCTCCCAAACCTAAACTATAAATAACCCCATTTTCCTCCATTTTCCTCACAACTCACAACTATAAATCTCTCATTCTCCCTACTCCAATTCTCAAACTCTCGTCAATTTATATTTATATTTATTCATATTATTATTTATTTTATTCAATTTCTTCCATTTTTCAATTTCATCTATTATTCATATCATTCAATTTCTTCCATTTTAGTTATTTATTATTTTATCATAAATTCATAATAGATTCCCGAAATTATGCATTCGAAAGATCATCCCCAAATGAGTATTATGTTCTATCCACCGAAGAAATGGAAGAGTTCGATCAATTTTCACCCTTTCTAGAGGCAGCAATTCCACAACCAAAAATAACTGAGACTGCGTGCAGCCAAACACAAGAGAGCTGCGACACCACAAGCATGACAAGACCGTCAAAGAGGATTGTGTCTGGGGTATGGCAATACTTCACCAAATCAAAACCGGCAAAACCAAATTGGGAGGGGGAAGAAACTTGCGGTGTATGTAATTTTTTGCAACCGTGGTTGGCACTGAGCACAGGACTTCGATGATGCGGTGGCACATAGAGAAGAAGCACCCCCAATATATGCAGTCCGGACCGTCTAGTTCAACTTCAATGGCACCTAGTAAGCAAATTCAAACTCAACTTAATTTTAATCCATAATCATCAACTAGATTATTCATATCATTCAATTTCTTCCATCTTAGTTATTTATTATTTTATCATAAATTAATAATGGATTCCTGAAATTATGCATTCGAAAGATCATCCCCAAATGAGTATTATGTTCTATCCACCAAAGAAATGGAAGGGTTCAATCAATTTTCACCCTTTCTAGAGGCAGCAATTCCACAACCAAAAACAGTCGAGACTGCATGCAGCCAAACACAAGCGAGCTGCAACACCACAAGCACGACAAGATCGTCAAAGAAGGTTGGGTCCGGGGTATGGCAATACTTCACCAAATCAAAACAGGCAAAGCCAAATTAGGAGGGGCAAGAAACTTGCGGTGTATGTAATTTTTTTGCAACCGTTGTCAACACTGAGCACAGGACTTCGATGATGCGGCGGCACCTAGAGAAGAAGCACTTGCAATATATGTAGTCCGGACCGTCTAGTTCAACTTCAATGGCACATAGTAAGCAAATTCAAACTCAACTTAATTTTAATCCACAATCATCAACTCTCTCAACCCGGCAATACAATGCACACAAAGCACGAGAGGCAATAGTAAGATACATAGTTGCTACGGACTCTCTTCTTTCTTTATTTGAAAATCATTATTTTGTTAAAATGATTAAAGATGTTTTTCGTCCAGCATATAGCCCTGTTAGCAGAGGTATTAGTAAAAAGGACATACTAAAACTTTATAATAAAATAAGAGATCAACTTAAAAGAGAATTTGAAAATTTTAGGAATATATATATATTGCACTTACTTCAGACATATGGGCTGCTTGATCAAAAACAGATTTTTTGAGTATCACAATACATTACCTAGATCATAGTTGGCGTTTACAATAAAAATTGATAGGTTTTAAACCATTATATGCTAAACATAGTGTTGTGATAATTTATTTTACAATTATTGAAATTTTGCAAGATTATTTATTAACTGAGAGAGTTGTGGCGCTAATGCTTGATAATGCACTGCCAACACCACGATAATTTCTTTATTTGAAAAGAGATTAGGTCCACATGGTGACAGAAATTTTTTTCACCAGAGATGTGCTTGCTACATCATCAATTTGATTGTTAAAGTAGGTTTAGAAGCTATACATTCGAGGATTGAAAGGGTGTGCACGACTATTAGATTCATCGCTGGTAGCAATACAAGATGGACTGAGTATGTAAAATATTATTGCCAAGAGAAGCTGCCAAATCGACCAAAGAAGTTATGTACAGACATGTCTATCTGTTGGAACTCCACGTACTTGATGTTACAAAGAGCTATGTCAATCGCAAGACAAATCACAAAGTTCATCAACCGAAAGAACTATCCGAACAAAGTCATCAATAATGATGACTGGATGGTTTGCAATGTTTTTCATTCATTTCTTAAAGTTTTTTATGATTCCACTAATACATTAAGTGGTATTTACTAATGTAGCGTTAGATATTTTATTTCATATTTCTATTTTTTTTGCTAAACATAGATATGATGCAAATTTAAGTGACATGTTTAAAAAGTGGCAACAAAATACCAAAAATATTGGTTAGATATTCCTTTCTTATATGGATTAGGTCTTATTGTAGATCCTAGGTTTAAACATATTTAAATGTATGGTTACTGAGATAGGCCAACATTTAAATCATGACTATAGTTCTTATTTGATAGACTTTAACAAAAAAATAGAAAGCTTTTTTTCTTTCTATCAGACTAGGTACAATGGAACACCCAACGCTTGCAGAGACGACCAACAGGACCCTGACAAAGACATTTATCAATAAGGATCTAGCATGTGGACGTATATGGAACTCAATAGCGGTGGTGGTGGAAGTAGCAACTATAGCTCGTACAAGCATAGACCAAGTGAGCTTCATCAGTATCTACAAATGGACATGTCCTACATGATGAAGAAGGAGAAACATGAGATGGATCTACTTCAATGGTAAAGCCAAAATACAAGTCGATTCCCCTTTGTAGCCCAAATGACACGTGACATTTTATCTGTGCCAGTTTCGACAATGGCATCCAAGTCAACATTCTCAATTAGTGGCCGCACTGTTGAAGATAGAAGATACTCTTTAACCAATGAGTTGGTTGAAGTCATAACAAGTTTACGGGATTAGACTCTTGCTAACTAAAGACTATAACATCACCTTGAAGATCTCGAGCTACTAGACCTCTTCAGAAACACAGATTTGGACGATGTAAATTAATTTAATAAATACAAATTTGTTTAATTGTTTATTTGTGAAGTGTAAATAGGGGCGAGCACGGGTAGCGGGTAGAACCGGAACCGGGGGCAAGAACCGGAACCGGAACCTACCTAGAACCTGCACTGTGCGGGTAGGTTTCGATTCTAATTTTTTGGAACCGCTACTGTGCTGTTCCGGTTCTGGTTCTTGCATGTGGAGGAACTGGAACCGGAACCTGTAAAAAGGGTACCCTGTTTGGAACCTGTAGGGGGTACCCGGTTTGGAACCTGTTTTGGAACCTGTTTGGAACCTGTTTGGAACCTGTTTTGGAACTTGTTTGGAACCTGTTTTGGAATCTATTTGGAACCTGCTTTGGAACCTGTTTTGGAACCTGTTTGGAACCTGTTTTGGAACCTGTTTAGAACCTATTTTGGAACCTGGACTATGATAAAATATTTGTGAAATGTAAATAATGGGGGAGTTTCTATTATTTTACATATAAAAAAATTTAAAATAGAAAAAGTTAAATTTTAAGAATAACCTAATTAAATAAATATACTAATACAATTGTACTTATTACATATAAATTACACCATATTAAAAGCTTTGATATATTATAATACATTAATATTAAAGTTTTGATCAATTAAATGAATAATTGGAATTATGATCCAATTAAAAGTGTTTTACATTTTTAATGTTATTAAAAGAATTATTTTTGAATAAAATAGTATATTTGATTGAGTAATAATATATTTAGTTATTTACTTCAATTATCAAGTTCTAAGTATATCTATAATAAATTAGTAATTAATTAATTATATATGATAAATTGATAAACATTAATAAATTTAATTACTAGTTAAATATCCTACTTAATCCTTCTTAGTTCGTCCATTACTTATAGTTTAAATCGTTAGCTTCTTTAATTATAATTTTTAACATTACTTAATTGATTTATAGTATATAATTATAGCATTACATATTATTCTACTTTAATTGACTTAAAGTTATAACATAATTAATAGTTAATTAATTGACTTATAATTAGAAATTTAATTAATTATAGCATTACGTTTAGATTTATTGATACGACCCGTCCCGACCCCCCTATCCCATAGGCTCCGGCGCACCTATAGACTCAGGTGATCGAGACGTGCCATGTGAGAAAACTATAAACCTGTTAAAATAAATATCATAAAATGTAACGCATTTGCATATAAACAATGCATTGGAATTTTCACAAAATGAAATTTATGGTACAGATTTTTCCATATCTTTAATAATCCAACAAGAAATAAATACATGATGAAAGAAACTAAACTTTGCAGCGACAAACAAATACAACTATAGAATCTATGGTGAAATGAAGTCGTGTGGCCCAACCTTGAGTGAATTCACTCCTCTGCACGATCACCTCTAGACCTGGTGTGGGGGAAAGAAAAACATTTGAAAACGAGGGTGAGCTAGAAATGCTCAGTGAGTGGAATGGGTTAGTAGTATAAAACATTTCAATATACAATAAAAACACTCATGCTTATAAAATTTCATTTCCGTATACACATTTTTATAACCCACTTCATAACACATGCTGAAATCCTCATGGCAAGACTTCTTCGAACACTATTATGATAAACGATAAATACTCATGTTTCTCTAAAACATCATTTCAAGAAACAGTTCATATACGAATAACATTTACATTTATAAGTTCCCATTTTCAAAAATGATATACATATCCAACTATCTCTCAATCACATGTGAAAACTCTCACCCAACTAGTACCCTGGGGAAATGTCATACCTGGTGGGCATCCCACACGCAGCAGAGCAAGGGACGTACCTGTCATACCGGCAAGATCTATCATCGCGTGGGCAGAGCCACTGAAACTGTCATACCTGGCGGACCACTCAACGCCCAGGCAGAGCCAATAATTTGTCATACCCGGCAAGATCTATCATCGCAACGCAAGCCACTGACTGTCATACCTGCAGACCACTCAACCCCAGGCAGAGCCAATAAAATCTGTCATACCTGGTGGACCACTCAACGCCCAGGCAGAGCCAATAAATCATATCATACCCGGCAAGATCTATCATCGCACGGGCAGAGCCACTGAACTGTCATACCTGGCGGACCACTCAACGCCCAGCAGAGCCAATAAAATCTGTCATACCTGCGGACCACTCAACGCCCAGGCAAGCCAATAAAATCTGTCATACCTGGCGGAATCCTGCATCGCTCAGGCAAGCCAAATCTGTTCTCTGGGGATGGGTACTTCGTAGGGTGGGTTTAGCACCACAGCATACTCATGCATAGTCTCAAGTAACATGTAAGTCAATAGCATATTTCGTATGTGCTTATAAATCATACTATATGACATAATATTCAAAAGTCATATATAAGGTGAAACTACAATTTTCTAAACATGTTTCAGAAACTGGCGGTTTAACCTAGATTGAAATTATTACTAACCTCACAAATCTGAGTCTTTTCTTTAACATTTAACAGCCAAAATGCCTAACTCCCAGCATTTAAACACCATGGAAATCATTTTCTCAAAGACAGTCCAACTGCATAACCAAGCACCTCTCAAAATGCAATCCAGCCGAGTGCATGCAACCCAAAATATCTACCACCATCTCAGTTTATTGAAACAGCCAATGCATGCAAGTTTAATTAGCAAGCAATCCCTTTAAAACCAAAACAACCACTCTAGAATTTGTCCGAAAACATGCAAAGAAGAAATAAACCAAGCAAGCTTCACATTTTGCTCAACCTCACCAAAATATATAAAAAGGGCATACTAGAAAATACATACAAGCATAGATCTGAAATTTTTAAGGAAAGTTTTTATTAAAACCACTCACCGTTTGAAGCTCGACCCTTAAGCCGAAAAATGACTGAAATCTTCTAATAATGCCCCCGCTTGCCTCCCTATGTACAAATCAATAAATCCTCCATAAAAAGTCCCCATAAGGTAACGCCTCAATACAAAATCGTTGGACACTTCACACACCCAAAAGATTAACATAACTTCTGCTTTAACAAAACGTCTCATAATCGAACATTGGTCGCTCTCAGATTTTCTTAAAAATTCTATTTATCATTTTAAGCCATAATTTTAACAGAGCGTTCTAGAGACACATAGTTGTTCCCATATTTTTCTCAAGTCATTCCAGAATCAATAACTATTTAAAACACAATTGCCTTTCAACTCGTTCAAATCTGCCCCTGTTTCCAAAATTGAGGTACTGACTTGAAAAATTCATAACAATTCACCCTAATCCAAACCTCATGAAACTCTCTAGAATTAAACTAGACACACATAGGATTCACCAGAATTTAAAATCACTCAATTTGGATAAGAATAGATGCATCAAATCATTTTCCAAAAATACATGTTCTGCACAAAACGAAAATTCAGGATTCACAAGGCAACTTCAAAAATCCATATAAAATTCAATCCTACGAATTTTTAAGTGAAATAAATTTCTAAACACTCCTCAAGATTCTACAACAACATATCCAAAATTCGGCTTCAAACAAAAACCCAAAACATACAACACATTTTCGGAGTTCCAGATGGTTAGATTTCTGTACAATAAACCCTTACATCAAAACATATCTTTAACCCATTTTTGTTTAGAAACACCTCTATGTTCTACCCACACCAAATTATTAAAATCAATCTCCCTATTTTAGTTTTATTTTCATGAATTTATACCAAATCATAGACAAAACAACCAAAGAGAGTTCGAATCATAAATCACCAAAAAGAGGAAATATCAAGCTTTATAACACCTCCCATTTGCTCGATCTTCCTCCACTCTCCGATCACCGGAGTTTTGCTCGCGACGGCCCTTTTGCGCACCTCCGTCGGTCTCCTATCTCCTCTCTCCTCTCTATTCTTGGTTATCTTTCTCTCCCATCTTTTTCTTTTCTTTCTTTCCTTCTTCCTCTCCTTCTCTTCTTCTCTTTTCTCTCTCTCTCTTTTCTTTCTTCCTTTCTCCTCTTTTCTTTTCTTCTTCTTCCCCGTTTTTCTTTTCATTGAATGATCACTGTTCATCAAAATATCTGAAAAATTTCAATTTAGTCCTCACTTATTTCGACTATCACCTTGTACTCCCCAAAACTTTCAAATTATTACACTTTACCCCAGAATCACAAAATAAAATTTAATAAAACTCCATTAAAAAAAAAATACGGGGTATTACATTTATATTATAATTACTTAATCATTATAACATTTTATTATAACCATTAGTAAAACTTAATTAAATGTTACAAATTTAAATTTATAGTATGATTACTAATAGTTATTCACTATAATATTACTTATAGAGGATTATATAATTAATTATAACATTACATAATTAAATAATTACTTAATTGATTATGTCATTATATTATAAATATAGTAATTACTAATTTACTACATACACATTAGCATAATACTTATTAAATGATAAGTAATTTCCTTAATTATCAACATTACCTTATAAACATTAATTAAGTATTACATTATAGTTAATAATTACTCAATTAAATTAATAATATTATATTACATTATATATTTGATCACTTACTTAATTATAGCATCATAGTTTAAATGATTATATAATTACATAATTAGTTATGAATTTATAACATTACATTATAAACATTAGTAATTTACTAATTTACTATATTATTCATTACTTATAAACGATTAAAAATTTAATTAATTATAACATTACCTTATATATTTATAATATGATTACTTAATCAATTATAACATTCCATTATAACATTAGTATATTAATCAAATGATTTGAAATTTAATTAATTATAATATTAAATTATGATTATAGTATGATTACTTAATTCTTATAACTACTTATACTATTATAATAGATCATATAATAATATAACATTACATAATTAAATGAATTCTTAATTGATGATGAGTTATGATATTATGTTTTAACATAGTAATTACTAATTTACTACATAAACATTAGCACAATATTTAATTAAATGATAAGAAATTTAATTATATAACATTACCTTATAAACATTAATTAAGTATTACATTATAGTTAAATAATTACTCAATTAAATTATAATATTATTATATTACATTATATATATGATCACTATTTAATTATAGCATTACATAGTTAATGATTACATAATTACATATTAGTTATGAATTTATAACATTACATTATAAACATGTAATTTACTAATTTACTATATTATTACATTACTTAATTAAACGATTAAAATTAATTAATTATAACATACCTATATATATAATAGATTACTTAATCAATTATAACATTCCATTATAAACATTAATTAGATTAATCAATGATTTGAAATTAATTAATTATAAATAAAATTATATTATAGTAGATTACTTAATTCATTATAACATACATTATACTATTATAGTATGATCATATAATTATATAACATTACATAATTAAATAATTACTTAATGATTATGAGTTATGATATTATGTTTTACATTAGTAATTACTAATTTACTACATAAACATTAGCACAATACTTAATTAATGATAGAAATTTAATTAATTATAACATTACCTATAAACTTTCATTATACATTAATTAAGAATTGCATTATATTAAATAATTACTCAATTAAATTATATATTATTATATTTCATTATATTTGATCACTTACTTAATTATAGCATTATATAGTTAATGATTACATAATTACTTAAATAGTTATGAATTTATAACATTACATTTAACATTATATATTTACTATACTATTACATTACTTAATTAAACGATTAAAAATAATTAATTAACATTACTTTATATATTTTGTATATGATTCTTAATCATTATAACATTCCTTATAAACATTAGTATATTAATTAAATGATTTGAAATTAATTAATTATAATATTAATTATAGATTTATAGTTGATATACTGTAGACTAAAAATCTACTTGTGCAAAGGAGGTTCTGATCCCCTGAGGTTGAGCCACTAGCGATCTGCTGTACCTGCACACGTAGAGAAACACACCGCGTGAACGAACGGGAAACACCAGGGTGGTGTTTTGCCGTAGGCACTCCGACGCTCAATCAGCAAACTGAAAGGCTTATATAGTGAGGGCTAAGGAATAAGAGATTACCGAAGTCTAGTCGGGACTGTGACTACGGCGAATCATGGAACTCTCGAGTAAAGAGTCTCGGGTGTGAAGGTGTAATGTTGATGTCCTTTGTGAGAGGGCAGACCTCTGCTTAATGTGGTTTGTCTGGTCTCCCAACCTTGTGGGAACAGGAGTCCTCGTATGACTCCGATGTAAACCCTAGAAGAAATAGGGTCGTGGTGAGTCGTCTTACCCGTGTCCAAATAGGAAGATAACTCTGTTTAAGAGAATTCGCTAAGTAGGAAAGTGATCAGGAATAGGAAGACGTCTTTGAATAGGAGGTTGACTGGGAGTAGGAAAGTACTATGACAGGGCTATGGGCTCTGGGTTCTTCCGTGGACCTAGGAAATGGGCTAGGTTTGAGAGGCTTGTGCCCGCTTGATTTGGGCCGGTTTATACCTCATGTTAAATAGAATTAGCATGGCTTGGGCCTTTGCAAGACTGGGCCTGGTCCATCTTCGCTAATGGTCCTATTTCCCTATTTGGGCCAAGGACGATTTTTGGCCTTAACAAGGCCCCCTCACATCAAACTTGTATTATTTTTTATTTATTTTCTTTATCTAGATTGTATGCCTAAAAATTGAAGAAAGGCCTTTACAATAGCCTTCTGAATGAGCCATTTGTTAGGAGATAGTGCAACAGAGAACATACATTCGAGATTAATAACATATGATTAAAATCATACCACCACAAAGAGACACAATTTTTACGTGGTTCGGCATAACCTTCCTACATCCACAGATGAGAGAAATCCACTATAATTTCATGAACATGATATACAAGATTATAAAACACCATAAACTCAATACATAAAACAAAGCGGAAACAATCCCAGTTTCTAAGTCACTCTCCCCATGATGTTTAATAACCCTTACGTCAAATACCTTGTGTTCTCACATTCTCTCATAACCTTGAATTGGTTCTCACCCCTATATTTATAGGTAGTATATGAGATATTCTTTTCCTAATAAGATTCATATTTCAACTCCTAATAGGACTCCTAAATTCTATTCCTATTTACAATTGTATTCTTTATTAAATAGTTTTCCTAAAGACATACAATTTCACATGGGAACAAATAGAAAAGCGAGCCATAATATCCCAACACCATTCACCATGGAATGGAGCGTGGGAAACTTTAGAAAGAGTTGGCAAGCTCAACATCCTGCTGCAGAAAGACACATCAGTTTGATAAAGCTCAAACTCTACAAGGATGCGAGTGTTCGGACCAACAAGTAATAGAGCTACTTCATATTCAGACAATCCCTTATTCTTGTTTTTGCTTAATCTCAGCACCTATAGCACTGATTGGAATATTGACACCTATCAGGAGTGCTTACTAGAGCCCATATCCGTTAATTGCTCATGGGAATGGTCATATGTGGCAGTAGCCATCAAGACCAACCCTTTACAAAGAGCCTCTTTTATTCCGAAAGGCTAACAGCTAATTCTGACAAGCTATTCTTCTTTCAATATGCTAGTCATAGTGTGCTCATCTAGCCTATTGAAGTTCAGTCTTGTCCATTGGGTAGCGGGAACTTCTCTTTTGGAATTGCTTGGTTAAATGATAGGCCCCTCACATCAAACTTGATTTTTTTTTTTTTACATTTTCTTTATCTAGTTTGTAAGTGGAGATTCGAACTTGAGACTTTTGGTTAAAAACTTAAAGGTCTCAATGCCATGTTAAATTGCCATTCCCATGTAAGAGCTTAAGTTGATAGGTGAGGGCTCAACATATATAAGATTTGAAATTTTTTTTTTCATTTTCTTTATCCAGTTTATATGTGGGGATTCGAACTTGAGATATTTGGCTCTGAAGCCATCAAACATATATATGGATTAGTTTATATAATGAATTTGTATATATAACATTATATGTCATACAAACTAACTAATGTATTATAATATGATTAGAGGTCTTAAGATTAATAATTAATTAATTATTTCATCTTTTCTTGCCAGGATTATTAACAATTATTTATATAATAATATATAGTGTCACGTATTACCTGTGCGATATTATAATTATATATATAATACCTTAATTACCATAACTAATGTAATTATACATATGGTATAGTTATTGCTAAGAAATTTCTAAAATATAAAACTCTTTGCTATTCTCACTACCATTTTAATTAATCAAAAACAATATTCTCCTATAAATAAATAACAGGTTAAACCATCGTCTTTTTGAATTGTACTCACATCGTCACATCTGAAAAAATATTACCTAATATAATCATGAGGGGTTGTTTGGATCAAGGTAAATAAGATAACGAGGGTAATCTTCATTTATTTTGCAAGATTCAGGTGTTTGGTTTGCAAGTAATAAAATATTACGGTAATATTTTATTATAAATAGTGTTTACTGTTGGTAATGTAGGAGGTAATCTTATTACCTTGTTAGGGGGTGTTATTAAAACATTACCGGGGTAATATGATTTTTTTTACCCATTTTGCCTTTAATTAAACACCATTTCGGACACAGTTGTCCTCAAATGTCTATCAAATAACAATTACCCAATCCCCCTACATTTGAGAAATTAGCTAAAACACCCCAGCCACAAAAAAGTTTAAAAGTTAACAAAATACCCCTAGCCAACCAAGGCCGTGACTCACCACTGCCAACTGCTGGGCCAGCCGTGCACTGGTAAGGCCTTTTTCGACCATGGATCTATGATCTATGGACAGAAACAGCTAGATCTGGCATTTCTATGGTTGTTTCACGACCAAAGATGTGGTCGTGAAACAACCACAGATTTGGCCATGAAATGGTCATAGATTTGTCAATGGATTTGTGATCCATGACCATTTCCAGCTTTCTCGGCGCACGGCTGGCCATATACAACCAGTCATGTGCCATTCCATCGATTGTCGGCAGCGGCCGACGGTGGTGGCTGGCTACCAACAGTGGCTTGGGATGTGTGGGGGTGTTTTTGCTACAAATTAAAATTTTATATGGTTGGGGTGTTTTAACAAAATTTCAAATGTAGGGGGTTAAAAGAATGGTTCAAAAAATAATAATAAAATATACTATTATATTAACATTTAAAAAGGAGGGTAATTTAGTAATCTATAAAATATACCCACCCATTTATTCTCTCAACCAAACATATTATTCACCAATTTATTTGAACTAACCAAACACATTTTCTAAATATTCTTAGTAATCTTCAAGGTGATCTTTCTTTCCGTTAATATAATATACCTTTATAATAAAATATTATGCAATCCAAATGCCCCATAATAGTCATATAAATAATATATTTTTAGCTTTCTCAACCTCCCTGCAACAAAGATGGTCAAATCTCTTGAATTCACGAACTGTATCTGATCATTCTATATTTAGCATTCTATATATATATTTTTTTTTTATTTTAGAAAGAGTTTTAACTTATTTGACTTAGACATTCATTAGCAACGTTTTTTGTTTTACTATTTAAAAGCCTTAAAACAAGTTTTGAAAGGAAAATTGTTGACTCCACTAATTTTAGAAAGGGTATCCTTGTAACAAACAAATTACTAAAAATAAGTATGATTTCACATATATAAATTACCCAATAACACTTTATTCTAAACACAATAATAAAGTTAACCAATTCAAGAATGGCTTACAGAATAAAACAATTTGCCATTCTTGCAATTGTGTTAACAACGACTTTACTTTCTTCCCAATTAATTCCAACCGTATTTTGCACAGACATTCCATCGGAAAAAGCAAAACTTGATGATTGGATTGGCAAAAGCATCAAAGACTATAATCATAGGAAGACTAAATTGAATCATACGAAATCTCCCTTATATGACATTTTGGCTGCTGCAGAGGCTCATGTTAAGGTAATAACTGTTAAGAAAGATGGTAGCGGAGATTTCAAGACGGTGACTGATGCAATAAAGAGCGTACCTGCGGGGAATTCACAGAGGGTGGTGATTAAGATCGGTGGAGGGGAGTATCGAGAGAAGATCATCATTGACAGATCAAAGAAGTTTATAACACTTTATGGGGACCCAAATGAGTTGACAAAGATTGTTTATGATGGGACGGCAACAAAGTATGGTACATTTAATAGCGCTACGGTGATTGTAGAAAGTCATTACTTTGTGGCTGTTAACATTGCATTTGTGGTACGCCTTTTATATTCATTCTTTCTTTTTACTTTACATATACTTTGAATATCAACGTATTAAACAATGGTTCAGATATTATAAAATTGTTGATGTCTGTATTATACATACACATAATACTATAAACATAGAACATAAGTTAACCTTAAGATATTAGTTAAGTATAATGAAAATTTAATTAACTAGAAGATGTAATATTGGCGTGAAAATCACATAGTTTAACAATTATATGTAAAAACATTAGCATAAATATTTTTTTGCATATTACTTACTAAATTGTTTACAATTTATTGAACAAAACCAATATATGGAATGGTATGATCCAATTTATTGATGATTTGACATAACTCAACTCTTGGATCATATTATCAATTCAGTAATACTACACTTACAAACCATTCTCTTTAATTTTATCTCACAAACGCGACATATCAGTTTATAATTGGTTAGCTCGCAATAAGTCCTATCTACCCAATAATGGGTCACATCTACTCAAAAACAAAATGACCAATTACAAGATGTCAAGTAAACATTTGTAAAAAAAAGTTAAGAAAAATATTTATCAACCAATCTTTACTCTTATCAATTTTATCAGTGAGGTCACTATAGTTGATGCATGACAGATAATAAATGGTAATAAAAGCTCAATATTTGTGAGGTCACTATCTGCCATCTTAATCATTTTATAGTAATGATCTTAGTTTAAGTTTCTTCTTCTTCTTCTTTCGTAGAATTCATCCCCGATGCCAGATAGTAGAAGAACGGATGCACAGGCAGTTGCCTTGAGAATATCAGGAGATAAGGCAGCATTTCATAATTGCAAGTTTGCAGGTTTTCAAGACACATTGTGTGATGATAAAGGAAGACATTTCTTTAGAGATTGTTATATTGAAGGCACAGTTGACTTCATTTTTGGAAATGGCCAATCCCTATATTTGGTACTTTTTATATTTCTCTTAATTATTATAATTTGAATTTTGTTAACCTCCATTCTTTAAAACAGTAAGAAAGATCTTTTAAATTAGGATTTAAAAAAAAAAAAATCTAATTAAATATGTTTAATATATTTGATTGCATATTAATATATCAAGAATTACATGGATACATGAGATTAGCTTCTTAACTAATGAATTAGCATATGAAAGCTAAACATTGTAATATTGATGCAGAACACCACCATAAAATCGGTTGCAAAAGGCTTGGGAGTGATCACTGCAAATGGAAGGGAAAAAGCAACTGAGAAAAGTGGTTTTACATTTGTTCATTGTACCATAGTTGGCACTGGTGACATTTATCTTGGACGTGCATGGAAGGAGAGTCCTAGAGTGATCTTTGCTTATACATATATGGGCACTCTCATCAATAGTGAAGGATGGTCAAATAGCATGATTGGCGAAAAAGATAACAAGTATGAAACTTGATAATCTTTTCCCCTATATAGTTAATTAACAATATTTTAATAATTATATATACTTATTGATTTGTGAATTGGAACATTTTGTAGAGCTGTGTATTACGGCGAGTACAAGTGCAAGGGACCAGGGGCTAGTGCTTCTGGTAGAGCCAAATTTGCCAGGATACTATCAGATGAAGAAGCTGAACCTTTTCTGAGCATGACTTACTTAAATGGAAACAAGTGGATTCTACCACCTCCTACTGTATGAATTGATTCAAGTATACAACAAAGAGCAAGGTTGTAATAGGGAAAATTCTACCATAATCAATGATAAAAATATAAAATATTTGTAAGTATTGTTTGTCGACTTATGAAATATGTGTGCACATTATTATTAATTTACTTGTGGGAACATTTCTGTTTATGTGTAAACATTCCTTTAATCTCTTCTCATAGTACATGTGTCCATTCACAAGATATTTTATCTCGATTTGTTTTCATGAGACTTGTGTGATAAGATACTTTACAAGTGTCACTCTCTCTTTAGAGTGGTCCATGAAGGTTTGTTAAAAAGTTTCTCTCACGTGCAAGGAGGTAACCAGAAACTCATTTTAAATAAAGGGATCAAGACGTTAATTAAACTTAATAATACAATTGTAAATAAACTTATAATAAATAATATATTGGGTATAAGTTATACAAAAATATGAGTATTTATTTATAATGCTCTTTATAATTATGTGTTTGACGATATGGAATAAATTTATAATACTTTAACAAGTGTAAAACAAAACCAAGAAAATTTACTAATGAACAAGTTATTAAGCCAACACAAATAACAACACCTCCAAATTAAACTATAATAAAATTTATGCTAAAAAAACATTCAAAAATTTATCTAGCTTTTATAGTAAAATATTATATTTTTTGTTGTAATTTCACTTTTATGTTTCAATCCCTTAAAATAATGCATCAAAATACATATTTTTTATATTTATCTTTTTTTCCTAACTTCAATATTTTGATATGACTCATCTATGGGTAGTCTAGATGATTAAAACGAATTGGGGATAGTGTGTGTAGGCACACGGTCTGAGATTCGATTCTCCATCTAAACATCTGCAATTTAAGTGGAGGGTCATGACGGTGGGTTGTATATATATAAGTATTGAAACACAAAACAATTGACAATAATTTAATTTGACAAACTAATTTTGAAAATGATATTTATTTTATAAAATATATGAAAAGATATACAAACTTTCTTCATTTTATTCTTTGTACAATTAAATAACATATACAAAATCTATTATATAATTTATTAAATGTATTTGTGAGATTTTTTTGTAAAAACTAAGGCTCCGTTTGGTTCACTTTTTTACACTTTTTAGAAAAGTTTTTTGAAAAAAGTTAAAAAAAAAAGTTGAATTGGGCGGGTATTACAATGTAGGATTTGGAAATTAATAAAAATACCCCCTATGTTTGTTTATTTACTAAACACCCCTATAATAAAACATTAAAAGTTAATAAAAACACCCTCAACCCACCCATTAAATACGAACAGTTGGCCACCATCGCCGGAGGGTGGTCGGAGTCGCCGTATCTGCGCATGACCGGCTGGATCTTGCTGGTCGTGAGTCGATATGGCCTTTTCCGACCAGATCCACAATGGATCTGGCCGACAAAGGCCAGATCTACGGCTAGATCTGGCCACTGACGGCCAGATCTGGCCGCATTTGCTTGTCAACAACGGCCAAAGATACGATCGTCGTTGATGGTCAACGACTATCATATGTTGGCTGTCGTTGATGGTCAACGACTATCATATGTTGGCCGTCGTTGACGACTGGCTACTGCCAAAGATCTGACTGTCAACAGCCAGATTTTTGGCCTTAGATCTGGCCTTTTCCGGCCAAATCCACCATGGATCTGGTTGGAAAATGCTAGATCGACGCACTACCGGCTAGATTCAGCCAGTAGTGTGCCATTATACCAGATTCCGGCCATCTTCCGACAGTGGTGGCTGGAATCTGGTAAATGTGGGTTGCTGGGGTGTTTTTGCAATTTCTAAAAAAAATTTAGGGGTATTTAATTAAATTAACAAATTTAGGGGGTTTAAAAAAAATTGAATAATATTATGAATTTTTTCAATTTTACTGTTTAACTTTATTGGGAATACTAATAATAGTATTCCCAAGAGTGAGCCAAACGAAGCCTAAGAATTTAATTTGATATATTTGATGAATTTAAAAATTAATTTCATTTATACATATATATATATATTAATGATTGTGGAGTGTGGCTCCTTGTTGAAAGCTTGAAGGAAGTTCAAGTTTTGTGCTGCAAGGTGTGTTTCGGCTATCCAAGCTCAAGAGGTGCTTGAGTTGTCCAAGTGAATTCTTAGACTCAAGCAAATTGTAGCTGAACATTGGAGTAATCAAATGGTGGAGTTAAGAGTCTTGTAGAATAGGGAGTGTTTCACAGTGTTGTACTTTATTTCAACTCTGGATTAGTCTGTAACGTGTTTTGTTATAATAGATTTACTTGATCTGGATTTAGTCTCATAGATGTAGGCTAAAATGGTTTTTAGCGAACCATATAAAAATCCCAATGTACTTTATTTTTCGGCTCATGTTTGATTAATTTGCCTAATGGTTTGTTAATTAACTCCTAAAAGCATTAACACCTGTTAAACACATTCCGCTATGTGTATGAAGAGTTCATACACTCTTTCAATATTAATGGACAAGAAGATGAGTATGGATAGTTTTTAATCATGAATTGCAATTGAAAATCACCACAAAAATCTTAACCGTTTTACCTCATCATAATCTGGTTTCTCTTTTGATAATTTCTCAACCATCTGAAACCTCAAAGATGCTTCACCCTTTTTTTTTTTTTTTTTTTANGTGGCCTTTATTTAATTTGTTAGAAAAATTAAATAAGTGAAATTACGTTTAAATGTGTGTTTGCACATATTTAAATATATTATCATTATTGTTAAATGTTAATATATATTTAAATATATATTAATTGATTTTAATTGAGATAATGATGGAGAATAAAATAAATCAAATTGGGAGTGTTTGGCAACATGGGGCGTTTGGGTTGGAGCCCAAGCCTATTCCATATGGGATTAGGGCAACTTAATTAAATATAAAAGGAAAAGTGTGTGTTAATTAATTTAATGAATTGATTTCTCTTGAAATTAAAAACACACATAGCAGCCCCATCTCCTCCCACGCCAGTTTTGGGTTTTAGGAATTTGATTTGCTTTCTTCTTAATCTTGAAGCCAAAGAGGATCTAGCAAATCCCTCTTTGGTTCTTTTGAGATTGTCTTCGTGTGGACTACATAGGTCCGATCCTACACTTGGATCGGTAGCAAAACATTCGTCGACAAATTTGGAGGATCCTCTAACGTGCGTTTGTTTTCTTTAAACTCAGATTTATTTTTTTGCAGATTTTATTTATATGAATTGTAAAATTATACTCTTGATCTTGGGTCATGTAAATGATCCCTGAATTATATTTTTTGTTTCCGTTGCAAATATGGGACCGTTTACTAACACCCATCCCCCTCATGATATTGACTAGATCTTACGCATGTGCATGGTTGGTTATATTGCGGGCTCAAGTGGGTCAAAGGCCTGAGCGAGGCAGATATCGCTACATTGGATTGTTTTGTCGGCCCAAAAGGGGTCAAAGGCCCGAACGAGGCAGATATCTCTAGATAAGATGGATTTAGCATTCAACCCGCGCGATGTTGGACTTTGCCGAGTTGGATGGGTTCACATCTGGGTACTAGTTATGGTGAGGAGTTTCACATGAAGTTGGGAAAAGTTTTATATTTATATAAATCATTTATGGAAGTGGAAACTTTATAAATATAAATGTTTTGTCGTATATTAAAATGATTTCTCCCTTTTCCCCACTCACTGAGTATTTCTAGCTCACCTATATTTTTTTTATGTTTTCCTTTTCCTCCCACCAGGTCAAGAAGAGAATCGTGCAGAAGAGTGATATTCGCTCAAAGTTGGGCCACACGACTCCATTTTGGCAAGTGTATAACCGATAGATTTTTCTTTTGCATCATAGAGACTTATGTTTGGCTCTATCATGTGCCATTTCATGCTTTATTTTGGATTTGTAATATATATATATATATAACCTGATACCAAATATTCCTCTTATTTTTGTAAAAGAATTATTGATGAATGCATACCATGATGCAAAGAAGAAAATGTTTATAAAGATATTTTAGGAAAAACATTTTTTTTTTTTTATGGTTTTATAGATTTTACATGGCACGTCTTGGTCACCTAAGTCTCATGGGTGCGCCCGGAGCTTGTGGGATAGGGAGGGTCGAGACGGGTCATGTCATAAACTCTCTCATACTCTGTCAAGATGATTGGGTGGGTTTGAATTAAAAATAATTTAACTAATATTACTTGTCAAACATGCGGCACATCATTTACTCTAATTTGTTTAATTTATCTCTAATTTAAAATCATTTAATCACAATAAAACACATTAATTTGTATGAGTGAGTTTGCATAGGGTGGTATACATAATACTATTCTTTTTATGAAACATTCTTTATAGGTTCAAAACAGTAAAACTTGTTGCTAAATCTATTACTAAGAACGTCTATACTGTTTAATAAATTCTACTTTTATAAGCTTTTATGAATCATATACTAATTTATTTGTTTTAAAATAATTCTTATTGAAAGTTTTAATACTTTACAAAGTGAATTAAACCTAAGCGGAATGGGATGTTAAGTTGATTTTAGTGTTTATTCGTCACCATTACAAAACAATCAAACATGAAACAAAATAAAGCACACCAGNTGGTGAATTAATTAAGCAATAGAGGCAAAACAAATATAGTTGTGGCGGAATATTTATTCTATGTAAGGAAAAAATTATTATTAAGGTGGAAAGTGTTAGCCAAAATCAAGCAAAGCTTGATCAATGGCACTTGTTTGATTCAAGCCATCGAGCCATTGATCAAGCTTTGTCTGATTTTCGCTAACAGAAAGTGTTGAGTAATATATAGTTTTAATAGAAAGACTTAAAAAACTAACTAAGCAGGATAATTGTTGTGCAAAAAATTGTGAAAAAGAAAATTATTTGGTCAATAATGTTTTTTTATTATTTGAAGATTTTGCTATTTAACATAATTCACTACAATGATTGTTTTGTTTTCTTTATATATAAATAAAATATATGTAATTATGACAAATTTAGTAAAAATCTTAGAGAGTGTTATGCCAAAAAATACACAACACCACCAATGAGAGCTTAACAAACACTCAAAGACAAAATGATATTAGCTGTCAAAACTCAAACCGCCTCAAAGAGATATTTTATATCAATCATATCTCATTTTAAGATAAGGATTAAGGAGTGGTCCCCATGTGTCAAGACAACTTGCAAAATCACTCATTACATTGACTTCAAAGGTATAAGTAGGCACCTCTCTTCATGAAAAAGAGAGGTTTGATATATGAGAGCTTATTTTTCTCTGTAAACAAAACATTCTCCATCTTTGTATGCCTCAAAGGTGATATCAAAAAAATAGTTAGAGAATAATAAAATATTAATGGATGTAGAATCGCTTTAAGCATCCAAACCATTATAAAAATCTCTCTTGTCAATCTTTTATTTATGTTTCTTCAAACATATATCATCTCAGTACCATACTTAACTCTCATAATCATATTGCGTGTAATTTCTAAGATCTTCTTAACACTTTGCACATGCGAGGTCGTTGGTGTCAAAATCATGCATCAACCGTTTGGCACTATAAGGAGGGCCTAATTCACATCAGCTTTCCATGTTTTTCTAGGAAGTCTCAACCTCTTCAGCAAATTCCAGCTTCTTTTTCCAGAATCACGTTATCAAATGTGAAAATCTGAGTAGGATAAAGTTTGAATCTGGCGAAGCAGTAAACACAAGAATTGTAGCCCTTCGAGTTAGATTTCTGATGGTTCAAGAATTATCAAAATCTGAGATCTACAGCTCAAGTTATCATCAAAATACTGAAGCTTATTTCGGATCAGAGCTCTTAGATCATGTGGTCAAATCTCCCAGATCGTGTGCTCAGATCTCTCAGATTGCGTGGCCAGATTACCCAGATTGCACACATAAGAGCTCTCAGATCGTGCGCATCAGATCTCTCAGATCGCGAGCTTAGATCACTTTGATCTTCAGCTTCAGATCACGCTCAAATCTCTCAAACCAGAAAGAGCTCCCACGCTCTCTAGCTCCCAAGCTCTTGAGATCACGTGTTCAAGATCATTGAGATCACGCATTTAGATAATTCAGATCACGCTTTTGAGCGGCCAAATCATGCTTCCAAGCACTTAGATCATGCTTCCGAGCACTCAGATCGCACTTTCGAGCGCTCAAATCGCTAGCCTTGTGTTCTTAGATCAAGCTTTGCGCTTTTTGATCGAACTTCTTGTATTCTCAAATCAAGCTTCGCACTTTCTGATTGAACTTCTTATATTCTCAGATCAAGCTTCGCGCTTTCTGATCGAACTTCTTGTGTTCTCAGATCAAGCTTTGCGCTTTTTGATCGAACTCCTTGTGTTTTTAGATCAAGCTTCGCATTTTCTGATCGAATTTCTTGTGTTTTTAGATCAAACTCCGCGCTTTTTGATCAAACTCCTTGTGTTCTCAGATTAAGCTCGGCGCTTTCTGATTGAACTCCTTGGGTTCTCAGATCAAGCTTTGTGCTTTCTGATCGAACTCCTTGTGTTCTCAGATCAACCTTTGTGCTTTCTGATCAAACTTTTTGTGTTTTCAGATCAAGCTTTGTGCTTCCTAGTCGAATTCCTTAAGATCTCATATCAAGCTCCTTATGCTTTCTGATTGAGCTCATAAGCTCACTCGTTCGCTTGAGATTGCACGCCTCAGATTGTTCAGATCGCGCTGTCCAAATCATGCTCCTCAACTTGAGATCGCACGCTTCATATTACTTNAATAATAGGTAAGGCTGAAACTGGATGAAAATAGTTGAAGATGGATGAAGAGGATTGTGATTAAGTAGTGTTTAGGTCTGTATTTGGACTGAGAGAAGTGTGTAGGTCTGTGTTTGGACTTAGAGCAGTGGAGACATGAATTGATTGATAAGGAGGTAACGCTGGGGTAGTTAAATCAATTTCATTTGACAAGTTGGCAAAGTGTTGGAGGAAGGGATAACAGATAATTAGGAAACTAAATTATGACTAGTCAAGGCAGATGGGGAAAAGTTTGGTTTACTGGTATGTAAGGTTGGTCTGGATTTTAAGGTAGCAGATGTAGGTTCAAATAAAGGTGAACTAGTACTAGAAATAACAGGAATCTGAGAAGCAGTATCTAGAGATAAATCAGAACTGTGTGTAGGAAATTTACCTGCTACTGAAGAGTGAGTACCAACTACTAGAGTATGTAAGAAAGTTTGAGAGCCAGTTATTGCTTAGAGGATAAGACCTACTGGAGATGAGGTATGTTGCAAAGTGATACAAGGAAATGTTGAGGAGTTATCATGACAAGAATTAGTAGGATGTGATGATGAATCAAAGTTAGGTAGGACAGAGGGCTTATCAAATTTTTTAGAAAAAAGAAACACATCTTCATTGAATTGGACACTAGGAGTGATGAAGGTTTTATTATTAGCCCTTAAATATTTATAACCCTTATGAAGTAAACTATACCCTACAAAGACACATTTGGAAGAATGAAAATCAAATTTGTGGCTGTTAAAGTTTTAAAGGAAAGGAAAGCAAGAACAACCAAAGATTTTAAGGCTATCATACACAGGAAGTTTATTGAAAAGTTTGTGATAAGGTGTATCATTATTTAAGACAGTAGTGGGCATCTTGTTAATGAGAAAGGCTACTGTTCCAAAGGCTAGCCACCAGTATTTTAAAGGTATAGAGACATGAGCTAACAAAGTAAGTCATGTTTCAATAATGTGCCTGTGTTTCCTCTCACTACGGCCATTTTGTTGGTGAACATAGGCACAAAAATATCTAGTTTGAATACCATTTTTAGTGAGGTAGGGAAAGAGAGTTTTATACTCACCTCTTTGATTGGATTGGAGGCATTTTAGTTCCAAATTGCCTCTCAGCAAGGTGATGAAATTTAATAAAAGTTTATTTAACTTCAGCTTTGGTTCTAAAAGGAAACAACCAGGTAAAGCGGCTAAAATCATCTAGAAATTGCACATAAAACTTGAAACCTTCTACTGAAGAAATTGGTGCAGGACCCCACACATCACTGTGTACTAAAGCTAAGGGTTCATTGGCATGAGATTGTGATAAAGGGAAGCTATTTTGATGAAGTTTTCCTAACTGACATGCATCATAGAAGTTAGATAATTGGGTAGGCAAATTCTGATTTGTAAAGTGAGAAGTAAACTTAGGAAGTGTTGGTAAAATTTTATGCAAAGTAATGGAGTTGGGATGACCCAATCTCTTATGCCAAAGCATGTATTGATGTGAATGCTTGTCAACAGTCAAACAGTTAAATTTTGAAGCATCAGAGTTTCTTTTATCAAAAGTGCAACATGAAACAATAGATTTTCTTTCATCAGACATGCAATATGCAATAGGTTTAGTAGTACTTTCATTGGACTCAACTGAAGACCCTTCAATATATGTTTTATTAATATTGAAGGTAGAACAAGTATTGGAATCAGAAGGAATAATTGTGTATCACAACTAGAATAAGTGGGATTACATTGTGCATCAGAAAAAGAAACATTTTCACAGCCAACATTCAAAAGTAGAACAAGAGATTTATTAACATTTGCAACTAACTCGAGAGACTTATTTGACAACTGAGGTATGGAAACAAATTTATTTGAAGACTAAGATAAGTCATTGGTTGAGGAGCACATAGAGTGTGCAGGAGTTGCAAAGTTTTGTGACATGTAAGCTATAGTCATACCAGGCCGGTAAGGAGAGATGCATGATTTTGGCAAGGCAATGGTGTTAGATGGGATTTTCAGTTGATAAAGCCCTTCTTTAAGGCCCCCTTGCAGTAACATGGCCTTGGTTGACTTATCCTTAACAACACAAGAGTTAGCATCAAACTCAACAACAAAATTGTTATCCCTTGTAAACCTATAAATACTAAGTAAATTCTTTGTAATTTTAGGAACACAAAGTATGTTTTTAAGATAAAGACACCTGGAATGTAGATTGCCAAGAATAAAAGAATGATCAATATGAGAAATGGGAAGGTACTCACAGTTGCCAACATAAAGTTGGTCTCACCTTCATAATTCTTGCTAATGTTCAACTGGGACAGGTTAGAGGTTACATGATCAGTTGCTCTGGAGTCCATATACCATGCTGGATCAATTGGAGTAAAAGCAGAGGCCTATTGATTATTGTACATTGTTATGCAACTGTGGGCAAAAAGGAAATTACTTCTAGGATACATTGCTGAGTTAGCACCGGCATGAACCAAATTTGCTTGACTATTTGGTCCCATCTGTTGACTGGGAACTCCAAAGGTTGGAGAAAAGCTTAAATTATTCTTAGGAGGAGGACTATAGTGTGGTTGCTGCGAGTTGTAATGTTGCTATTATGGTTGAAACATAGTATCAGAATTCTGCTGTAGACCACTAAGATGAGCAAATGGTACTACTTCAGTAGAATAAGTGTTGTGATGGTGCTAGGACATCGGATCAACATAAGAATTGTTATGAAAACTCTGAGATGAGACATTTCCAGCTTGAAATGCACCATTGTAAGCTGAGTTATATAGGTGATAACATTGTATTTATGAGTGACCAGCTTTGTTGCAAACATGACAGATAATTTTTCCTATTCCTATTCATGTTCCTCTACCTCTTCCATATGTGGTAAAACCAGGAGGTCTAGGGTTGAAGTTATTGTTATTATAGGGTAAGAAGTGATGAGCAGATGAAGCAGGAGCAGAATAAGGTTAAGCGGTAATATTGTAAGCAGAAAATGAAGACTGAATAGGTGAGAGAAGAGGCTGAACATGTGAGTTTACATAGGAAGGTAATGCAACATAATTCTAAGAAGTATGTAGATTCCCCAGAGACATTAGAGAAGGTATGGTACCACTCAAGTTTTCTGTAGTTTTGACAATAGAGTTTAACTATGAATTTGTACCAGAAACATTATAACACCTAGGACTGGTTATTGAGGCTATGTTTGTTGTTATACAAATATGTGGAATTGAACTTATCAAGTTGTATTTCATATTTTTGCAACAGGAATTAGGCTTCTTGGAGGGTTACAATGTCTAGTTTTGACTCTAATCTAAAGGTAAGTGTCATCACAGTTAGATCATATTCAGGCCCTAGGCCATCTAACACATATTGCAATAAGTCGATCTTCATCGGAAACAACTAATCCATTAGCAACTAAACTCTCTGCAATTTCTTTCATTTTCTTCACATAATCACTAATACTCGAATCTCCTTTATGAGTGGTTTGAACTAATTTTTTTAGATGTAAGGCTCTAGCCTTTGAATCTGTGATAAACTCATTTTCTAAAGCTAGCCAAATCTCATTGGAAAACTGACACTTAGACACAGAACAGAACATGCTTTCACTGATTTTAAGCTAGTAACCAACTTACTAGGAATTTATCAGTCTTTTCCACATAATGTAAGCTGGATTTAGACTCTCTCCAACAGTGTTATTGCTAATTTCTATCTCAGAATCATTAATTAAAATTAGAGGAGGACAAGGCACTCTACCTAACAAGTGATCTTCTAGTTCATGGGAACCAATTGCAAAGAGAACTTGGGAGCTCCAAAAATGATAGTTGTTCCGCGTTGGCTTGGGATTGATAACTTGTAAGCTCGAGGCAAGAGCTGAGGTAGTTCGGTTCTGCAGTTCAGGCATCATCTTCCTGGTGTTGTTAAGCGACTGAGAGAGATCAGGATCTGAAGTCATTTGACGCGAGTCAATGCTCTGATACCATGTGAATCTAGCTTAGGGTTTGAGAGAAAAACGAAATATCAAGAAAGTGTAACTGATTTTAGATATTGAAGAGTAGATTCGTAACAGATACAAGTGACAAAACATTCTCCCTTTTTATACAAAGAACAGATTACCAACTACTTTACAACTAAACTACTGATTTTGTTATAAACAAAATGACATCATATTGCAGAATATCATTTTCTCCTACTACTTGAGATTTTTACACTTTTACCCTTTGGTCAACAACGGAGATATTAAACTTAATTTAACATTATGAATTCACAAGATTGTCCTTTCATGGTTAAGTTCTAATGTCTTAATTCAAAAAATGGAGGGTAACATGAGTGTTTCCGAAACCAAGGGGGGAAAAGTTCATTTGCAATAGATTTGTGGTGAAATGTTGTCCCTATCTTCTAATCTTGATCAATAATTGTCATATAATCCCAGAAAAGAAAAATAATGTGAATAAAGAAAGTAGCTGGATTATGCATGCCACATCAATTTTATATTAGATTTATATACATAATAAGTATATAGATAATGTTTTTCCTATAAAAACACACGTAACAGTTTCCTTTGATTGTTATACGCACTTTAATTTGTTTATTTATCTAATTTTAAGTTTTTCGATCATATTGTAATACATTAATTTTTGTAAGTTAACCCATATAATGAATTTCTACATATAATATTAGTATTAGAAATAATCTCATATATAGTCATCGACAGATTTAGCCACAAAATGACATGAATTAACCTAATTGAAATAACAAGGGTAAAAATAGTTGGAATATGCTAGACTACCAAGTCTAGTACCATTAGCATTGTCTAGCATAATTTAATTAGATTGTCAAACCATATTGTTAAATGCTAGACTATCGAGTCATGTATAATCTAGCATTATGAATTAGAAATATATCATTTATTATTTCATTAAAGGTATAATTAATAAGTTACTGGATTTTATAGCTAGATTTGTCCTTTGAATAAAACCTACACATTTTGGGAAAGTGTAATTATTGAGTTGATTATATATATTCAAATTGATATTAATAAACTCTTATTGTAGGATTTTTAACATGAATTTCACTCAATTCTAACAATTAATCCCAAGATCTGCATATTGATTATAGAATACTAAATTTAAAGATTAAGGCTTAGAAAAACCTGATTCTATCATAGCTTCTGAATTTCTTGAATTCCCTGCAAGTAGTGATTGGTCTTCATTTCTAGAAACACTCCAAAATGACGACTTCCAAATAGGGTTCAGTGTACAATTGTATTTTGTAAAAGGGACCTAGCCAATTGATATTAATTTATTGGGCACTCCCATTAAATGTCCAATAAACTCTAAAGCCCATTATAGGCCGAAGATCAGTTCTCAATTATCATATCAGAGAGCATAAGGAGCTCAATTTGAGAGCATAAGGAGTTCGATCTGAGATCATAAAGAGCTTGATCTGAGATCATGAGGAGCTCGATTTGAGAGCATAAAGAGCTTGATCTGAGATCATAACAAGCTTGATCGGAGAGCATAAAAAGCTCGATCTGAGATCATGAGAAGTTCGATCAGAAAGCGTGAAGCTTGATTTGAGAACACAAGGAGTTCAATCAGAAAGCACGAAGCTTGATCTAAGAACAGAAGAATTGTTCAATTAGAATGCACGAAGCTTGATCTGAGAACTCGAGATCAGTGATCTAAGTGCTTAGAAGCGTGATCTAAATCATCTAAACATGTGATCTCAACGATCTTAAACGCGCGATCTGGATGATCTGAGCGTGCGATCTGCGATCTGGCCACACGACCCGAGAGCTCTGATGCGTGTGATCTAATCAGGTCAGCTGAGAGCTAGAGATCTGATCAATCTAAGTGCGTGATCTCAGCGATCTTGAACGAAATCTGAGCATGCGATCTGCGATCTGGACATGCGATTTGAGAGTTCTGATGCGTGTGATTTGCGATCTGACCATGCCATCTGAGAGCTTTGATGCGTGCTATCTACGATCTGCCCACGCCATCTGAGAGCTCTAATACGTGCAATATGTGATCTGACCACGCCATCTAAGAGCTCTGATGCGTGCGATCTACGATCTGACAACGCCATCTGAAGCTCTTATATGTGCGATTTGCGATTTCCGCGTGATCTCATCGATCTTGAATGCGCGATTTGAGCGTACGATCTACGATCTGGACACCTGATCTGAGAGCTTTGATGCATGCGATCTGATCACGCCATCTAAGAGCTCGATGCGTGCGATCTAATCACGCCATCTGAGAGCTATGATATGTGTAATCTGTGATTTGGACACGTAATTTGAGAGCTCTGGTGTGTGCGATTTGCGATCTGACCACGCCATCTGAGAGCTCTGATGCGTGCCATCTACGATCTGACCACGCGATCGGGTGAGCTTGGACGCAGGTTCAAGTTCTGCATGGGCCACCAAACTGTTGATGCTTGATTTTGACACCAACGACTCGCACGTGCAAAGTGCTAAGAGAGTCTTAAAAATTACACATGATAGATTCATGAGATTTGAATATGGTGTTGAGATCATATATGTTTGCAGAAACATAAATAATAGATAGACAACAAAATTTTTTATAGTGGTTCGGATATTTAAAGCAAATCCTACATCCATTGTTCTTTTATTATTCTCTGACTATCTCTATGATATTGCCCGTAAGGCATACAAAGATGGAGAAATACTTTATTTATAGAGAGAAATAATAAAGCTCAAATGTTTGCCCAGCTCTCATTTGCCCAGCCCCCCTTTTACGAAGAGAGGTGTCAATTTATACACCTTTGAGGTTAATGTAATTAGTACTTTTGTAAGTTGCCTTGACACATGAAGAGCTCTCATTCGTCCTTATCTTAAAATGAGATAGGTTTGTATAAAATATCTTTGAGGCGGTATGGGCTTGACAGCTAGTATACTTTGTCTTTTAGGCACTTGTTGAGCTGACATCAGTATGACTTTTTAGGCACAACAGCTTTGATTTGTTAATGATGTAGGATATGACTCCTTGATTAATAGTCAATGTTAAAAATAAGGATATATGATATGATTTTATTATTAAAATAAAAATTAACAAACAAAAAAAAAAAAAAACTCTCTACAGAACGTATCAATTTGTACTTAAAATGCTTTAACCATTTATATTTGATATATATACATAAGTGGTTTTACCTTTAATGCTTTAGCCACATAAATTTTGTATTAGTGGTTTTTACCATAAATGCTTTATCCATGATTATTATATATTCACGTAAACACTTCTAATAACCATAACTCACTTGTATCAATATCTCCCAAATTATTATGAAAAATTTCTCAATCTCTGCCTTTCTTTTCCTTGTTCTCTTTATCATTATAGGTAAATTTTCAATCTTAGTTTCTTTAGAATCATTTTATTTCCTAGTTGGGTATCATGAATACAAACTAACATAGTATTTTAATGAATATTATGGATCTATATATGAAGTACCCAATCATATCTATCATTTTTTCTTAAGAGGAATTAATCAAATTAATCCTAGTAATGTTTTTCAACACATCTCATGTCTTATATTACAAATATGGAAAAAAAAAAAAAAAAAATTTCCCTACAATGGATATACATGCATATACAATCAAGGATGAAGCTAGAAATTTTTTCTCGGGGCTCTGAAGTGCAATGTTCAAAGAGTAAGGTGGTCAGAGTATAGAAAATGAATTTAGGAAGTTGCATCTAGGAGGTTAAAGTGTCAAGTTGGCGAATGAGGGCCGAAAGGTAAAAATCAAACATTTAGGGACGAAAATGAAATATTTTTACTGAAGCCTAAAAGAAAATTCAGTAACCATAGTGCAGTCTGAGGGGGAATGTTAGCCAGACTGAAAAGAGGGCAGTTTCGTAAAACTGCAAATCTACAAAAGAGAGAACGGCGTCGTTTTGAGAAAAAAAGAAAACTTTACTCTTTAGCTTATCGTCTAGCTGAGTTTTACTCTTAACATCAGTTTCTTCTCTCTTCCTCTGTATATAAACAAATGTATTTCTCTGAGAATAATAAGAAAAGATTCACGCATTTTTCAATTTTCTCTCTTTTAGTTTTTCAGTTTCACAAGGCTGAACTTAGAGAAGTAAATTGAATATACAATGCATGGAACATGTCTAAAGAATAACTTGTACGATAGGGATAGAATAGGAGAGAATGCATTCTCCTTCAGGAATAATGGCAAAGAATAACTTCGTATTAGACTTTAATCCAAGTTCAAAGATTTAAGAAAGGAATCTATGCAATTTAACTTCACTCAAACGTTGTTTACTAAAAGCATCCCTACTTAATGGACTTAATTATCCATGTCGTACAATAATATGTTTGCTTTCAGTATAATAAATTTTTAGCATAAAATAATTATACTTATACATTACAGATATTCATTTTATATTAGAAGTAAAAATAAATGCTTAGAGGTGTTTCATTTGAACCCTTATATATATATATATATAAACATAGTTAGTCTTTACATAGACTTGCCAAAGTAAGTTGACTATAGGAAAAAGAAAAAAATTAGACGGATCATCATCTTGATTATATTAGTATCAACAAAAAGATGAATATATGTTTTAACTATGGAATGGATTAGTATAAGATTTCAAAATATAAGAAAAAAGAATTAAGCACGTTTGAATAGGTGTAAAATGTAATAATATTTAATTTGATTTTTCACATAATTCACAGATTTATTTGTGGGTTTGTCACGTGGTTTTGTCTGTGTAATATTATTTTTTAATTAATAAATAATTTATTGAGAATATTTGGTGGGTATAAATAACTCTGCCCTTTTTATGATTGAGTGGGCCGTGTAGTTACATACTCTCACAAATCTATTTATAAAACTATTTTTCACACCTATGTAATAGCTTAATATATATAAAATTCAAATATTATGAAATCCTTCTAAAAATTAGACAAGATGGGTACTTAGAAAACAATAATACTATATTTACAAAGATTTATATACAAAGTGAGGTGGCAAAAAATGAATAGAAGAGTAAAACAAAAAGTTAAACTCATTAAATTCACTCTTCTATTCATTTTTTGTCACATCAAAATTTCTTTGTAAGTGTAGCATTACTCGAACCTTATAAAAAAGGAACTCCTCCTTCAATTGTCCATAAAAAAACTACCCTTATTCTAAGTAAAATATTACGACACTACCCTTTTAAAATAGTCCTTTTAGACTTGCGTATGTTATTGACTGTGTGAACCGTGAAGTGTAAAGTGTAAACCTCAACTGTATCTTCCTAAGGGGGCGTTTGGTTGGGGGTTAAGTGGGATTACTAGGGTAATATCATCTTATATTACTTGATTACCATGTTTGGTTGTCAAGTAATATAAGATACCGGTAATCTTCAAATACCAATAGTGATTACTATTGGTAATAAAAGAGGTAATCTGATTACCTCTATTTTCTTAGGTATTCTGAGATTACCAGGGTTATCTTTTTTTGTTTCAATTTTATCCCTTATTAGTAAAAATTTTGGACAATAATACCCTTAGTTTAAAACAAATTTACATTAATATCCTATTTCAATTTTACCCTTATTTAATTAAAATTTTGGACAATAACGACCTTATATTTAAAATTATTTATAGACCACCACTGCCACCCAGCCACCACCACCACTACTACCCAGCCACCACCGCCGATAGCCGGCCAACCACCATGGACCACCGCCAGAAAATCGTCGGAGTCCCTAAAAAAGAAGGAAATTCGGTGGGAGGCTCCGGGAGGCTTCGATATGGCCGTTTTCGGCCATTTTAATGGCCGAAAACGGCCAGATCTGGCCCAGACCTAGCCGTTAACGGCCAGATCCCTGGCCATTAATGGCCAGGTCTGGGCCAGATCTGGCTGTTAACGGCCATGGAGATGGCCGTTAATGGCCATATCTGGTCCAGACCTGGCCATGGACATGGCCGTTAATAGCCAGATCTGGTCCAGACCTGGCCGATAATGGCCAGGGATCTGGCCGTTAACGGATCTGGTCGAAAATGGCCAGAATATATCTGGCCATTTTCGGCCAAATCTGGCCTGATATGGCCATTTTCGGCCATCAATATGGTCAAAAACGGCCATAGCGAAGCCTCCCAGAGCCTCCCACAGAATTTCCTTCTTTTTTAAGGACTCCGGCGATTTTCCGGCAGTGGTTCGCGGTGGCGGCTGGTGGCGGCAGGAGGTGGGGGTGATTTCATCATAAATTAAAGTTTTATATAAGCGGGGGTGTTTTAGCTAAATCTGAAATATTGGGGGTTAAAAGAAATTATTCAAAAATTAATAATAAAAATAATATTATATTAATATTTAAAAGGGGGGCAATTTAGTAATTTAAATAACATACCCACCAATTTATTCCCCATAACCAAACATATTAATATAACATACCCACCAACTAACCAAACATATTTTCTTAAAGATTCCTAGTAATCTTCCAAAGTAATCTATCTTTCCAGTAATCCAACATTCCCAGTAATCTAACATTCCTGAACCAAACGCCCCCTAAAAGTAATATGTAATAAAGCTACATGCTGGGCATTGAAATCAGTTTCACTTATTAACATATAAAATTTATTTGTGAAGAATTCAGCAAGTTGGAAATTATACATAATAATTAGTCTTTACATAGACTTGCCAAAGTAAATTGACCATAAGCTCAAAATTAATACTAGCTCAAGTAACAGAGAGAAGAAAAAAGTTGCACCTGGTTAACAAGTTTGATGTACTGCAATTTGTTGAGAACTGGCTTTGGAGATTTTATTGTTGATTTTAAGTAGAATAAAAGCAGGAGACAAGACTAACTGTTCCTTTATAAGGAACGACTATTCCTTATTAAGAAACAATCATTTCTTTATGAAGGATCAATCATTCCTTTATAAGGTATGACAATATGAGGGAATGGTCATACCTTCACAAGGTATGACCATATCTTTATGAAAGAATGATCATAACTTCATAAAGAACGATCATTCCTTTATAAGGTATGACCGTTCATTTATAAGAAAAGATCATTCCATAAGGAAGGAATACTCGTTGCTTAAGAGAGGGATGACCATTTCTTTGTGAGGAACAACTATTCCTTCATAGGAAACGAGGAATGGTATGAAGGAACAATAATTTTTTAGGTCTAGTTAAAATCATTTAATTTTGTGTCTTGGGTGTGGTGGAACTGACATGACAATTCCAACTTAATTATCACATTGGGGTTATAAGGAAAGTTTGTGAGATTTGATCATGAGTGTAGTATTATTTTAACTACAACCTGTGGTTTTAGTACCATGAAACAATTTTGAGAGAACTGAAAATCTAGAGAAGAAGCAAATTTTGATCTTTGTAATAGAAAAATGATGCTCTGCAGTTTATATACATAACACAGTTGACAAATTGGCAATCCGAGTGATGTGCCATGTCAACAAACAAAAATTAGAAAGCACAAAATACATGACACAAATTCTGTTCATGGAGAAATAGCGATTTCTATAAAAACGTCGAGTTTAAACTTCTTCCCAACACACACCGTTTTACTTACCCTATTAACAACAACATAATGGTAGAGTTAAATTTCGATTAGTTTTTATTCACTTTAACAATCTTCAATAAGGGATGCAAATGAACTGATCTGTACGCTAGTAGTTCGATGTTCATTCGATAACAGCTTGATTTGACTCGATAACAAACGGTTTGAGTTCGAGTTCGAGTTCGTTCGATTCAAGATCGACCAAGGGGTGTTCGTTTGATTATGTTTGCGAACATAACTCCGTTCGAATGATCCATCTGTTCGTGAACACTCCTCTATTTGATTGTTCATTTGTTTATGTTTGAAAACATAGTATACACTATTATATATATTTATATGGTGCTAAATTTCTCAATGATTTTCTATGGCTTATTGTTAAAGATGCAATTCTTTTGACTTCAAGGTCCTTAGCTCGAGTTGCATTAATATCATATTTATATTTTATATTTTATATTTTTTTATTTTTTTATACTATGCTTGGTCCAGTTTAGATGAATTTTTTTTTAAAGATAATCAATAATAAATTATTATGATGCTTTTTTTTTTTTTTTAAATATATATAATATGTTTGGATGATTTTTTTTTTTTTTCTCAAATGTAATCAGAAAGTAAATATATGAGTATTATGAGCAAGAGTTGGTATAGTCTTAAGTTGTTATGTTTAAAGTTGTTCTGTTTACAGAAAGATGTTAACAAATGCTAATTGTAGTTCAGAGTAGTCCAGTTTAAGGGAGGATGTTAGTAAGAGTTAGAAAAAGGTTAGTTAAGTAACCTATAGACTGAGTTAAGGACTAAGTTAGTTAGCTACTGCTGTGTGTTGGTTAGCTACTGTTATGAGCACTATAAAAAGTGCGTTTACTGTACAAAGTAAAAGTAAGTAAAATGCGTGAGAATTTTTAAGAACCTGCTCTTCGTTCTTTCCTCTGTATTTTTTTCTGTTTTCTCTTAAAACTCTCATGGTATCAGAGCTGTCGACTAACATCAAAGATGGTTGATCCTACTCAATTCTCCCTCAATCAAAATAAATCAGATATCAAATCTATCATTGAGCTCGTTAATTCCACAAACACTTCATCAATGTCTTCTTCCTCTCTTCCTGTAATTTCCCCCAAATTAAATAGGGATAATTACAGGTTCTGGAAATCACTAGTGCTATCTGCTGTGGGCTCTCATGACTCAGAGGAGCACCTTACTGGACTGGTCTCATGTCTAGCACCGTTCGTTAAAGTTCCAATTGAAGGCACTGAAGGGTCGACAGAGAAGAAGTCTAATCTAGCGTATAATCAATGGAAGAAGACAGACAAGCTATTGGTAAGTTGGATTCTTGGCTCTCTATCAGAATCTATGTTCTCAGTAGTGTCTAAGTGTCAATTTTCTGCTGATATGTGAATTGCACTCAAAAAAAAGTTTCTTACGGAGTCTAGAACTAAAACTGTGCACATTAAGAATTTGTTACAAAACACTAAGAAAGATAATCTTAGTATCCATGAATATTTCGTAAAGATGAAAGGATTTGCTAAAACATTGTCAGCTAGTGGAATTTTAATTTCTGATGAAGAACTAATGAACTACATTCTTGATGGTTTAAGTTCGGAGTATGATGCCGCTGTAGTAAATAATGCTACAAGATTGGAGTCTAGGATAGATCCTATTTCTGTTCGGGAAGCACGGATTATTTTGCAAAAATATGAGCTCAGGTTAGAAAGAGCAAACCTAGTTGCAAATTCTGTTGGCTCAATTCATCTTGCTAATCTCACTACTGATACAACTCAAACAAAATATCAGAGTGAACAACCCTCCCTTAATATTGGACAACATCAGTTTTCTCCTATACAGAACCCTTCCCAAAATTTTGCTCCTTATCAACCTGGTACTGGTTTCAATTTGTCTATGAACCCAACACCACATAATCACTTTTATCCCTCACAATTCACTGGTGTTATGGGAAGAGACAGAGGAGCTGGAAGAGGTAGAGTTATATGCCAAGTTTGTGGAAAAAGTAGACACCTTGCACTGAATTGTTATCATCGGTTTGACACAAGCTACACTGGAAGAAATAGCTCACTAGTCAGACCATCAAATTTTGATAACAGTTACTCCAGAACTCAAGTTGGTTTTTAAAACTTACCATACTTCACTCAGAGTTCACCTCAACCTTCTTATCACCCCAACATAAGTCACCAGCTTTATCACCCCAACATAAGTCACCAACCAATTGGATTTTCCCCTTTATCCTATCCAAGCTCAGAAGCACAAAACCTTAATTTAGCTAGCTTTCCATCAGGACCCAATCAAAGCTCAGGCCAATCTCACACAAATTCTGGCCCTCAATCAGCCACAACTACTACTCCTAATCAAGTATATCTATCATAGACTCAGCCATCAAATTTCTCTAATCCTGTTGCCAACTACATTGCTACACCTTCTACTGTCCAGGATGCAGCATGGTACATGGATTATGGAGCCACACATCATGTGACTTCAGACCTGTCTCAACTTGTAGTAAACTTAAGCTACACTGGTACTGAGCAAATTTAGGTTGGAAATGGTGAGTTACTCTCTACATCACATACTGGTTTTACTTCATTACCATGTCAATCTAGGTCTCTTTACCTTAAGCATGTTTTATGTGTTCCTCACATTAGAAAAAATCTCTTAAGTATATCAAAATTTACTAGAGATAATGGAGTTATTGTTGAGTTTTTTGCTGATCACTGTGTTGTTAAGGACAAACAGTCCCAAGCTGTTCTTCTTCAAGGAAAGCTTAAAGATGGTCTTTACCAACTCCAAATTCCAGCCATTCCAGCTTTTCCTTTTGTCTCCAAGTCCAACCTGCCTGCAGATCATTCAACCTTTCCAGTTTCAGTCCTTAATTCGTTAGTTGGAGCTCCTGCTCAGTCTTAGTCTTGACAAACTTTGCTTTCTACATTTCCTGTTGTTCATACTATTAGTAATGCTAATAAAGAATATGAAATTACAAGTTCAAATAATGTTGTTGTTAATAATTGTTCTCCTGCATTTGTACCTATTTGTGACAGCAATGCTAAGTCTGTACATGTATCATCTTGTAATAATGATACTGAAACCAATAAAGCTATGATTTACTCTTTTTCTGCTGCAAAAACTAATGGTTTGTTATAGCACAAACGTTTAGGTCATCCTAATGCCACAGTTCTGGCAAAAATTTTGCACTCTTTGAACTTAAAACATACAGTCACAAGCACCTTTGATTTCTGCACAGCTTGCCAATTTGGCAAACTTCACCAATCCAACTTTCCTAGGTCCACTTCTAGAGCTTCTAAGCCTTTAGAATTAGTACACTTTGATTTGTGGGGACCATCACCTGTACCTTCACCCGAAGGCTTTAAATACTATATTCAATTTTTAGATGACTATAGTAGGTTCACTTGGATTTTCCCTTTGAAAGTTAAGTCTGAAACACAACTTTTATTTAAACAGTTTCATAAACTAGCTGAAAGACAATTTAGTACAACTCTGAAATGTGTTCAAACTGACTGGGAAGGTGAATATAGAAGTTTAGTTTCCTATTTTCTTGATCATGGCATTACCTTTAGGCATCCGTGTCCCTACACCCACAAACAAAATGGCCGTGTGGAAAGAAAACATCGACAAATTGTAGAACAAGGCCTCACACTCCTTGCTCAAGCTAGTATGCCCCTAAAATATTGGTGGTTTTCTTTCCAAACTGCTGTCTATCTTACAAATAGGCTACCTACTCCTGTTTTGTCTAATCTGTCACCTTTTTAGGTTTTATTTGATCACCCTCCAGACTACTCAGGGATTAGAACCTTTGGCTGTGCTGTTTATCCTTTTATTAGACCTTATAACTCTCATAAGTTTGCATTCCACACCACTAAATGCACTTTCGTTGGGTATAGCATGCATAATCACAAAGGGTACAAATGCATGGATTCCAATGGCAAAATTTACATATGTCAAAGTGTCAATTTTGATGAATCTAATTTTCCCTTTGCATCATCTCCAATTCTAGCACCCAAAAATCATGTCTACTCTTCGTTTCCTTCACACTCTCTACATACAACCACAGACACTTGTTCATTACTCCATACAACTAGTCAAACCACTTTATCACCTGCTGGTTCTGACTCTCCTGTTTCCTCATCAGATGTTGAGCCTTCATTACAAGTTCCTTTCACAGTGAATCAGCAAAACTCATCAGTAACCTTGTCTCCTTCTTTAGACTTGGCAGCCCAAACACTTGAGTCTTCTTCATTACCTCATACAACTAGTCAGAATACTTCACCATCTGCTGGCTCTGACTCTCCTGTTTCCTCATCAAATGTTGAGCCTTCGTGTCAAGTTCCTTTCACAGTGAATCAGCAAAACTCACTAGTAATTCTGTCTCCTTCATTAGACTTGGCAGCCCAATCACTTGAGCCTTCTTCTTCTTCTTCGAAATCTAACTCTAGTTTTAGGCAACTAGTAGGCTTAGCAGACCACTTAATCTCCAAAAATCACCTCTCCAAAAATCAGCCTAATGGTTTGAACCTTATAGTTGAACTACCCTTTGCCACTCAACCTTTAACAGCAGCCACCCAATCTTTAAACATTCAGCTTATGATGCCAAGTGACCTGAACCTTACAGTTGAACTACCTTCTACAACTTAACCTTTACACAATATTACTCAGCCTTTAACCACTGCCACTGCCACTCAAACTTTAAACACTCACCCTATGATAACCAGGTCCAAAGCTAAACTTCATAGTTCTATGTTAGTCTCCTCCATTGGCTCCCTTTCTCATATTGACACAAATGAACCAGTAAGTGTAATTGAGGCACTCTCCCATCCAGCCTGGAAATCTGCTATGGAAAGTGAGTTTACTGCTCTCTTTTCTAACAATACTTGGCAGCTGGTTCTAGTTGAACCCAATATGAACATTGTTGGTTGTAAATGGGTGTTTCGAATTAAACACAATTCAGATGGTTCAATCCAAAAGTTTGAAGCTAGGTTGGTTGCAAAAGGTTTTCAGCAAACTCCTGGTGTGGATTATCTTGAAACCTTTAGTCCTGTGATCAAATCATCTACTATTAGAGTTATCCTTAGCTTAGCTGTTACCTATGAGTGGGATATACAACAAGTAGATGTTAATAATGCTTTTTTGAATGGAGAACATAGTGAGACAGTGTACATGACGCAGCCTCCAGGTTTTGTTGATGATAAAAACCCTCTCCATGTTTGCAAACTGATCAAGGCACTCTATGGTCTAAAACAAGCCCCAAGAGCCTGGTTTGAGAAGCTCAAAGCTGCCTTTCTGAAATGGGGCTTTTTCTCTTCGGTGGCTGATTCAAGCTTATTTGTTTATAGACACCATGAGGATGTTATGTATGTTATTATATATGTTGATGATATCCTATTAACAAGAAGTAACACTAAGCTGGTTCATGACATAGTTCACAAGTTGAACACTGAGTTTGCATTAAAAAAATTAGGTTCTCTCAAGTATTTTTTGGGCTTTGAGGTACATAGAACTGATACAAGTATTCATATGAACCAAACAAAGTATGCAAGGGATCTACTAGTCAAAATAGGAATGATGGATGCAAAATCCTGCCCTACTCCTATGACTTTAGGTAATAAGCTGAACTTTGAAGACAGTGAGCTGTTTGATAAACCATCACTCTGCAGAAGCACAATTGGGGCATTGCAATATCTAACCCTGTCAAGGCCTGATATTGCTTACTCTGTCAACAAACTTAGCCAATTTCTCAAGGCCCCTACTCAATTACACTGGCAGGCCTGCAAAAGGCTTTTGAGATATCTCAAAGGCACTACACACTTTGGAGTATAGTTCACTAAAGTAAGCAATTTTCACCTTGAGTGCTTCACTGATGCAGATTGGACAGGCAGCCTACAAGACAAAAGGTCCACTAGTGGCTGCTGTCTGTTTCTTGGCTCTAATATACTACAATGGAGCTCCAAGAAACAAAAGGTAGTATCTCTCTCTTCTACGGAGGCAGAATATAGAGCACTTGCACAAGGAGCCACTGAAATTGCATGGTTCAGGAGTTTATTTTCTGAAATTGGTATGCATCTTCCTGAAATCCCTATCATTTGGTGTGATAATCAAAGTATTGGATCCCTTGCATCAAATCCAGTATTTCATGCCCGAACCAAGCACATTGAACTGGATGCACATTATATAAGGGAACAAGTAGCAGCTAATAACCTAAAAGTGCAGTATGTTCCTACTGAGTATCAAACTGCAGATATTTTTACTAAATCTCTGTCAGCTGCACTTTTTGAGATCCTAAGAGCAAAGTTAACAGTGACTGCTTCTTCCTTACAAACTGATATTCCAGAAATTTGTGCTGCAGATAGTGGTTCAGACAGTAACTTGGAAGCTGCTTCTGCAGATTTACAGCAGAATTAATCTGCAAATTGCTATGTGCTTTACTTATGCTTGTTACTTGGAACTGCTCCTGCATCATTAGTTCCCTTTACTGGGTTTCAGTTTTATTTTGGTTTTCTGCAGAATTGAAGCCTAGCTTGTTTAAGTGCTGATTAGTTGGTGTTCTTTACTTATGCTTGCTTACTTGGAAGTTGCTCATGCATCATTAATTTACTTTTCCCAGTTTCAGTTTGCTTGGTTTTCTACAGAATTGAAGCCTACTCTGTTTAGTGCTAATCAGTTGGTGTTCTCGAATTTTGCCTGGAAATCTGCTCCTACAGTATCAAGCTCATTTTGCTTATGCTGCAGTATCAAGTTCCTTTGCTTGAATTGAATTCAGCTTTATATGGTTGATTCAAAGTGGAAGCTTGCTCCTACAGAATTTTGTGGTTGATTCAGCTTTATGTGATTGATTTTTATGTGGTTGATTCAGCTCTATGTAGTTGATTCAAAGTGGACAAGTTGATTAAGCTTTATGTGGTTGATTTAGCTTCATGTGGTTGATTCAAAGTGGAAGCTTGCTCCTACAGAATTTTGTGCTTTATGTGGTTGGTTTAGCTTTATGTGGTTGATTCAAAGTGGAAGCTTGCTCCTACAGAATTATGTGGTAGATCTTTATGTGGTTGATTCAAAGTAAAAGCTTGCTCCTACAGAATGATGTGGTTGATCTTTATCTACAAATTGCTCAGTTCCTCTGAAGACATCACCCAAGTCAAGTTTACGGCAGGATATGAGCAAGAGTTGGTATAGTCTTAAGTTGTTATGTTTAAAGTTGTTCTGTTTACAGAAAGATGTTAACAAATGCTAATTGTAGTTCAGAGTAGTCCAGTTTAAGGGAGGATGTTAGTAAGAGTTAGAAAAAGGTTAGTTAAGTAACCTATAGACTGAGTTAAGGACTGAGTTAGTTAGCTACTGCTATGTGTTGGTTAGCTACTATTATGAGCACTATAAAAAGTGTGTTTACTGTACAAAGTAAAAGTAAGTAAAACGCGTGAGAATTTTTCAGAACCTGCTCTTCGTTCTTTCCTCTGTATTTTTTTTCTGTTTTCTCTTAAAACTCTCAAGTATATAACATTTCAGTTAATAAATAATAAATATAGTATAACAAATTGATGAACATAACATATTGTTTAATCAAGTGATATATAGCATGCCAAATATAATAACATAATATATATATATATATATATTACAAATTTATAATAAACTCTCGTTCTATTATATAATACATGACTTGTGATTGCCTGTCCATGATGATTGATGGGAGAGTGATTGAGAATAGACTGATAGTTCAATTTACGAATTCCTTTTGGTTGTGATTTTTTGTTTTTATTGTTCTGCTCAATTTATTTTGAAGTTTTATTCTTGATGATGGCTTTTTATTTTAATTTATTGAGTTTTTGTTGATTTATTTAAAATATATATATAGAGAGAGAGAGAGAGAGTTGGATTATTTTCAAATGCTAAATTAAATGAGTATAATAGAATTTGAGATAGGTCTAACTCCTCACCTAATAAGGCTTTGTTGAATGAAAGAATTACCCTCTCTTATAAACCAGTAGGCTTGAACGTGCCTAGTCGGTGTGGAACTCCAACATTTCTCCTCACGATCAAAACTTCTTCTAACCCTAAGCATAAACTTCATAAGAACCCAACTTTTACACAAATAAATCATAGATAAAGAGCATGAATTCTTACCTGTTGAAGTCTTGAATTAAAACCCTATTAAAAATCACTCAAAAGCCTTCAAAATCCTTGGAGGATTGAATGAAAATTTGAGAGAAAATGGGGGAGTAGTGTGGCGGTGGAATGAAGGAAATAAGGGTTACAAACCCTTATCATCTTATTTTATAAACTCACTTTCCCATTTTGCCCTTACACTTTAATGAAAATTTCATCCTTGTCCCTTAATCAATTACCACAATGCCCTCATTTTTATTGTATTCTTTATGAAATTCTACCTCATTTCACTCCCCACTTTTTCAACTAATTTTGAGTGAAAAGACCATTTTACCCTTAATACAAGTTTAAGGGATTTTCTTCATATTCTCTTAAAATAACTTTAATAAAAATTAACTAAGGGCTATAAAACATAATTTAAATCATGTACCTCCATGTTGGGCGTTACAATTCTCCCCCCCTTAAAAGAATTTCGTCCTTGAAATTCAAACAAATTGAGACTTTTGATGCTTCAAAAAAGGAAAATTTTTGCATGTGTGTTGCACTTTTATGGACAATTAATGATTTTCCTGCATATGCTAATTTGTCAGGGTGGAGTACTAAAGGAGCAATGGCTTGTCCTTCATGCAATGAGGAGACCCCATCTACTCGACTTAAATATGGTCGTAAGTTTTCTTACATGGGGGCTCGTCGATTTTTACCAATGAATCATAAATGGCGAGAGACAGTCTGTCCTTTGATGGAAAATTGGAGAAAAGGTCTGCTCCCAAGAAGATGTCGGGAGAGGATGTGTTAACCAATTACAAATGCTCAACCATTACATTTGGCAGGCTAAAAGAAGCAAATAAATGATAAAAATCAAAACGGCTAAATTGGAGGAAGAAAAGCATTTTTTTTAATTGCCATATTGGAAAAAAACTTATTACGTCACAATTTGGATGTCATACACATTGAAAAAAATATATGTGACAATATCATAGGCACATTGTTAGATATTGAGGGGAAACCAAAGACAACTTGATGCTCGTCGTGATTGAAGGAAATGGGTTAAGAAGGATTTTATCCAACTCAAAGGATGGGAAGTGGTTTTATTCAGCAGCATGTTACACTTTATCTTCAGAGAAAAGACTAAAGTATGCAAGTTTTTAAAAAGTGTAAAGGTTCCTGATGGATATTCATCTAACATCTCACGATGTGTAAGTTTAACGAGTGCAAGATATATGTCTCAAGAGCCATGATTCCCATATTCTTTTAGAACAACTCTCTTCCTTGGCAACGCGTGGAATTGTACCTAATAATGTGTTGATGCTATAACTGAGTTGAGCATCTTTTTAGAGAGTTATCTCAAAAGTGTTGAAAAATAAGCATTGGAGCGCCTTGATACTCAAATTTGTAATAACCTTGTGCAAATTAGAAAGAATTTTCCACCAGCATTTTTGATGTTATGGTGCACTTAACTGTTCACCTTGCAACTGAAGCAAAAATTGCAGACCTTTACAATATCGATGGATGTATCCTATTGAGGATAATATTTGTTTTCATTATTTCATTATCATTTTATGTTTATATGTGTATGGTTATAATAAGTTATTAATTAGCTGAGAAACATTTGTATAGGTTCTTAGGAAATTGAAGCGTTATGTTCGTAATAAAAGTTGACTAGAAGGTTCTATTGCAGAAGGGTACTTGTGGAAGAAAGTCTAATACTTTGCTCGAGATATTTAAATTGTATTGAAACTAAGCTTGATAAGTTGGGAAGAAATTTTGAGGTATTAAGGTTGATTCAGGCAAAGGGTTATCTATATTTCATCAATGTGGATATCCTTTAACAGGGATAAGTGTAGGTCGATTGAAAATAATGAATGGAAACAAGCCCATCTTTATGTGTTAAAATTGTGAGAATGCAACCTTTTTTACGGTATGATAGTTTCCTTGTTCATTTTTTTTTTTATTGGTGCTTAGTTTTTTTTTTTTCTTTTTTTAATGTACTATTTTTCATTGTTGGTTCTTACTTTATTTTTTCATTGTTTGCAATGAACATGAGCAAGGCATGTATCAAGAGGATTTTCATGATCGTTTCATCATCGAGTAAGGTTTCCTTTTGTGAAATTTTATTTCTACGCATTAATTTAATTCTTACTATTTCTTCTTGTCTCTTTTTAATAGGTTGTACAATTGTTAAAGAGAGTACATGTGTAATGAAGATCTATTATCTTTGTCTCGTGGTCCTTTTATGGTATACAAAGGTTTTCAGGCTATATCAAATGGTTTTAGGTTTCACACTAAGCAACTTGAAGGAAAAAGGGTAAAGCAAATAGTGGTGTTTTGGTGAAAGAATGGTGGAGGATAAAATATAGATTATTATGGAGTTCTTAATGAATATTTGAACTTCAATATTTGAATGAAAAATGGATTGGATATTTAAATTGATTGTGGGTGTTCATGTGATTGGAAGAGGTGTGAAGAACGATAAGTATGGTTTTGTAGTGTTAAAAAGCTCGAAAATTATATACGGATGACCATTTGGCTTGCATCTCAACACACAAATATTTCTATTGTAATGATGGTTCCAATCCTATGGTTTTTGTTTTAAAAGGTCGTCCGGATAGCTTTTATGACCTACCATGTGGTGAAAAATAATCTATTGATGAAGAACTTTCCAACAAGACAGCTCTGAAATAGATCATCAAATTACAAATATGTTTGAAGATGATGGCGACTTAATCAATTGGAAGAGACATGAATATATGCTTCTAGTAGGGCATTTGTTGATGATGATCATAGTTGTGTTTGAAGAGGAGATGTTGAAGACATTGATGATAGTGACATTGATGATGAAGATTTGCTCATATAGATTATTAGATTGTTTGTTACATTTTTTTTTTAATCTTTCATATTATATTTGTTTGATAGCTTTGAGATTTTTGATACAGTTTTTATTTTTTAAATGATTGTACGACTTGAGTTCAATTCCTTTATTTTACAAATTATGCTTTCAATTTTATAAAGTTTTATGGTTATACAATTCAATTAATTTGCTTTTCATATTAATACTTTGTGAAGTGAGACAGGTTTTGATAAATATATTAATGGTGGTTTTGGTTTTTTGATATATACACCAAGTTTTATATAACCTTATCTTCCATACACCAATATTCTTTTTTATTAAACGTATAATAATTTAAATAGTTTATTAACCCTGTCATCATCGTCATCTAAAACATACATATAAGTTCATATATAAAATATGTAACATTATCAATTTTTATAATATCTCATATCTCATACCTAAAATCACTTACACCTAAAATCACTTACTATTTATAAAGTGTTAGTTTTAAATCATCATAGAAAAGACAAAAACCTTAGAGATCCTTTAAAATACAATTTTTATTTACAAAAGCTCACACTCTTAGCTCGTTGAAGAGTTCTTTTAAGTTAGCTATTGGTTTAAGGTTCCATTACTATTGACCTTAGTGGTGTGATTAACACTATTTTTGACTATAACTATTTAATTCATAAGTAATAAACATATAATAAATTACAAGATAAATTAGAATATCTATAGCTCATACGATAAGGATTATAGCAAATTAATTTTCACATTCTTATTGCTACAAATTCAAATAATTTATAGCTAATACACACATATTAGCTAATATATGAAACTAGTAGCTAACAATGATACTAAAATGTTTGTCACTACACATGAAAAAATTTGTATAGCTAATACCTTAATCACCTACAAATTTAATATTTTATGGCTAATGTACAATAATAGTTATATAATTAAACTCATAGCTAATAATGATACTATATGCCTGTACATAAAATGTTTATAGCAAAAATACTTAATTCTCTACAATATCAATATTTTATAGCTAATGCACAAATAATGCTATATAGTTAAAACTCATAGCAAATATGATACTATATGCCATGTAAATGAAATATTTATAGCTAAATACATTAATTAGCTACAATGTTTTACCATAGCTAATACATTGTAGCTAAATGAATAGCTATTCCAATTTATAATAACATATGATATTAGTTCGAGGGAGAAATTCTTATCACTAAAATTATTTCAATTAGCTATAAATATGACTTTTATAGTTGTAAATGTTTTGTTATAGTTTTTCTTTTCATAGCAATTTTCGTAGCTGATATTTGATATTGTTGTAGCTAGTAACCACCTTACTAAAGTTTATCAGTCCTTTTCCACATAATGTAAGCTGGATTTAGACTCTCACCGACAAGTATTATTGCTAGTCTTTATCTCAGAATCACTAATTAAATTGGAAGAGGGCAAGGAACTCTACCTAACAAATGATTCCCCAATCGTGTGAACCAACGCAAAAAGAACTTGGGAGCTCTAAAATCGATAATTGTTCCTTGTTAGCTTGGGATTGTTACTTGTAAGCTCGAAGCAGAGCTGAGGCAGTTCGATTTTGCAACTCAAGCATCATCTTCCCGGTCCTGTTAAGCAGCTGAGAGGAATAGGATCTGAAGCCTTTTGACGTGAGTCAAGCTTATACCATGTGAATTTATGCTTAGGGTTAGGAGAAAGAACAAAGAATCAGAAACATAACTACTTTTTGTTATTAATGATGAATTCATAAATGAAATGAGGGAACATTCTCCTCTTTATACAAAGTAAACACCGCAACTGAATCAACTACTCTCAACTGAATTCCTAATTCTATTAGAAACAAAGGGCTCCGCATTGTAAAAGACACTTTACTTCCGTTGCTAGACATTTTTACACTTACACCCTTTTGGTCAACAAGCATCAAAGAAAAGAAAAAAAGAGTTATGAGCATATAAAAACCCTTCAGCAAAAAAGATGGTTTCTATCTTATTATTATCACATAATTTAAAGTGGAAAGAGGATTTTCCTCTTTAATCATGATGCTTAGAATGCATTAAAGTAAACAAACAATAGCTAAGTAAAAAAAGAAATTATAAAAAAACAAAATCAAAGATATACCTTCCCATCGAAGTGGTTCAAAAACAAATGCTTGAATTATGATGTATTATACGCCAGGTCAAGCTTCCTTTTTTTTTTTTTTTTTTATTATTATTATTATATAACTATTTTTTCTTCAACTTTAGTCATATGTAACCTCTCTTATTATCATTTTACTGTTGCTTTGTCTAGTAGCTCACTATGTTCTCACTACAAGAATAAAGGCTTTGGAAACGCTAACTCCAAAATAATAAGAGCAATGCTATAGCTACCGAGAATGTGCACCGAATTCTGCACCGAATGACGTGGTACATCCTAACTGTCAATTAATTAATTCATAATTAATCAACAGTCAGGATTTCGCTACGTCATCTGTTCCGAATTTGTGTGCTTCTTCGATACTTATTATTTTCCAAAATATAACTAGACGAAGAAGAAGAAGAATGCAGTAATGTTAAATATTTTCAATAGTGGATAGATCATTCACTTCAATCTTTGAGCTTGGGAATTGGGGTGATAGTGAGACCATATTATGAACAAGAAGCACTTATTAAATGATCTCATTCACATTTCATTTTAATCTTTATTGATTTCATCCTTTAAAATTAACGAGCCTCAAACATTGACTTTAACAGCAAAAACTTGTTCATTAATTCTACTGCAAACATCACAGGTCATCAAATCGACCTCATCTTCTTTAATTTTTACTATCATCTTGTATTGTGGAATTATTGTAGTGTTTTTATTTCTAGTCCACTTGGTAGTAGTCTTTCATGTTTATATGAATTATAAACATTGTTTTGTTGACTCTTAACAACTTTAACTGAAATTCGAAACATCAAAGAACTGAAGTTCAAGCACTTTGTACTGTTGAGCTACTGCTCGATTTCATCTCTTCATCAACAATAATATTCTAGAGATGTTATTACTTATAAATGAAAGTTGAGATCAATATTCGGAAACGATGTTAAGTAGTTGTTTAAAAACTTTAGGAGATATAATAAAAACTCTAAACTGTAACATGAAAAACATGTAATGATGTATGTACTTTTAGATTTAAGTACAATTCCATAAGCTTGTTACCTTAGTTGTGAAGTTCAAATGATTTAGAATTTAGATTATCTGTGACTGTTAATTTAAATTAAATACTATTGTTATTTGATACATCAAAGAGTACTAGATGCATCAAATTACGAAACCTAAAGGATTATTATCTGTATGAAGCCGATATGTAAATCAACAGATTAAAATTTCAAGCTATTGTATTACAAATTTTTGATATATGACTTAAAATTGTTTAATTGACATTAAAAATTAGTTAACTATAACTTCTTGTTGGGGAGAGATTTGTATATTTAACTCATTTTAAAGTGTGGTTACACATTTTAAGTGCAACGGAATAATTACCAAATAGATTAAACATTTCCAATTTAAACACATTAAACACAAGTGCAGAAATTAAAGAACATATCCATATACATGGTTCGGCTAAATCCACTTTTAGCCTACACCCATGGGACCTTGTCCAGATGGAAGCAATCCACTAAGTTAAAAACACATTATACGATATAGTTCAAAGTTGATCTAAGTTACAGTAAAAAAACACTACAATATTATAGACATATAGCTACGAAAATTAGTTACAGAAAAGAAAACTATAGCAAATACATATTTACAGCTACAAAAGTCAATATTTATAGCTAGTTGAAATAATTTTAGTGATAAGACTTCCTATCTCGAAGCTAATGTTCATCTTTTGCTTTAACTTATTAAAATCATGGCAATAACTAGTCATTTAGCTACAATATATAGCTATGGTAAAACATTGTAGCTAATTAATGTATTTAGCTATAAACATTTTATTTACATGACATATAATATCATTATTAGCTACGAGTTTAACTATATAGCTATTATTTGTACATTAGCAAGAAATATTGAAATTTGTAACTAATGAAGGTATTTAGCTATACAAATTTTATTTTCATATTAGTATCAATATTATAGTATCATTATTAGATACTAGTTTAAATATATAGCTAATATGTGTGTAGTAACTAGTTCTAAAACTCCCTGTTCAACTTTATATGGATTAAAATATTTTCTTTATTTAGGACAAATTAAAAAAAAATATTTATATATAAGTATTTAATTTAATATAGAAATTAAGACAGGTGTGTAAAAACTATTCTTAAAATTATATCAGCAGACAATTTTTCTTATAAACTTCTCCCTTATTTTGTAGAGAGTAAATGATATTGCCCACCCAAGTTTGCCGAATCTACAAGTTCCCACCTAGTTTCATGAATTTCATATTCCCACCCTTAAATAAACAGAAAATAGTTTAATGAAACGGCAAAGGGTATTTAGGTCTTTTATCCAAAAAAGTAAACCCTAATATCTAACTCCCCAAATCAGTAAAATTTCAAAATAACCCTCCACATCTGAAAATTTTTCTCTCAACTACCAGGCTTTCAGTTGGCACCTGAACCAGTCATTGTCGCCTTTTCTAGATATAAAGTTTGTTAACAAATTTAATAGAGTACAAGCATAATACTATAATAGTGTTNTGTAAATATGTATTTGTTATAGTTTTTCTTTTCATAGCTAATTTTCGTAGCTATATGTGTATATTGTTGTAGTGCTAGTAACCACCTTACTAGAAGTTTATCAGTCCTTTTCCACATAATGTAAGCTGGATTTAGACTCTCACCGACAGTATTATTGCTAGTCTTTATCTCAGAATCACTAATTAAAATTGGAAGAGGGCAAGGAACTCTACCTAACAAATGATTCCCCAATTCGTGTGAACCAACTGCAAAAAGAACTTGGGAGCTCTAAAATCGATAATTGTTCCTTGTTAGCTTGGGATTGATTACTTGTAAGCTCGAAGCAAGAGCTGAGGCAGTTCGATTTTGCAACTCAAGCATCATCTTCCCGGTCCTGTTAAGCAGCTGAGAGGAATTAGGATCTGAAGCCTTTTGACGTGAGTCAAAGCTTTGATACCATGTGAATTTATGCTTAGGGTTAGAGAGAAGAACAAAGAATCAAGAAAACATAACTACTTTTTGTTATTAATGAATGAATTCGTAATAAATGAAATGAGGGAACATTCTCCCTTTTATACAAAGTAAACACCAGCAACTGAATCAACTACTCATCAACTGAATTCCTAATTCTATTAGAAACAAAAGGGCTCCGCATTGTAAAAGATCACTTTACTTCCGTTGCTAGACATTTTTACACTTACACCCTTTTGGTCAACAGAGCAATCAAAGAAAAGAAAAAAAGAGTTATGAGGCATATAGAAAACCCTTCAGCAAAAAAGATGGTTTCTATCTTATTATTATCACATAATTTAAAGTGGAAAGAGGATAATTATCCTCTTTAATCATGATGCTTTAGAATGCAGTTAAAGTAAAGCAAACAATAGCTAAAGTAAAAAAAAGAAATTATAAAAAACAAAAATCAAAGATATACCTTCCCATCGAAGTGGTTCAAAACAAATGCTTGAATTATATGATATGTTATTATAAGCCAGGTCAAGCTTCCTTTTTTTTTTTTTTTTTATTATTATTATTATTATATAACTATTTTTTCTTCAACTTTAGTCATATGTACCTCTCTTTATTATCATTTTACTGTTGCTTTGTCTAGTAGCTCACTAATGTTCTCACTACAAGAATAAAGGCTTTGGAAACGCTAACTCCAAAATAATAAGAGCAATGCTATAGCTACCGAAGAATGTGCACCGAATTCATGCACCGAATGACGTGGTACAATCCTAACTGTCAATTAATATTAATTCATAATTAATCAACAGTCAGGATTTCGCTACGTCATTCGGTGCACGAATTTGGTGTGCATTCTTCGATAGCTGTATTATTTTCCAAATAATAATAACTAGACGAAGAAGAAGAAGAATGCAGTAATGTTAAATATTTTCAATAGTGGATAGATCATTCACTTCAATCTTTGAGCTTGGGAATTGGGGTGATAGTGAGACCATATTATGAACAAGAAGCACTTATTAAATGATCTCATTCACATTTCATTTTAATCTTTATTGATTTCATCCTTTAAAATTAACGATCCTCAAACATTGACTTTAACAGCAAAAACTTGTTCATTAATTCTACTGCAAACATCACAGGTCATCAAATCGACCTCATCTTCTTTAATTTTTACTATCATCTTGTATTGTGGAATTATTGTAGTGTTTTTATTTCTAGTCCACTTGGTAGTAGTCTTTCATGTTTATATGAATTATAAACATTGTTTTGTTGACTTTTAACAACTTTAACTGAAATTCGAAACATCAAAGAACTGAAGTTCAAGCACTTTGTANGGTTTCTCCACCCATCCTTTTTTGATATGTTATTTGTCATATTGTGTATTGTAATTGCAAGTGAGCATTTATGAATCTTAAAACCCCTGTTTGCTATTGTGATATCTATCTTCTTTTACTTTGACCTTTTCCTTTTTTAATTAACTTTTTCATAATCAACTAATATCTTTTATTTGGATTTTTAGGTTGCATTTAGGATCACAGCATGACTACACCTTTATCTTCCAAACCGATTCCAAAACTGATTCTAGGTGTTACTTCTGATGAAGAACATGAGATTCGTATTGTTACTCGACTAGGTTTTACTCCACCTAGGATTAGTACGGTGGATGCTAAGGGGGCCTAAAGTTCCATTATTCACAATAGAAAATGCATACATATTTTTAGGTAGCATGATTGTTGCCATTGCGACTACAATGCTATTTGAGAAAACTGTGTTTAATACGTTGTTAAAAGCCAGAATCCATGTGATTTTTCTAGCAGTATGCATTTTTTTTGGGCATTTTATGTTTTTTCTATGGTCTTTTACCTCTCAATGGTGTGTCAATTGTGTAAATGTCCAAGATTTGGGCGGCTGGTACTGAAAGTTGGCATGGGTGCTACTACGTTCCCCTTGTAGCCATTGTTGGCCACCTATTCCCATAGCCAATGATGTATTGGTTCACTTTTGGGTTCGTTGTAGCCTGCTCACTGCCCATTTTTTTTATTGGAGTGAGATATTAGTAACTTTTGTGTTGTAGTGAGATATTAGTAACTAGTGTTGATATTAGTAACTTTTGTGGTGTAGTGAAAGAAAAATATTGGTTACATAATTTAGAATTCATGGTATATGGTATTTTACAATTCATTAATATTTTACCCTTAACTAGTTTAGCGTGAAAACACTTTCCTATTGATTTTCAAAAACTAACACTCTGACCCCAAGTAACGTGTCCATTGGTTAAACATTTCATATTTAAAAAAGGTTCATAATTTATTTAAAATATCTTTTTTACCGCTTATATTGTTATGCTTATTTGAAAAAACATACATTTAAAGGGAACCACGTTAGTTTCCCAAAATATTATTTGTTTGAAGTGTGGAATAACCTCAAGACCCTTTTTTTTTTCTGGTTTGATTACTTTCTTTTGTAATATGTAAGGAGGCGACTCTCCTACTTTGTTGGTTAATTCTAAGAATTCCCATGTTACTTTATGGTTAAGGAATTTGTCCCTGGCCTAGACTTGGCCCCGACCCAACCCCGACCTAGCCCTGACCCGGGCCGTGCCTATCCCTAGTTTTAATAGGTTTCGTCTTCTTAGTGCAGCTATTACTATCTATTTTTAGTAATCAGTTGTATTTCTGCATAATGTGTGAGACTTCACTTTCAACTACCTTATTGGTTCCTCCGCCCATCCTTTTTTGATATGCTATTTGTCATATTGTGTATTGTAACTACAAGTGAGCATTTATGAATCTTGAAACCTCTGTTCGTTGTTGGGATATCTATCTTCTTTTTCTTTGACCTTTTCCTTATTTAATCTACTTTTTCATAAAACTAATATCTTTTATTTGGATTTTTAAGCTGCATTTAGGATCACAGCATGACTACACCTCCGTCTTCCAAACCGATTCCATAACTGATTCCAAGTATTACTTTTAACGAAGAACCTGAGATCCATATTGTTACTCGACCAGGTGTTACTCCACCTGGGATTGGTACGGGGATGCTGAAGGGCCTAAAGTTCCATTATTCACAATAGAAAATGCATACATATTTTTAGGTAGCATGATTGCTGCCACTGCGATTAGAATGTCATTTGACAAAACTCTNACTTATTCCGAACTGTTTGTCCTAAAAACCAAACAAAATCTGTTGAGTTTTCATCAACAGCCTGATGATCCTCATCAAATTCTATAGACAATTTTTCTCATTTTTCTAATGTAATGATTTTTATGCAGTGTGTAGGACCTCTTGTTTTCCTTTTTTTGGTGTTTAGACCTAAAAATCACATGAATAATTATTAATTAGAAAATTAAGAACTGCACGACATTTAGAAAATGAAAATGCATGAAAGTAAAATGAAAAAAATTAAAATTAAAACCTGATGTCCATGCCTCAATTCCAACATCTAATGTGTGTTCCTCCGAAAATGTCTGGTTGACTTCTCTCGAAACATTTCCAAGATTATGTTCTTCGGGATAGCAAGGCACTATATCATTCTTTTCTAAGAGAGTAAACATGTTAACATGCATTCCTTTAGTATTTCTGTAACTTGCAAGCATGTTTCTCACGTCATCATCATTAACAATTTGGACTAGCCCATCAAGATCACTGAGGATACTCCTTGGCTTCAGGTAAAACAATTTGTCTCCGCGGAGTATATCAAAGTCACAGTTCTTCTTTATGTAATCCAACAAACCAAAGTATGTGAGAAACTCGAATTCCAAATCAAAATCATAGTACTTCTCACTCACTCTACCATTGACATAAGTTCGTGTAGGTGAAAAGACAAAATATCCTCTATAATGAAATCTTATTGTTCTCATGTCCGGTATGCCCATTCTTCCTATTATAAAAAAAGTAAATTCAAGTTAGATGAATATTAAATAAACTAACAAACAATATTAATAATGAGTGTACATGATAGANGGATTTTCCTTGGCCAAGCACTTCATCAAGCTTAAGAAAACCTACATTCAACTTATCAATGATGGCCTTAGCCTCAGTTAGTTCAGTAGTAAGAACAACAATCTTTTAGGACAAAGCTTTCTTTTGTTTCAACAAAGTAGCATCTTCAATACCAAGAGATTGCAACTTTTTCATAGCCTTTAGCCATTGGTCATACATTTTATCATATGCCTTTTGTTGCTCAGCATAGATATCAATAGTGTCTTCCGAAACCTCACTCTTACCATCTTCTTGGTTCATGGTGAAGGCTAAAACATTCTTATCATCACCCGAATCATCATCATCGCTCTCATCATGCTCACTCTCACTCAAAGTGGCAGCTATGGCCTTACCTTTCTTCTTTTTCGGTGTGTTAGCACACTCAGATTGTATGTGCTCACAACCCTCACATTCAAAACACTTACCAGGGGTTTGATGGTCATAAGACTTTTTCACAAAAGGTTTTTGGCTATAACCACTATTATGAGGCTTTTTCATGTTTTTATTAAGAAATTTAGCAAAATTCTTTGTAAGTAAAGCGCAATTTTCATCATCCACTAAACTTAAATCACAATCATCAAAAGGATCAAAATCACCCTCATGTTTGAGAGCCAAACCTTTGCTCAGTTTCTATTTTTCTCAATGTTGCTGATTCATCTCATAGGTTTGGAGAAAGCCAATGAGTCCATCAATTTCCATAGCATCCACATCTCGACATTCTTCAATGGTGGTGACCTTTGACATAAACCTCCGAGGTAAAGAGCAAAGTACTTTCCTAACAAGTTTAGGATTAGAATATGTTCTTCCCAAGGCAAAACACTCATTAGATAAATCACAAACTCTACCATAAATGTCAGTTATAGTCTCATCATCATCCATGTTCAAATTTTTGAAATCAATGACAAGTCTTCTAAGCCTATTTCTTTTAACAGTACTATTTTCCTCATTCTTGACTTGAAGCCTATCCCAAGCATTTTTAGCAAGCTCATAATTAGCTATAACTTTCATTTGATTCACATTAACAGTATTGAAGAGATCATGGATGGCTTTAGAGTTATAGTTTGCAAGAGTTGTCTCATCAATAGTCCAACTACAATAGGTTTTGGTCTAGACACTTCATTTTCAACAATAACCAGGGTTGTCCAAACATTCACAACTGTGGACCAGGCTCTTTCATCTATAGACTTAAGGAAAGCACGCATCCTAAGTCGCCATGTATAATAATTAGGTCCTTCTAATAAAGGTGGTCTATTAACAGATCCTCCTTCAATGAAGAAACTCATGACGAAAAAAATCAGACAGATGCTAACATCGCAAATGGAAGTGCACACACAAACACACAGTAGATCTAAAATGAAAACGCGACACATATTAGAATTCGTCCAACAACCAGACACTCAGATGCACACAAAAACAATCAAAATAGGTAAGGATCAACTGAAGCAACTTATCAGGACACGCTCTGATATCACTTGTTGGGGAAAAAGTTGCACATTTAACTCATTTTAGAGTGTGGTTACCCATTTTAAGTGCAACGAAATAATTACCAATTAAATTAAACATTTCCAATTTAAACACATCAAACACAACTGCAGAAATTAAAGAACACAGCCATATACAGTAAAACCTCTCTATAGTCATAATGGTGGGATCAACTAATTTTATTACTATAAGGAGGTTTTAACTTAATGGAGGTGTAGTTACAAAAATTATAGTTTTGATATCTTATTTTTTAATTCATGTTTTAGTAGTACAATATTAGGATTTCAATTCAGTGCTTCAATTGCCTACTTTTGAAATAGATAGAAGATCGTGTCTTAGAACCAACAAAGATAAGTGTCATTGATGGAACTATAAATGTAGTTGATGCATGGTCAATTAATGTGAAACCACAGACAATTGCCAATGGTTTTAAGCATTGCAAAATTAGGATCTCCATTTCAATGAATTGCAAGTTACAAATGAAGTGAATGAGCAAAATTAAAGAGTCATTGCAAAATTGAGTGATCAGATTCGACAAGAAAATAAAAGAGTCATTGCAAAATTAAGTGATCATATTCGACAATTTCACTACACTAATCAAATGGATATTAATATCTTCTTCGATCATCCAAATGAGCAACAAATCATGTATGCTTTAACCGAAGAAGAAATCATTGCTATAATTAGACAAGAAGATAAAGGAAATAATCCTAAGGATGATAATACTGAAATACAAAAAGTTTCATGTCTTGAAGCTCTAAATATACTTGAGAAGCTAAAAATATTTTGGCTTCAACAAGAAGGTGTCCATGCTAGCAAATTACTACATACTAGGAAGGAAAAAGATGTGGTAACAACTCTAAAATATAAATAATTGTCCCAAACAACTTTAGATAAATATTTTATTTCATCTTAAACCTTTAATGTAACATAACATATAGTTTTTGGTAATCTACAAATAATTATTACTATGTGGAGGCAACTTTCCTTAAGATGGGAATTAGAAAGATTACAACTTATTACAATGTAGAATTTATTCTTATTTATAACTATCCCAAATTGGGACTATAATTTTTTATGACTATGTAGAGTTTATTCATATATAAAGTATCACTATAGAGAGGTTTTACGGTACATGGCTCGGCTAAATCCATTTTTAACCTACATCCATGGGACCTTGTCCAGATCAAAGGAATCCACTAAGTTAAAAACACATTACAAGATATAGTTCAAAGCTGATCTAAGTTATAGTAAAAAGGAACTCCTTGTTCAACTTTACACTTAGAATCACACTCTGAATCCTTAACGTGTAGCAACTCATTAGACCTTCTTTCACCGGGAACACATCCGTGAGGAGCTTGTAAACTAACAAGCTTCAAGCACCGACGCCATGCACCAGCATCAGCAAGGGAACCACGTTTCAAGAGCTATCAATAACGTGTTTGATATGGTGAGGTTTTTAGAACAAATATGGAAATGAATCTTGAACCCTAAGAGAGGAAAATACTTTAAAAAATTCAGAGTGCAATGAAACAAAATATCAAAAGGTTAGATTCATACACACAATAAAAGGTATTATATAATGAAGGATTTCTTGCTTAACAATATAGTGCTAAGTAAGCCAACAAGGGACTGATGCATGTTTGTCCAAATAAGGAAAGTTTTCCTTCTTTTGGCTAAGGCCACAAAACAAATCAAGAAAAGAAACTTTGTTCCCTATGATCACTTGAGGATATTATGACACATTTAAAAAGGTCCTAAAAGGTGATAGACAAAGATAAACAATATCTTTTTCACTTTATCAGTCATGCAACTTTTGTTAAGTTGCAAATATCTAAAGAGAGAGTGAAAGCACAACCTGTTGTGGACACACACTCTAAACAAAACAAGCCAAGACTCAAGTCTGGCAACCAGTATGCAAGCAGAACTTATGTGCACACACGCAACTCATAAGTTTGACAAATATGAGTTTTCCACACTTCTCATTCAAATCTGTTGGATTACATTGAATCAATGGCTATGAATTTTCATATATTAACATAATTTTCATGCACTATAGGTTTGTTATTATTAAGATGATATTATAAAATACAATGGAAGTGTACAAGTTTATAAATTAATCACTTCAATCCAATAAATTAACAACTCAAATTTTGATCAATTAATCAAATTTAATATATATCTAAAATGAAAATCCACGTACTTAAAATGAAATATCTTCAAACATCTTGCAAAGGTCACAAATAATCATCTTAATTCATATATGAATTCTTAATTTCATTTTATATATTGGTTACGGTAAATGACATTAATCCCTCTAATGCATGATAAAATAATAAAATCACCTTGAGGTCTCAAATAGAATAAATAAAATACAATTAAAATATATATTTCCCACTGTCATTAAGTTTTAGGTATTAAAATAAATCATAGAAGGATAATTTAGCAGTATTTACTAACTCATAACATAATAAACTTTAACACTTCACTACTGGTTCATCAAGAACAGAGATATTTTTGTTATTTTAAAATCTTAGAGAGGGTTTGGTTATTCATACCTCAGGGGGATCTATGTCTTTAACCCAAATGGTTATTCTAGTCACATTTCATCAATCACCTGTGCTAGATTTAAACATTAGTGTTGAGTTATCATCTAATAATTAGCTTAAAGTTTTTGGATGATCATATGGTTACTTATTAATTAATTATCGTAATCCCAAACTAGATATATCACCAATTTTTTTTTTTTTTTTAATCCTCCATTGATTTATAAATTGTTGAGTTGACATTGATTTATATTTTATGTGCACTTTAATATTTGGAGGACTAATTAAAATAAAACTGTATATTACGTTATAAATCCATCTATAACTTATTGAGAAGAAAATTACTTATTCGGATGATAACTATTGCGTTTTAATTAAATCAACCCTTGAATTATATGAAAATTCATAGTTAGTACATCTGAAATAGACTCCGTAAGGATTATGTTAGAAATTTAAGGGATAAGGATGTAATTTCAGTTTTTTCTTTACTTCCCTTAAAACTTATTAACACAAACCCCATCCCCAAAACGCCATCGCCTCTAGATGGGAGGAGGTGGGGCGGTGATTTTGGTTTTGCTTGTGTGAATGTTGTTCTGGTGGTTTTTAATGAGATGGGCTTCGTTCTTGAGATGGTTTCTGGGTGGAGGTGTTTTGCGATTAGGGGGCAATGGCAAGAATTTGCGGTTAGCAGCGGCTGGGTTTACGGGTGGGGTTACTTTTTGGGGTGGTTTTATTTTTAAATTTCATTTATTTGTTCAGTTTTGTGGAATGATACAAAATAAGGGGTAAATTGGTCATTTTATCATTTCATCAATGGAAGTTTAACTCTGTTAGAGCTTGGGGTGGTTGTTGATGGATTTTATGGAATTTAGAGGCGAGTTTAATACAAATGCCATAGTTACCATTTGACTAATATAACCTTTAATGAACCACTATTGGGTGACCTAGCAGAGATTTAGAGGTGAGTTTAATACAAATGCCATAGTTACTATTTGACTAATATAACCTTTAATGAACCACTCCTAGGTGACCCAGCAGTCAACTAGGACTCTTGGGTGTATTACTCAAGAGGTCTTGAATTTGATCCACTTAGATTGCTAATAGGGGTGATTATTAAGGGAATTTATATGGTTGTCAACTTTAAGGCCCCAAGGGATTAGTTGAGGTGCACATAAGCTAGCCCAGACACCTTTGCTACCAAAAAAATAAAAATAAATAAATAACCCTTAATTACTTTAGGATTTTTATTCGAACAAATGACACGTTTTCACCCGAGGTTTGATGAAATCCCAAATAGATACCCCTGACTGCATTTATTCCAGATTCATGCCCTTAAACCAACACCATTTCCTTTATTTTAACAATCAAAGGTTAGAATGGTCATTTACTATTTTTATTTTTCTGCAAATCTCTCTCACCCATTGCCGCCTCTTCTTTTTCTTTTACCCATTCTTCTTCTTCTTTTATCACACTCAAAATGTGCCCAGACTTCATTTTCTGCAAACACCATCTCTCTCATCCACTGTCACGTCTTCTTTTCTTCTACCCATTCTTCTTCTTTTAACCCAACACACATTTTCACTCTTCCCACAAATCACAACACCCATCTTCACTTTTCCCACAAATCACAAAATGCAAGAACGTGAAATATTTAACCCAAGAACATGGCCACTTTATCAAGACTGCCCAAATCCATGACCTAGTTGTCGCCGTCGAGATTCTTCGCTTGTGCTCTCTCTCTCTGACCGCCGTGACTTAGACTACGCACATATGGTTTTTAACCAAATGCGTGAACCCAATTGCTTTTCTTATAACACTTTTGTAAGAGCCTTCAGTGAGAGTAAATGTTGGGATTCATGCATTTTGGACATGGAAAAGGTGTAAAAATGATCAACAAGATGATGGATGCACAGTAGAACACAAACATAACACATACGCCCAAAAAAATTCAAGGTAAGGATGGAATATTACCTACTCCTTTGCTATTCAACACTTGAATCTTCTTTCTTAGAGTCTTAGTTCTTCAAGAGAACTTTAAGAACCTCAAAATTTGATCCACACAAGTCAAGGAAGAGAGATTCGAGAGAGCGATTTTGTTTCAACTGTCTCAATTCTACGAAAATGGTATAACACTTGGTTTATATACCATGGGTATAACATTTGATTTATATACCATAGGCACAAAGTGTAATTTTAAATTATCTTGGGAAGTCCTCAAACAATTTAAAATTAATTTTGGAAAAGAGCATTTATGTCAAGTCCTTGGTTTTATGGTTAATTCATAATTAGTCCAAATTTTAATACCATTAAATATACTAACTCTTTAGAATAAAACCAATGCACTTTTGTCCCTATTATTGAATCCTATTCAATAATAATATTTAATAAATCCTTATTATCCTTGGTTAGTGCTAGCTATCCATGGGTAATCATTTCTCACCAATACATTAATTTGGATGCAACTGTTTACGTCCAAACATCATTAATCCAATTAATGATATGTATTACTCTCTCTCCTTAAGCTTGGTTTTATGCATGACCATTTTGCTTCACTGTGATCTACCCATGGGCCCAATATCAGATTCTGATATGTTTCGTAATAATTCTTTATAATCAAAACTCCCATTGATTATGGTAGATGTCTAGCAATGTTCCATAACCCCTAAACCATAATGAAGTGTAAACTCCAATGAACATATTTTGATCGTGTAATCTCTCACCAGGCAAGTATTCACTGAGTATTCTATAGAGAGAATCCAGAGAATTGCCAGCTTAAAAATGGTGTTCATCTAAAAATTTTATCCTTAATCCAGTTATAAAATACTATTACACAATGACTATTTCTCACATATATAAAAATAATAAGAATCATTTTCTAATGAACCGGAAAGTGTAAAGATGTTCTCTAAATATTATTACTACCAAAAATACATACATAAATCCACATTAATTCCTTTACTGAGACAGTGTGTGCAACCCTCTCTCTAGCTTGATGTCTCCCGACCGCTACAATCTAATACTTGCAAAAATAAAGAAAGCAATGGGGTGAGATATAAATGCTCAATAAGTAAATCAAATCTAACTATGCTTTTACTCCGCTGTCCTCGTTTTCGCTATACTGCTTCTAAATTTCTACTTGCTTTCTCTCTTTATTATCAAGCGTACTACTTCGCAGTCTTCTATTTTTCTCAAATCTTTCTAAATCTTTCTAGTGCTGTGCTATTCTTTATCATTTTATTTCTCTTCTCTGCTAGATTATATCTTTCTATTTCTTTCTCTACTCAACAAATCGCTAAGTTTCCTTGCTATTTGTCATGTTTCTAATTTCTATTCTTTTCTAGCATATATCTAATTTTTGTTCCTTTCTCATATATATCTAATTTCTTTTCTATTGTCGTAGGCTTCTATTTTCTTTTCTTCACTATTTTCATGGGCTTCTATTTTCTTTTCTTCTCTATTTTTATGGGCTTCTATTTTATTTTCTTTTTAATTTTTATAGGCTTCCATCTTTTTTTCTTGGCTAGTAAGACATGCAATAATGAAATAAATTCTTTAATCTATGCATAAATGCATAAAATGCAATGCACATAAAATGTCTAATGCAAATGCAAATGATCATGTTTGTATTCTTTTGGAAAATTCTTTTCTAATTCTTTTTGAAATTCTTTTCCTTTCTTTCTGAAATTATTTCTGTTTTCTATTTCTTATTCTATTTTTCTTTCTTTTCCTCTTTCTGTATTCTATTATGGTTTGCCAATCGGACTAGGTTGAGACATGGATTTGGAACCTTGGCCGTGCGAGCATATTCTGAAATTCTTTCTGGGTACAATCCTCATCCACATGCACTTCTAGCGGACTGTACAATTCTGTTTTTTATTCTGACGCCGCTCACTGATGGCGGCATGCAAGTGGGAAACTTTTGCATCTCTGTCGCCACTAACTAACGCAGTGAATGCTCACAGGTTCCCCATCGCATCAGCCCTCTGAAAACATGCTCTGTAAATCTGAAAAATAACTAGCTAGACATTTTCCAATAATTTTAAAATTTCTGAAATACATGCTATGCTATATCATGTATTTATATGCTATCTATGCATGATCCCAAAATACGTGTCTGACTTTGGCATGTATTCTATTAATTCTAAGGCTTTTATTTCTATATTTTTTCTGGAAAGCCCAAAGTTCTATTCTAGTAACACACTTAACTTAAACATTTTCTATTTTATTTTTTTTTTTCTGAATTCTATGCATCGTGTGTATGTACATGATTCTATAATTTCTATATAATTATGTAATTCTTCAATTCTATCATGCTATGTAAAATGTACACATACACAATTACATCATCGCTCACAAATTCTACTTTTCTATAATTCTATTAGTAAGATATTAAAATGGCACAATTTAACTAGGGAATGAATTCTACATTTTGGGCAATCTAATTTCTTCCATAAAAATATATGCCACAACTTAGGTATTAAGTCTACTAACTTGCCCAATTATGCTACTAGAATTTCTCATATATATATATATATCACATAACCATGTCATTAAACCACTCTCTAATATTTTTTAATGTTACAAACATGCCTTGTACAACTTTCTAAATAAAAATTTTAATGCCATATATTTGCATTCTCTTAACTTGACCATCAACATTGTTATACATGCCCTTCTTTCTTCTTTTCTTTTGGCTACATTCTATACAATAATTTATATTGTTATATTAATCATTGTAAATACAATTTAACACATAGCACAACACATATACTTTGGCTAAATTCTAATTTTTTTCTAACATTTTTAACTAAACTTTTGGCCAATACAATATATTTTCAAGATCTTCTAGCACAATTCTATAGCTTGTAATATATAATAAGGCATGAAAACTATACTCATACCAATCAATTTCTAAAATGGTCATGTATTTAATACACAAACCAAACTTCTATTTCTTTGATGTTTCTTTTGATATCTATACTTGGGAAAGCTGTTNCTTCAATTGTTATACATGCCCTTCTTTCTTCTTTTCTTTTGGCTACATTCCATATATTAATCTATATTGCCATATTAATCATTTTAAATATAATCTAACATATGGCACAACATATATACTTTGGCTAAATTCTAATTTCTTTCTAACATTCTTAACTAAACTTTTGGCCAATACAAAATATTCTCAAGATCTTCTAGCACAATTCTATAGCTTGTAAATATAATAAGGCATGAAAACTATACTCATACCAATCAATTTCTAAAATGGTCATGTATTTAATACATAAACTAAACTTCTATTTCTTTGATGTTTCTTTGATATTTATACATGGGAAAGCTTTTCTATTTTTTATACAATAAAATCACTTAGTACATATTGTTTATAACTAATCTCAAAACAAGAAACAACAATATACTCATTTGGCCAAGCCATTCTTTGAATGATCTTTCTAATTTCAAGCATACAAGCTTGACAATTTATTGTGGCATATTGTAATATTATAATATGATCACCCATCTTTTACTATCATCAATACTACACTACTACAACAATTTAATATGCAATTCTTGCCATCGCTTTTCTAAAGACATAAGTTTCAAAACTCATAATTTAATGACTAAATACAATATGCCATTCAAACTAATGTAAAAGTTCAAGCAACTTGAACCATGCACTAAAGGCCATTCATTTCATTGAACTAACATAACCAAGTGTTATTCTAGATTTTGGCATAACAAAATGCACTCTTGAATACTAAAACTTACACTTGGTTAAGCCTAACACAACCTTTCAACTCCAATTCTTTCCTTTCTCAAACAATTTCTTCAACAAGATTTAACAAACTCATGCATGCATTTCTCTTTGAATTTTCATCAAACAATTCACATGCACATGCAAATACTTGGTTGGCTACACTTCCATATCTCTCCAAATCCACTAAAATTGGAGTAAAAACTCACCAAACTTAACTTCAAATCTGGCCGGATTCAACACTTCCAAATTCCAACATCAACTCATCAAAATTTCATCCAAAGTTCAACCAAAACATCACATCTACATAACTACTCATCTTGGCTGAATTTCTACACATTATTCTCCATCAAAAAAACATGTAAACAGCCAATACTTCTTATCATACAGCATACACAAACACTCAATAATCAACTTGCACATATACTCTCAAATTAAAGCTTAGATTGGGTTTACTTACCTTTTTCTTGCAAGAATACTTTTCTTTGCTTCCTTCGCTAACTTTCTCCATTGATTTATGCTAAAACACATAAATTCATGAGAACTCATACTTATAAAACAAAAATCACAAACTTTTGCTAAAATTCTTACCTTAGAAAGCCACAAAATGAACATATATTCACTTAGGCATGAATTCTCACGTAATCCCCTTGGAAGACTTTGAAGAAATGGAAGAGAAATGGGGGAGGAAGGTGGCATGCTCAAGGGATGAGAATGGCTATATATATATATATATATAGATATATATATATATATATATATAGATATTTTGCCCTTGCACTTTTATGATAATTCCAATTATGCCAACGTGAATTACCGATATACCCTCATTCAATGGATTTAACACATGTTCTTGGTCATTTTCACTCCCACTCTTTCATCTAGTTGTGAGTGAAAAGACCATTTTAGCCTTATTCTTCAATTTCTTTCATTACTTTACACAATGTATTTATCTCGCATCAATACCACGTGCACTTTTTCCATAATCTTTCTACCACTCTATTATCATGGCTAGCACACTTAATACATTATATTTATCATACTCACTTTTCACTTGAACACGTGATTCTGTGTGAAATGACCATTTTGCCCCTATTGAAACTTTTATGGAATTCCTCTATAAAACTAGTTAAATATATTCACTATGACTATAAAATAATCCCTACCATATTTCTAAATGTGGATATTGTAAAATTACCATTCGACTTCTCAGATTGTTTTATGCAAACAAGCACATATATGATAGATCTCTAACAAACTCCATAGGCCTACTTTTCAAATCACTCTCCACTAATGTATACTAGTGCATTGCCAAAGATCAAAAGGTCTTTATAAAGCTTGTAATGTTAGGCTAAGGTAATAAGCTCCAAAGAAAGGATAGGATAAACAAAGGAAGAGAACTCGCTTTGATCATAATGCAAACACAAAGAACCTCTATACTACAATTCTTAACTTTTCACCACTGCTTGACCTTTCTCTTTTGTCAATGTAATGACTTCTTTCTACTAGTATACTTTATCACATATACAATGAAAAAATACATAATTAACATATGAAAATAGTTGGGCCCAAATTTTTCTTTACTTATAAAATATAATTCTTTACATATACTAAAACAAGTACAAAAACTCAGTAACAGTGGACAGTAATGCCAATTCTCTCCGCTTGTCGACTTCCTTCCGACCGATGCTCACCTATTTCCTGCAAAAACATGGAAAAACAATGGGGTGAGCATAAAAATGCTCAGTAAGTAAATCCCTTAACTCTTCTCCTTCTTTTCTTCTTTCCTTACTTAATTCTTTTCTTCTTTCTTTCATTCTTAGTTCTTTCTCTTTTCTTCTTACTAATTCTTGCTGTTCTTTCCTTCTCTCTGTTCTTTCTTTCTATTCTTTCTTTTTTTTTCTATTCTTTCTAACATGGTGGAATACATGGTAATATGCATGAATGAAATGCATGTGCAATAGTGCATAAAAAGAATGCATTTTCTTTCTTCTTTCTATTTCTTTTCTTTTCTTTCTATTCTTGCTTGCTCAAGCTTCTCTTTTCTTTCTTGTTCTTATTCTTTCCCATTCTTTCTTTTCTTATTCTTTCTTTTCTTATTCGTTGTCGATCGGACTCGGTTGATGTATGGATTTGGAACCTTGGCTGTGTGAGTGAGTACAGTCCTCATCCACATGCACTCTTGCGGACCGTACAAATTCTTCTTTCTTCTTAGGCCACTCATTTAAGGTGGCATGTATGTACGAATTCTTCTTGGTACAACCCTCATCCACATACACTCTTACGGGTCATACAACTCTTCTTCTTCTTATGCCACTCAATTAAGGTGGCATGTATGTGGAAATTTCTTGTTAACACTCACGGTTCCCTATCACACCAACCTATTCTTTTCTCTTCTTTACCATTTTTTCCTTTCTTTAATTCTTTAATGCTGATTCTTTCTTTCTCTTTACTCTTAAAGTGTTTTATTCTTAAATTTATTTATTCTTTCTTAAGTTATTACACATACACAAATATATGCATATGGATGGTTCATGTTTAGAATTCTGACTTAAATGCACTCATGAAATGCAAATATGCAATGTTGCATCAAATTAAAGTTTCTACTCATACTCATACTTCTCTTAGGCATTTCATCAAACAATAGATGTGCAAATACAAACCCTAATTTAATTATCATTCTATTTGTTTCTTAAACCATCCAAATTGAGAAAAAAACTCTCTTGTATCATCACCATACCTACACGACAAAACACACTCCAAAAGTTTTCTCCAATTTTCCAATTTTAACCCATCTACATACCATCACATACATTCTATACTCAAATATATCGACAACAAGCAAAATTATCATCAATCTCATCTCAATTTTCAATAATCTACATATACATGTTTAAAGAAATCTCTACACAATTGATAAACTTTAACTTAAGTTGGATTTTGAGTGGAATTTACTTACCTCATACTTGAGTAATTCTACTAAGATCTCTACTCTTGTTGGATTCAAACCTTCTCTTAAGATAAAACTTCATAAGAACTCAACTTTTACACAAAAATCATAGATAAAGAGCAAGAATTCTACCTCTTGTTGCCTAGGATCAAAACCATTAAAATCCACTCAAAAGCCTCAAAATCCTTGGAGAATGGAGTGAAAAATTGGGAGAAAATGGAGAAGGAGAGTAGCGGTGGAATGAGAGAAATAAGGGTTTCAATTTTCAAACCTTAACATTTTATTTTATAACCACACTTTCCCATTTGCCCTTACTCTTTCTTAGAAATTCCATCTTTGTCCCTTAATCAATTACCATAATGCCTCATTTTTATTGTATTCTTTATGAAATTCTATCTCTTTCATTCCCCACAATTTCAACTAATTTTGAGTGAAAAGACCATTTTACCCTTAATGCAATTAAGACATTTCTTCATATTCTCTTAAAATACTTTAACCAAAAATCAATAAGGGCTATAAACCATAAATTAAATCATGTACGTCCATTTGGGCGTTACAGTCAACTACCATTTTTTTCTTTACTTGAAATAGAATATCTTGCTTTATTGTTGACTTTCCACAACCCCCAAACTTATCCTTTTTATAGCCTTGGATGGTGGATTTTTTATCAACATTTGTACATAGACCTTCACTGCTCTTTGCTATGATATGCCACGTAGTCCTCTTAAATGGTAAGAATAAAGTGTTTAGGCATATAAGAGTCAGACATTTGGCCACACAAGAAAAATATGGCTCTATTTATAAAAAAGCTCAAAGAGGTGACTATGATAAATATTATAAAGGTTAGCTAGAAAGGCTCAAACGATCCAAAGATAGCCAGATCATCTTTCAACAATGTCTAATCTAGGATTTTGCCTTAAGTAATTATCAAGTAGGATCTAGAATTGAAACCATCAAGAAATCATAAATTCACATAAAAGTCTCTAAGCATGTCAAAAGATAAATCTCATGGTGTACTACTCAAAGAGCCTCTAGCAACATAAAGTCAACCAAACTCAAATTTAAGCATATTCAACATTTTTCAGAAATCATATAACATCGCAATCATACTCTCATCATAGACTTATGTGAGCAAAAAAAAAATTCAAACTTTCTCAAGATGTCATGATCATAAAACACCAAAAACCCTAATTGTGCAAAAATATTAAAAATTTTAAATTCTCAAGATGGCTATCATAAAAACACCTAAAACTACCTAATTGTGCAAAAATATTAAAGTTTTAAAAAAATTTCCCAAAATTCCCTACCCTAAAGTTAAAGTCAACATTGCCCTCAATGTAAAGAAAAAAGAGAAAGGGATAGGATGTATACCCACATTCAGAAATATGGTAGGGATTATTTATAGTCATAGTGAATATATTTAACTAGTTTTATAGAGGAATTCCATAAAAGTTTCAATAGGGCAAAATGGTCATTTCACATAGAATTGCTTGTTCAAGTGAAAGTGGAGTATGATAATTATAATGTATTAGTGTGCTAACCATGAGAATAGAGTGGTAGAAAGATTATAGAAAATAAACGTGGTGTGATGCCGAGATAAATACGTGTTTGTAAAGTAATAGAAATAAATAAAAGAGAGGTATAAATGGTATTTTCACTCACAACTAGATGAAAGAGTGGGGAGTGAAAATGACCAAGAACATGTGTTAAATCCATTGAAAGTGAGGTATATCGGTAATGCATGTATGGCATAATTGGAATTATCAATAAGTACAAGGGTAAAATGAGAATATATATATATATATATATATATATATATATATATATATATATATATATATAATATATATATATAGTTAGTTATAAGGTTTCAATAAACTAAACCCTAGCCATCACCCTGGTACACGCCACCCCTCATCCAATTTCTCTCAAACTTCTTCACCAAATTTCAAAGAGAATTCATAGGATTTGGCTTAAATTTTTGTAGATTTTCAATCCTAAAGCATCCAAAGGTAAGATTCTAGCACAAAGGTATGTAATTAAACTTTAAAGTTTTAAATTCTTATGGTTTTATATGATTTAGGTCCAAGAGGAAGAGAATTTTAGCAAAGAAAGGTTATATCATTAGTGTTGCACAAATTCAAGGTAAATAAATCCAATTTTAGGTTTGATTTGAGCAATAATTGTGTAGATTGATTCTTGTATGTTTGTATGTGATTGTATGGGGAGAATTATTGGCTATTTTAATGTTGAATGATGTGTAAAATTCCAGCCATGAGAAGCAGTTCATGTGTATGTGGTGATTTGGTGGAATTACGGATGAAATATGGAAGAATTGTTGATGAAATTTTGAAGTGTTGAATCCAGCCAGATTTGAAGTTAAATTTAGTGTGTTTTTGCTCCAATTTTGGTGGATTTGGAGAGATGTGGAAGTTTGGCCAACTAAGTATTTGCATGTGCATGTGAATTGTTTGATGAAAATTCAAAGAGAAATGCATGCATAGTTTGTTAAATCTTATTGAAGAAATTGTTAGAGAAAGGAAATAATTGGAGTTGAAAGGTTATGTTAGGCTTAACCAAGTGTAAATTTTAGTATTTAAGAGTGCATTTTGTTATGCCAAAAATTTGGAATATCACTTGGTCATGTTAGTTTCATGAGATAAATGGCTTTTAGTGCATAGTTCAAGTTACTGGAACCCTTAGTATTTCTTCAATAGCACATTTTATTTAGTTATTGAATTAGAAATTGTGAAACTTATGACTTTGGGAAAGTGTTAGAAGGGATTTACATGTTAAATTGTTACTTTGATATGGCATTGTTGATAGTAGAGAATGGGAGATTATGTCATGACATATTAATATGCCATAATAAATTCTCAAGTTTGTGTACTTGAATTTAGAAAGATCATCCAAATAATGGCTTGGCCAAATGAGTATATTGTTGTTTCTTGTTATGAGATTAATTACAAAAAAAATATACTAAGTGATTTTATTGAATAAAGAATAGAAAAGCTTTCCCAAGTATAGATATCAAAAGAAACATCAAAGAAATAGAAGTTTAGTTTATGTATTAAATACATGACCATTTTAGAAATTGATTGGTATGAGTATAGTTTTCATGCCTTATTATATATTACAAGCTATAGAATTGCGCCAGGAGATCTTGAGAATAGCTTGTATTGGCCAAAAGTTTAGTTAAAAATGTTAGAAAGAAATTAGAATTTAGCCAAAGTATATATGTTGTGCCATTTATTAGATTGAATTTACAATGATTAATATGGCAATATAGATTAATGTATAGAATGTAGCCAAAAGAAAAGAAGAAAGAAGGGCATATATAACAATTGAAGTTGATGGTCATGTAAGAGAATGTAAATTTATGGCGTTAAGATTTGTATTTAGAAAGTTGTACGAGGCATGTTTGTTACATTAGAAAAATATTAGAGAGTTGTTTAATGACATGGTTAGGTGATGTATAAGTTTGAGAAAATCTAGTAGCATAATTGGGCAAGTTAGTAGACTTAATACCTAAGTTGTGGCATAGCTTTTTATAGAAGAAATTAGATTGCCCAAAACGTAGAATTCATTCCCTAGTTGAATTGTGCCGTTTTAATATCTCACTAATAGAATTATAGAAGAGTAGAATTTGTGAGAGATAATGTACTTGTGTACGTGTACATTTTACATAGCATGATAGAATTAAAGAATTACATAATTATGTAGAAATTATAGAATCGCGTATGTACACACGATGCATAGAATTCAGAAATAAAGAATAAAATAGAAAATGTTTAAGTTAAGAGTGTTATTAGAATAGAACTTTGGGCTTTCCAGAAAAGTATAGAAATAAAAGCCTTAGAATTAATAGAATATATGCTAGAGTCAGACACATATTTTGGGATCATGCATAGACAGCATATAAATGCATGACATAGCATAGCATATATTTCAAAAATTTTAAAATTATTAGAAAATGTCTAGCTAGTTATTTTGCAGATTTATAGAGCATGTTTTCAGAGGGCTGTTGTGATGGGGAACCTGTGAGCATTCGCTACGTTAGCTAGTGGCGACAGAGATGCAAAAGTTTCCCACATGCATGCCGCTATCAGTGAGCGGCCTCAGAATAGAAAACATAATTGTACAGTTTGCCAGAAGTACATGTGGATGAGGACTGTACCCAAAAATAATTTTAGAATATGCTTACATAGCTAGGGTTCCAAATCTATGCCTCAGCCTAGTCCGATCAGCAAATCAGAACAAAATATAGAAAGAATTTCAGATAAAGAAAGAAAAATAGAATAAGAAATAGAAAATAGAAAGAGTTTCAAAAAGAAAGAAAAATAGAATAAGAAATAGAAAAACAGAAAGAATTTCAGAAAAAAGAAAAATAGAATAAGAAATAGAAAACAAAAAGAATTTTAGAAAGAAATGAAAAGAATTAGAAAAGAATTTTCAGAAAGAATACAAACATGATCATTTGCATATGCATCAGACATTTTATGTGCATTGCATCTCATGCATTTATGCATAGATTAAATAGTTTATTTTATTATTGCGTGTCTGACTAGCCAAGAAAAGAAAATAGAAGCCCATAAAAATAGAGAAGAAAAGAAAATAGAAGCCCATAAGAATAGAAAAGAAAAGAAAATAGAAACCCATGAGAATGGAGAAGAAAAGAAAATAGAAGCCTACGAGAATAGAAAGGAAATTAGAGATATACAAGAAAAGAACAGAAATTAGAAACATGACAAATAGCAAGGAAACTTAGCGATTTGTTGAGTAGAGAAAGAAATAGAAAGTTATAATCTAGCAGAGAAGAGAAATAAAATGATAAATAATAGCACAACACTAGAAGGATTTAGAAAGATTTGAGAAAAATAGAAGACTGCTAAGTAGTACGCCTGGGAATAAAGAGAGAAAGCAAGCATAAATTTAGAAGCAGTACAGCAAAAACGGGAATAGTAGAGTAACAGCATAGTTAGATTTGGTTTACTTACTGATCATTTATAGCTCACCCAGTTACTTTCCTTATTTTTGCAGGTATTAGATTGTAGTGGTTGGTAGACGTCAAGCTGGCGAGAGGATTGCACACACTATCTCAGTGAAGAAATTTAATGTGGATTTATATATGTGAGAAATATGTTTGTGTAATAGTATGTTATAACTGGATTAAGGATAAAAATTTTAGACGAATACCCTTTTTAAACTAGCAATTCTCTGGATTCTCTCTATAGGATACTCAATGAATACTTGCCTAGTGAGACATTACATAGGAGAAACTCCCTTGAATTGTGTGGAAGGCCAAAAGAAGTGCTTAAATCCACCACCAAACTTGTTCAAACCTAGACCAAAAAAAAAGTATAAAACAAAGAAAACAATAAAAACAAACTTAAAGAAATGATAGAATAGTTAAAAAGACACTTTGATTGCCTCCAAGAAGCTCTTTAAGTTATAGTCAATAGTTAGACTTTTCTACTCCTTCAGTCTAGATTGTCAAAGAAAATTGAAACCCTCTCATCTTCAATTCCATCATCTACATAAGGCTTCAATCGTTGACGTTCACCTTGAAAGTACCCTTTCTGGGGTGTTGAACTTCCACGTGCCACCTCTTAGTTTTTTCTTTATAGATTTGGGCATTGTCATAAGCATTATTGTGAAACTCCAAAATTCTCATATGCATACTTTAGATGAGATGGTAATAGTTTGAGCTCATGTTTTGGGGTATCCTCTAACACCAATTGTTACTTCTTTGCACTTACACCCAATTCTTCAAATTGTTGTTTGTGAGGTGAAGTGCTCGATTATAATGCCTCTAAGTATCTTGCGCATTCCTTCACTCTATGATATTCAGCCTCAATTATCTTTGATTTGGTTATGCATGCCTCAAGTGGTAGCTTAGGATTATCGTCCTTAAGAGATTCAGATACAAACTTATCTACAACATTAAGTTGAAAACAAGAATCTACCTTAGATGGAAATTTCATAGCCTCAAAGATATTTGATGTCACTTGTTCATCTTGCCCCCTCATAATTAGCTTCACTTGTTGCATATCAATCAAAGTTCTTTTAGTAGCAAGGAAAGTTCACCCTAATATGAGAGGAATCTCACTATCCTTCTCCATGTTGAGCACTAGAAAATCAACGGGGAAGATGAATTTATCTACCTTGAGAAAGACATCTTCCACAACCCCTCTTGGATGCTTAATTGACTGACCCACCAATCGAAGAGAAACCATGGTAGGTTTCACTTCTCCAATTCCAAGTTTCCTGAAAACAAAGAGAGGCATCAAGTTAATACTAGCACCTAAATCACTTAAGACTTTACCAAAATGAAAATCTCTAATGGTCCAAGGTATAGTGAAACTCCTTGGATCCTTAAGTTTTGGAGATAGCTTCTTTTGTAGTATTGCACTACACTTCTTCATAAGCATAACAATCTCATCCTCTTCCAATTTCCTTTTGCTAGATAGAATTTCTTTCATGAACTTTGCATAGCTCGACATTTGCTTTTATGCATTTGCAAAAGGAATGTTAATATGCAATTTCTTAAATACATATAGGAATTTAGAAAATTACTTATTGTTGATGCGAATTTTCGTAACGGCTAAACTGTCGAGACGTCAACACACACCAACCGAAGGTACTAGGTTGACTCTTAGGAGAACTGAGTAAGATGGGTGCATAATTCCTAAGAATCAGCATTAGAGACCTGTGTCGCATGCGGCAAAGCTCAAGGTGGTGAACAGCCTCCTAGTATGTGAAATACAAACTAGAAGTTTTTGAAGTGGTTCGGCCATGGGAAAGAATAAGACCTACATCCATTATCATTTTATTGCTTTGTGTGACAATAGGAGTACAAAAGATGAATTTTTTTCGATGATCAGAAAAATATTTCTAATTGGCAGTGAATGCTTGGAGTAGAGGAATGCTCTATTCTCCCCTTTCTCTTTTTTTGTTCTATTTTGTGTTCTCCCTTTTCCTCCTATTTCTCTCCTCTTTTTATATGGAATGAGAGTTTCAAAGAGTCATGATGATGAATGCGTCAACCACGTTACTCGATGTCGCATGGTGGACAGAAGATCTCATGCCCTTATGCCATAGCTAATGATGGTCGTCCTCTCTAACCATAGGTGCCTTTATAAGTATCCTCTTGGCTAGGCTGCATGAAGAGCACATGGAGCTTGTATGGCCACATGCCATTCAATCGGAGTATGCATCCTATACGTGGTGAGTTGATCTGTTCAAGGGGACAAATATTTTTCTAGAATGGGCCGTGAAAGCGATATAAAAATAAAATATAATCTAACAAACTATCCTAAACCACTTTCGTAGGTTGTCATGATTGCATTTAGCATATGCAATAAGCCTTTAAACCCCTAGGTCCCCCTAGTGGACAAGTTATAGTCTAATGAGGGTTTTCAACGATGTTATCCACAAACATCCTACAAGTCCTAACACACATATATACAAAATAAAGATTTCCTGAATTAAGCAATAAGTGTGTCTCGTACAAAGCATACACATATAGCAAAAAGAATAAGCAATAATTAGTCCCCATCTAGGAACACCCTAAACATTAGTTTCATCTTCATTCTCCACTCCCAACCACAAAGTCATACCACAAACTATCAATCCTAGCCCTAGAGATGGTTTCATAGGCAACTGCCAAAGAGAAAACAAATTTATGATCCCATAAATATGAAATTTTTGAAAACATGACTCTATAGGCCTACTTTTCAAATCACTTTCCACTAATGTAGAATAAACGCACAACTTTAGATCATTAGACTTCATTAAGCTTATATCGTTAGGCTAAGGTATTGGGTTATTGAAGAACGTAAGGGATTCAAGCAATTAAGAGGAATAATCTTACATTTCAAAGAACACAATCGCTCAAAACAACTTATTCTCTTAAACCCTAAACCCTTATTTTGCATCACTCTCCCCAACCACTATCGAATCTATACCCTTTTCATACTTCCTTATTGTTTTTTTTTTTTTTTGGATTTGATTTTTTTGATTCATATTTTTTTTTTTCATTTTTTTTGGAATGATAATAAAAAAACATAACTTAGGAAGCAATGATATCACCCAATTCCCTTTTTTCCCACACAACAACCCCCAACCGGTCCTTTCGAGCACCCTTTCAAAATTTACACAATCTCAAAGCCATATACATTTTCACTTCCAAAAATTTAGATTAATCTTCTTAAAAGAATGTCATAGGTTGGAAATGTGTTCAAGGGTTAAAGCATGTAGGTATTACGGGTTAAAAGAAAGAAAATCAAGGCTGAATATACACAATAAGGCTCAACAAGGTGACTAAAGATAATAATCTATAAGGTTGGCTTGAAAGACACAAACGGTCCAAAGATGGCCTAAATCATTTCTTTAATCATGCGTCATCCAGGATTTCGCCTTAAGTGATCATCAAATAGGTTTTAGAATTTTAGGGATCTCACAAAAATAGTAGGAAAATTACACACAAAACATCTCTAAATGTTAGAACCAACCAACCAAACAGACCACATTCCCGAGAGTTTCAAACTACAACAAAATCAATAGAACCAACCAACCAGACATACCACATTCCCGAGAGTTTCAAACTACAACAAAATCAACGTCCATAATAGTTTTTCGACTAGGGTAAGAATTGACCACGCCTATTCACTACATGTCATTGCAATCATGTTATATCATGGACATTTTACATAGTCCAGGAAACAAAAATTCCCACAAACTAAAAAAATTTATAGGCATACATTTCATTTCTTCCCCACCCGCAACCAAAAATCCTACACCACCTCCAATGTAGCAATCAAAACAAAATGAGGAGAAAGGGAAAGAAACAAGTTACCCTCCTTAAATAACATATTGTAAGGTACCAGAAGTAACTCCATTGGATGCACATCCTATAATCAACATGAGATTCATCAACACAAAAGAAAGAACACATGGTGTCTTGGAATAGAATCCATGTTGTCGGTTAGTCATCAAAAAGTTTGCGGAAATTAAAATAAACACACAAATAAGAAAAAATGATATCATCATAAAAGTAAATAAAATTTAAACTAAAAACAAAATAAAAGCAAATAACAAACATAAAAACAGAACGATAAACAAAAATAACAAAAGAAAATAGGAAATCTAGAAGTGTGTCATGATTTGACTTTTTGCACTACGGGATTACCCAATTTTTCTAGGCAAGGACATGAATATCGCCGAAATGCACCGTGGCATGGATCCTTGTGCCCTGGCATGCATGGTTTTCTTGTGATCAAAAGTGTCGAAATGTGTCGCGGCATGATGAAATCATGTCACAGTGCCACAACGACTACGTTGTGTCAAACGTTGAAATGTGTCGTAGCACAAACATCTTGCATCACGGCATGAACTGACTTTCCTGGAAAATAAAAATAAAATAAGAGTTACTTACCTATGAAAATGCAAACAACACCAACAAAAAAAAAAAAAAAAATACTGGAAATGAAATAAAACATACCAAAAAGAAGTAAAACATTAACATGCATAAAACAAACAAAAATTAAACAACAAAAAATAAACACACAAAAGCAACATAAATCAAGGCAAAGTCACTAGAAATCATAGAGCAACTTAACAGTCCTCGGAAACAGCCAAAAAACTTGACAGACATGCAAAGTTTAATCCTTCACAAGTGCATGAGTCACAATCGTAGCATAGGGCATGAGAAAGGGTCGATCCCATAGAGACTAGAGGTGCTCTTGTGATCCTAAAAACTATGTCTTGATGAAAGTAACAAGAATTGAAATAAAGAAAACATATAAGCAAAATTAAAGTAAATCTAAATCTAACTATCTTCAAAGAATCCTAGGGCTCTATCTCCATCACAATTATCAAGCTACATGTTCATCATCATACTATTGTTCTCTCCACTCTATTCTAGGGTTCGTACATCTTTGGGCTCAACCTAGTACTTTTCATCATTCAAACTAGCTAGCGGCGTATAGCCTAGTCTAAACAACGAGAACCAACCAATTCACATAGACACAAATCATCCATTCACAGAGCTAATCAAGATAGGCAAGGCGTCTCTCGTTTCTACGGTATTACTGTAAGGCGTTCGAGATTAACCTAGTATTTCCATCAACTAAACTAGCTAGTGGCGTATAGCCTAGTCTAATTATGAAAACCCATTAAGCGCAAGATGATCTTAAACACAAAAACCAATCTATTCTAGGGCATGGCTACAAATAAGACATTCCATATGCAGTCTTGTCTCGTACAATCAATTAACTAACATCAAGGTTGATCAGGCCCCAATATTAACTAAAAATTGAATTAAACGCAATGAATGAATCTAAAACGTAATAGAATGGATCAAACAAATATACTAACAATAAAACACAACCTTCAATTAGATTACATCAAATCCCTAGAAAAACAAACTACAACATAAAAGAAAAGAAATGAATGCACCTAGAACCACAATCTAAAGAACAAATGAGGATGGGGTAAGGAGGGGGTGAGAAGAGGAGGAGATCCTTCTCTCTTCTCCAAGCTCCTTATTTCCAAGAAGCCCCAAGAGTAGTTCAATCCCTAAAATGTGAATATAAAACCTCAAACTTCCTAAAAACAGACTAAAGTTTCCTTTATATAGTTTTTAGACAAAATGGCAAACTTGTAACTATTGGTCGCCGAAATTATGGTTGTAAATGTGACATTTTTACATTTTGTGCGATTTGCACCATGGCAGGGTTGAACTGCGCCGTGGTGCGTTTCTAGGCGATATCTTCTTCGACAAAAATGTATCATGCTGTGGCACAGTTTAATTGCACTGTGGCGCTGTTTGGATTTCGCCAACATTGTGCTGCGACGCCATATTTCTTCGTTAGGGAGTAATTTGGATTGCACCGATTTGTGTTGCGACGCAAGAAATCGTGATGTGGCATGATTTACAATTTACTCTTTTTCTCCATGCCTTAATTTATCCACACTCGAATAGGTCCAAGATGTCCGAACACTAGCACGAGCACGAATAATCCATCTTTTTGCACCTGAACACCTGTAAACACACACAAAACTCGTGATTCCGAAAGATAATGAAACATACAAGAAATCTCATCACAAACCATGCAAACCTTAAATTCCTCACAGTTTCAACCCCAAATCACAAAATAAATATGCATTTCCAACACTTAACAAGCCACTTTTTTGATCTCATGACACCTTACGTTTGCGCTTCCCTACTGGGTGCTCATGTTTCGTCACCGAACTTTCTCCTTTCCTGGCTTGATGTTCGCTCCATGTTGTTAGTGTTTTAATCAAAGAACAATGCAGTGGAAAACAAAAATTTACCGATTAAACACTATTAAGCCCCAAAATCCAAATATGATTCTAACGATGTTCATATGCTATAAAACAAATAAGACACATGAATTACTCAAAACCTTACCCATGTTTGAAAGCTCCACCTCTTTTTCAGGATCCGGATGAAAAACAATCATGATCCAAGTGTAGGATCGAACCACTACTATCCATACAAAGGAAAGGATCAACACAAGAGATTTACTAGATCTCGATGTGAGGTCTAAAGAAGATGAGTGAGACTAGGGTTGAGAGAAAAATTTATCTCAATGAACCTATGCTCTCCACAGTCAAGAGAGGAAAGAGAGAGTGTTATTTGATTTTTAGGGAAACTTACCCTTTTATAGGATTGCCCTAAAAATCTCTTGAAGGCTTATTTACAGTAATGCCTTTCCACTAATTAAATCGTTAGTGTCCATGATTCCGAAACAAAATCATATCCCGAGTATTTACCTGTTATTATTTTTATCCTTTAATAATATTCTTTCAATATTTAAAACATATATACACCGATATATATATTTAAATGCTGCCAGTTTATTATTTACAATATATATACAACAATACACATATTTGAATAAATAACTGATCTTACACATTAAATTCAATACGAGATTGGATCTAGGCAACAACCTTTCCAACAAATTTAATTGCTCAGTAAGATCTACCAAAATACCCCTTCGTCAATAAATGATGAAAATGCCCCTCACATATTATCTTCTTTAGATTGCATTTTATGTGTGTGACCCGAAGGCTCGTTATCATGTCGGTAGTGTGTAATATCACGATTGGCACCCAATCAATCGTCTCATTACACAAACCAAGATTGGCCCCTAGCAAGGCAACAGGGCCACCCGACAAATTCGAATTTAGCATAATTCGCTACTTGTCAACAGTATGGTTACTGTGCAATCAAATAATATCATCATCTATTATCTCATCAAGGTTTGAAGCATAGAAGTAATGTCGGCTTCAAATATAAACCACCTTAACCTATTCAGATTCAGTTATCGGACCAATCGACCTTCAACTTGATTCCAATGTGGCCACAAATTCCAAGGTCATTGTCCTTCACCAAAATCTCACTGAGATAATATCTCTTGTACATAGGAGTGATGAATCCTTTGTTGATCTACCATAGTCGTGATGTACTTCTCAATGTAGCTAGTCATCCCCATATTGATAACCCTCTCAGGATTATGTTTGGTAATGTCAAACTACACCAATAGGTACACACGATACTCTAGTGATCTCAAGTCTAAGGACCACATGCACCACCATATGTTAGAGAATGTATTCCATGGACACTATATGGAATCCTCTGATGGGTCAGTTTGGTGAACTCGTGAATCACAATCACCCATTTACCAAACCAAGTTGTCACCAAACAACCTTGACATGTAAGTTAGTCACTACCTTCCGGTAGGGTTGTTCAACGCTATGATAGCCTTACCATATTATCTGTGTCCTAGGTCAGGATAATACTCTGACTACGATCGTTTCTAGAATGGTCACCATAAGTGATCATAGAATCTCACAGTCAAGACTTATCACTGCTTGATTCCCTCGTCATAGTTCAACCACTCTAGGGGCATATATTAATACATACATATGAAATATGTTTCACATAATATAATCAATGCCTTTTATATATATTGAATATTCATGATCCACAGAGTCAACAGACAACAATATGATTGGCTCAAGGGTATCCACGCTAACACGTGATAAGAGGTATCTTGAGCTCATCTATTAGGTCCACGCTCTTTTGTTTAGTCCAAGCTGGGGATTTTTCCTACATGACACTTATCCTAGTTTTGCTTTCTCGATCTTTGAGGAAATGAACTAGGTGGATCATATGGTGAAAGAGCTACAAAAGCCTTTGGATCTTTTTGTGCCTTATGCCTTCTTATCTTTTCTTTTTTCGATTCATGCTTAAGTGGTGTAATGGCTACCTCTTGTATCATTGTTTCCAATAGGTGCTCTAGAGCCATTCGCATTTTGAAAATTGACTCTATGTATCATGTTATTCCAATAACATAAAGGCATTTTATTATTTCGTTTAAATCATTATATATATATATATATATATATATATATATAGATTATTAGATATTATATATATTAATATATGTCCTTAGAATGGTAGAACTATGATGAGGGTATTGAGTGTTATAAATCTTAATTGTGAGAATCCTATAGTAGCCATTCTAGAATTTCCCATACTCCTAATATTATCTTGACCAAGGACACTAATAATATAGTAAGACTATCATAGCGTTGAACGACCATGCCAAAAGGTAGTGATAGATCTTCCATGTCAAAGTTATTTGGTGACAACTTGGTGTGACGCATGGGTGCTTGTTATTCACGAGTTCACTAGACTGGCCTATAGAGGATTCCATATAGATGATAACCCCAATGTCTATGGAATACATCCTTTAACGGATGATGCTACATGCAATCCTTAACTTGAGATCACCAGAGTATCGTGTGTGAATATTAGTGTAGTTTGACACTAGCCTAACATAATCCTATTTGGGGTTATTAGTATGGTAATGATTGATTACATTGAGAAGTACAAAATGGCTATGGTGGATCGACAAAGGATTCGTCACTCTTAGGTATAGGAGAAATTAGCTCAGTGAGATATCTGGTAAAAAGGTAACGATTAATCATCTCATTACACACAGAACCAGATTGACCTCTAGCAAGGCATCATGGCCATCCGACATATTCGAATTCAACGTATTCGCTACCTATCAATAGTATGGTTACTGTGCAATGCAATCGTTTCATCATCTATTATCTAATTAACATTTGAAGCATAGAAATGATGTCAACTTCAAGTACAAGTTACCTTGATATATTCAGATTCGGTTATCAGATTAATTGACCAAACGAGCAACAACTCGATATCATTGTGGCCATAGATTTAAGGTCGTTGTCTCTTGTCGAATCTCTCACTGAGATAATTTCTCCTGTACCTAGGAGTGATGAATTCTTTGTTGATCCACCATAGCCATAGTGTACTTCTCAAAGTAGCAAATCATGACCACACTGATAACTCTAAATAGGATTACGTTTGACTAGAGTCAAACTACACCGATATTTACACATGACGCTCTGGTGATCTCAAGTCTAGAGACCATATGCACCACCATTTGTTAAAAGATGTATTCCATAGAAATTGGGGTTACTATCTATATGAAATCCTCTATATGGGCTAGTCTGGTGGACTCGTGAATAATAAGTACCCTGCATCGCACCAAGTTGTCACCAAACAACCTTAACATGCGAGATCTGTTACTACCTTTCGATAGGGTCATTCAATGATATGATAGCCTTACCGTATTATCTATGCCCTAGGTTAGGGTATTACTAGGGCTGTGGACATTTCTTGAATGTCCACCATATGTGATCATAAGGATCTCACAATCCAAACTTATCACTGCTTGATTCCCTCGTAACGGTTCAACCACTCTAAGGACATATATTAACACATACATATGGAATATGATTTACATAACATAAATGATGCCTTTTATTAATATAATAACATGATTCATAGAGTCAATATACAACAATATGATTGGCCCTAAGGCGCCCATTTTAACACTCACCACGACAACGTTCCATATGATCGTGCATGCTTTTATCCAAAATGGAGCCAAGTTGCTCAAAATAGCACAACCAAGCAACACGCCAAGTTCCATCCAAGTTAAAAGTCAAAGTCCTAGAATTCAATCTCTTCGCGCCTTTAATGAATCTTGGAAGACAAGCCTTGAAGATCAAGTTAAAGTTCAAGTATCAAAAGTGGAACAACCGTTCTCCATGGTGGAACAACCATTCACACTCAAAGATCGTTCTTGGCTGAATGTCAATGTTCCAGAAAGTTGTTCATGCTTCTAGAATTTTTATGGATTTTAAGGAGCCAATGGTCCAATCGTGCCTCATGGTGGCACGACCGTGCCTCATACCAGAAACCCTAAATATGTACAAATTGATTGTTAGTGTCAAGAACGATCGTTTACGATAGTGGAAAACTCATTTCTCTATGTCTGCATGCTTTTCAAACCTGCATTAAATGCAACAACAACTCTTTGGTTCAAAGGGTATCAAGTCAAGCAATAAATAGAGCACTTCATTATTATGAAAGACAAAGAGAATATTAGAGATTCAAAGTCATATTAAAACATTCTCACATAATTTCTTGAGCTAAAAATCCAAATCAAAACATCACTCTTTTGCAACCCATTTGTAAACCTTTGAGAGTATTATTCTTATTGTGTGTTCAAGCCTAGTTTGAAAGGAAATCTTTCTTGCACTTTTAATAAAACACTTTGTGTGTGAAATCTTGTAAATCTAAGAGGCAAAATCATGTCAAACTTTATATGCAATTTTGAATAAATTGAATTTAACACATTTTTTTGCAAGCAATATAGACTTTTTCTGTGAAGCATGTCAGTTTAGTAAATTGACACACTGTACATTTCCTATGTCTCATTTTCAAGCAAAAGTTACTTTAGAGTTGATTCATTCAAATCTCTTGGGTCCAACAAGTTAGAGTAGGTGCACTACAGTCGGCGATTTAGCTCTTGTAAACTCATTTCAAATTAATGAATAAAAGGCATCGCTTATTTATGAGCATGTACTGTAGCATCCATTTACTGTGCATAAAGAAAATAGTATATGTCGTTAGAAAGATTGGAACCAGTGACGAGGGAATTAACTATTATAACTCATAATAGTGAGAACCCTATGAGCACAAGGTGGCCCTTCTCAAATAGTCTGTAGTCATAGTATAAATCTGACCAAGGACACAAATTATACAGAGAGACTATCATCGCGTTGAACCACCCAATCGAAAGGTAGTGATAGATCTCACATGTCAAGGTTATGGGCATCAACCTGGTGCAACGCATGGGTGCTTGCTTGTACAAGTACACTAGATTGACCCATTAGAGGATTCCACATGAGATGGTAAACCCAATTTCTGTGGAATATATCCTCTTACGGATGGTGGTGCATATGGTCCTTTGACTTGAGATCACCAGAGCACCGTGTGTTAGAGTAGGTGCCCTAGAGCCAATCAATTATTATAGAATTGACTCTTTGTAATAATGTTCATTGATCAATAAAAAGGCATTTTATACTATATCGCGTAAATCATATTGTATGTATTGATATATGTCTTTAGAATGGTAGAACCATGACGAGGGTATCAAGTGTTTCAAATCTTGATAGTGAGAACCCTATGAGCACATATGGTGGCCATTCTAGAAATGTTCGTAGCCCTAGTATTATTCTAAAATAAGGGCACAGATAATACGGTAAGGCTATTATAGTGTTGAATGACTCTATTGAAAGGCAGTGATTGATCTCACTTGTTAAGGTTGTTTGGTGACAACCTGGTGTAACACATGGGTGCTTGCTGTAGGCAAGTTTACTGGATTGACCTACCATAGGATTCCATATGGATGGTAACCCTAGTGTCTATGGAACAAATCCTCTAACGAATGGTGGTGCATGTGATTCTTAAACTTGAGATAACCAGAGCACCTTGTGCACCGATTGGTGTAGTTTGACACTAGCCCAACACAGTTCTATTAAAAGTTGTCAATACGGTAGTGATTGGCTGAATCAAGAAGTGTATCAAGACTATGGTGGATCGATAGAGGATTCATCACTCCCGGGTATGGGGGAAGTTATCTCACGGTGTAATTCAGTAAATGGCAATGACACTAAAACTATGGCCACAGTGGGATTGAGTTGTTGCTCTATCTGGATTATAATATAGGTCATTGGTCCAGTAACTGAATACATACATATCGAGAGTAACTGAGGTTGACACTATTTCTGTTCCTCGGTCTCGATGAGATAACAGATTATGAAAGGATTGGATTGTACGATAACCATATCGTTGATAGGTAGCTGCTTCGCTGAATCTGAATCTATCAGGTGACCATGATGCCTTGCTAGGGGCCAATCTTGATCTGTGTGTAGTGAGACAATTAATTGGTGTTAATCGCGATACTACACATTGCCAGTATGATGAGGAGACTACAAGTCACACACATAGAAGATAATTTAAGAATCAATTTATGAGAAGGGCTTGTTCGCCTTTTTAGGCGATAGGGTATTTTGGTAATCTCACAGTGCAATTAAATTTGCTGAGATTGTTGCCTTTATTTAATTTGACATTAAAAATTAAATAAGTGAGATTATATTTAAATATGTGTACGTATATATTTAAATGAATAATTGTTATTGTTAAATGTTAATAGATTTTATATATATTAATTGAATTTAATTGAAATAATAATAATAAAAATGAAAATATCTAAATGGGGCTGTTTGGACATAGGGGTTGTTTGGGTTGGTGCCCAAGCCTATTCCATGATGGAATAGGCATTGTGTGCACTATATAAGTGCTGGATTTTTGGTAATTAAATAACAATTCATTCAATCACTTTTGATTAAAAATTCCAGCCCCCTTTTCTCTCTTCCCACACCACTTCACATTTGGTTGAATCAAATATTTCACTTGATTCTTGTTCTTGGTTCTTAAGGCTAAAGAGGATCTAGCAAATCCCTTTTTAGTTTCTTGGGGTTATCTTCATGTGGACTACCACTAGTTCGATCCTATTCTTGGATCGATAGTGAAATCCATTCAGAGACAAGTTGGAGGAGCCTTCAAACGTGCGTATGAATTCTTAACTCTAATCTGATTTTTCTGCAGATTTTGATTTAATTTATGAACTAAAAATTTGTGCCCTGATCTTGGTTCTAAGGGAACGATCTACTCTTATATATTTTCGTTTTCCGCTGCCATGACTTGATTGTTTCCTAACACTGTGTGTAAATATTGATGTGATTTGACACTAGCCTAAAATTGTCTCTTTTAGGAATTACCAAAATAGTGGTGATTGGTTACATCGAGAAATACACTATGGCTGTGGTGGATCAACAAATGACTCATCACTCCTGGTTGTAGGAGATCTTATCTCGGTGAGATATTTGATTAAAGAACTACGACCTTAAATTCGTGGCCACAGTGAAATTGAGTTGGTGCTTGAACTCAATAGTCGTCAGATTCAAGAACCAAATATAGAACATGTCAAGGTAGCTTTTGAGGTAGACACTATTTCTGTACCTCAAACCTTGATGAGATAAAAGATAATGGAACGGATCGAATTGCACGGTAACCATACCGAAGACAAGGTAAGCCTAAATTGCTAATTCTTTACTTATTGGAGAATCATGATGCCTTGCTAGAGGCAATCTTGATTGGTGTATGAAAACACTAATTGCTTGATGCTTAATTAGTTATCGGGACACTGCCGGCAAAGTGAAGAGCCTTCGGGTCACACACATAGAAGGTAGTTAAGTGAGAAATGGAAAGGGAAGGACAATCTTGTCCTTGGGCCCAAAAGGGTATTTCGGTAATTTGGGAGTCCAAGGGCATTTTCGTCATTATGGGTGAAATGGGCACTTTGGTAATTTTGCTAAGGGGTTGACACTTGATGCCATTATCCAATTTATTGAGAGAATTTTTAGCAAAACTAGAATCTTATTAATTTTAATTAATATGGAGAATATATATTTAAGTTAATTAAATCTTTATTAAAACCCATATATTAAATATGATAAATATATATGGATTAAATAAATAGTAATATTTATTTAATTAGAATATGCATGTATATAGGAATTAAATAAATAGGAATATTTATTTAATTAGGATTCATATTTTGGGAGAATATCTTTGAGAGATATTCTAATCCCTTATATCAAGGATTACAATCCAATTCAAATAGGAATTAAAAGAATTGTAATCCAATCCAAATAGGAATTAAGGATTTACAATCCTTATTGGACTCTTGTTTGGGATTGTCTATATAAAGGGTCATTGGGTTTTGTTTTAAGAGAGCAATAATCATAAAGTTAATTTTGCAAATTAAATAGCAAAAATTAACTCTCCCAAAAACCCTAGCCACCAACCCTAGAGAGAGAAATTCTCTCTCTAAATTCTACCACCTCCTTTAAGCCTCCCGATTGATTTGACAGTCAATCCTAGGGTGACCCCGAGCCCACCTTCATGTGGATACTAACAGACTCAATCCTGCATTGGATTGATAGCGACTTGTTTGAAAGATCTAGAGAAGGAGCCACCAACGGAGGTATATCACATAACCTTGTGTGGGTTAAATTTTATATGTTGATTATTAAGTCTAAATCATGATCTTAGGTAATGGAATCATGCCATGGCAAGAAATTTTTGTTGTAATTCCGCACTTGCCACGACATGGTTCCTACACAGCACCTATTTTATCCACATAGGGGTATCGATACTATATAATATTTGTGGACGATTTTAGTAGATATACTTGATCTATCCTCTGAAACAGAAATTTGAGGCTTATAGTGCTTTTGTCCAGTTTCACTGCTTTATAGAGAAACAATTAGGCACTCAGATTAAGTGTTTGCAAACTGATTATGGTGGGGAATATAGGTCTTTTACCGAATATCTTCAGCAACATGGCATCTTATTTAGGCACTTTTGTCCCTATCTTCACCAATAGAATGGCAGGGTAGAAAGAAAACATAGAACTATTATAGAGTTTAGGTTGTCTCCCTTAGCCTATGCTGGAATGACCTTAAGGTGTGTTTCGTTGGGGGTAATGGGGGATTACTAAGGTAATGCCATTTTATATTACTTGATTATCACATTTATTTGTCAAGTAATATAAGATTCCATAATCTTCCAAAATCAATAGTAATTACTGTTGGTTATATAGGAGATGATCTAGTTACCTCTATTTTCTTAGGTATTTTAAGATTACTTGGTAATCTTATTTTTGTCACAAGTTTACCCCGTATTAATAAATTTTTTTGACACAAATACTCTTATTTTGAAATTAATTTACAAATATATTCATGGACTATTTATCCTCATATACAAATTTTTTAGGACATAAATACCCCTGAACTTTAAAAAAATTACCCATCTAGCCGCAACCGCCAATCGTTAGCAGTCGTCAATAACATGGGCATGACTGGTCAGATCTAGCCAATTGTGTGTCAATAAAGCCATTTTCGACCATGAATCACATATCCATAGCCGAAAATGACCACAAATCTGGTCGTGAAAAGGCCAAATCTTTGGCTGTCACGGCCAGACTAGCGGGAAAAGGCTTTACCGATGCACGATTGGCCAGATCTGACCGGTCATGTGCCATTCGATGACTATTGACGGTAGCTGGTGATGGTGGCTGGCTGCCAGCAGTGGCTTGAGGTGGGTGGGGTGATTTTGTTACAAATTAAAGTTTTATATGGCTGGGGTGTTTTAGCAAAATTTCAAATGCTGGGGGTTAAAAAAAACTATTCAAAAAATAATATTATATTAATATTTAAAAAGAATGTCAATTTAGTAACCATATAACATACCCAACAATTTATCCTCCTAACCAAACATATCAATATAACATTATGGGGGCGTTTGGTTGGCGGTAATCTTAGATTATTGGGGTAATGTCATCTTATATTACTTGATTACCACGTTTGGTTGTCAAGTAATATAAGATTCCGGTAATCTTCAAATACCAATAGTAGTAACTATTGATAATATTGGAGGTAATCTGATTACCTCCATTTTCTTAGGTATTCTGAGATTACTAGGGTTATCATTTTTTGTTACAATTTTATCCCTTATTAATAAAAATTTTGGACAATAATGCCCTCATTTTGAAATAAATTTACATTAATATCCTATTTCAATTTTACCCTTATTTAACTAAAATTTTGGACAATAATGTCCTTGTACTTAAAACAATTTACAGACCACTGCCACTCAGCCACCACCACCACTACCACCACCGCCGACAGCGGCCAACCACCACGGACTGCCACCGAAAACTCGCCGGAGTCCCTAAAAAAGAACGAGTTTCGGTGGGAGGCTCCGGGAGGCATCGATATGGCCGTTTTCGGCCATATTGATGGCCGAAAACAGCCATATCAGGCCAGATCTGGCCAAAAATGGCCAGATCTATTCCGGCCATTTTCGGCCAGATCCTTAGCCATTAGCGGCTAGATCTGGGTGAGATTTGGCTGTTAACGGCCAGATCTCGCCCGATCTAGCCGCTAATGGCCAAGGATCTGGCCTGATATGGCCGTTTTCGGCCATCGAAATGGCCGAAAACGGCCATATCGAAGCCTCTTCGTCACGGTGAGGTACTCACAGGTGCTTTCGGAGATTTCTGACTGTGGTTTGCGGTGGCGGCATGTAAACCCCATGTTATTATTCCGATGCCCTAAGGTATGAAATTTACCTTTTCAAGTAATTTTCTTTTTTGAATGGAAGGGTAAAATGGTCAATTTACATGTATTTTGAGATGTGGCCATTATAAAGTGTAAAGGATGATGTCATTGAAGAGAAATGAGGGTAGAATGGTTATAAAGTTGATTGATAAGGTTAAATGGCATAAACGGTAACCAAGGGTATAATGGTCTTTTCATACAAAACCATATGATTTAAGTGTCCATAAAAGTGCACCAAGGGTAAATTAGTCATTTACCTATAGAATTACTTAATGGTTAAGTGTTTTAAAGAAGTCAAATAGCATTAAATGAGTACTTATCTTATGTTTGTGGTAGAAATGACCAAAACGCCCTTATATGAAAAATTTATGCCAACCTTTATATCTAACTTTTATTGACCAATCATATTAGAGTATCAATGGAATGAATATTACAAGGTTTAAAGAGAGAGTAGTCGGCCTTGGAGACCCCAAATATATCATCTTCTTCTTCATCTCTCAAATCCACCAAAAGCCACTAATCCAACTTTTATTCTCAAATTTTCTTAGGATTTCAAGTTGATTTTCAAAGGAGATCACCATCCACCCTTAAAGAACTTAATTTCAGGGTTAAGGTGAGTTTCAAAACCCTAGTTTTTCTGAATTTTTTAGTTAAAAGAGAAATTCATAAGTGGTTATGTGTGTAAGGTAGAGAGGTGAAACTTTGGAGCCAAGGAGGAGTGCCTTTGTGCTTTGAATACTAAGGTAAGGAAAACTCCCTTATGACTACAATTGATAACACCTAGGGTTTATGAAACTACATTTATTTATGTTAATTGAGTGTGATGCTATGTTTTGGTTATGAGTTGTTTGAATGGTGTGTTGATTGTGTATGTGTGCATATGGAGGATGATTATGTCAATTAAGAGATTTGTAGTTGGACGATGTTTTGACACTTTTTGTTCTGTAAAAGGGAGGTTTTTATGGCCTTTTATACTGAATGATATGGAAAATAATATGAATGTGCAAATGAAGGTGACATGGTTAAAATGATAGAATTCGGATTTGGCTGTTTTAAGACTTATCTGTACATGCTTCACTGAATCAGTCATAACTGAAGTTATAGAAGTCCGATTGAGTTGATTCTTGAAGTGTTAAAAATTTGAGAAACAGACCTAAAACTTTTGTGTTTTAGGCAAGAACGTTCGAGTTGGAAGATAAGGTAAAAATTGCTTGAAAAGTGATGAACTATATGGCATCCAACTTCTTATGGAAATTCCCATTTGTTTCTAATTCTAATAAACCCTGAATAAACTTAATACCAAAATTCCTTGAATTGTATGAGAAATTAAATGAATTAAGTTAAGAAGTTTAGTAGGAGAATATAGTATGATTGAGCATGGGAGATGTTAGTCCTATGTTGCATTCATAATGGTAATGCATATAGCTTATTTATTTGTCTTATGAAAAAAATTATGAAATGTTATGAATGAATTCCATGAGTCTCTTGAGGTATAAACCAAGATCAGAGAATGGAATTCTTATGGAAACCATATCCTTTGAGTGACGACCAAACAAGGTAATGGTTCAAATGAATCCGATCGGATAAAGACTAATGAAATCGTCAAGTATATAGACAAAACAAATAAGCATGCCATGTACATGAATATTTCATAGTCATTTATGTTCTATGTTATATTATGTATGTTTGTTATGACCTATGTTTATGAGAAAGTCCCAAAATGTATGATATGTTTTATGAACTTGTTATGTCAAAGAATGAAGTCATGTTTTGTAGGTAGTAAAGTCCTAAGTAATTTACTTGTATAATGAACCTTAATAGTTTATAAATGGTCTATTCCTTACTGAGCGATTAGCGCTCACCCACGAAATGTTTTAAAATGTTTTGCAGGTACGGATTAAGGCATGAACTGGAAGAGGATTCCAAGGGACGCTATGAGCATGAGGGGATGCTTTAATGATCTATTGAATGGTTTTGCTAATATTTAGTGTAGTAATTATGTTCATATCCTAATGTAGTAATTATGTCCATGTTCTATAATGGATAAATATGTTGTATTAATAAAGGAAATCAAATTGCTAGTAAATTTTATAAAAGTGTGTATGTTCTAGTAAGTATTACTATAGATTCATAATTTACTCCAAGAAAGAAATTATATTTTTTGATTATACAATGAACTATTATGGTTAAGAAAAAAATTAAACACATATATCTATATATGTTTTAAACTACAAGTTTATTCTTTAAATTATTTAAAATAAACTTCTTTCCTAGGCGTGCATTTTCTAGGTTCTCAATGGCCAAGGGATACTTAGGAAATACCCGCTAGGGAGGGGTTTTACACGGCAGGTCGGGGGTGATTTCATCATAAATTAAAGTTTTATATACGCGGTGTGTTTATCTAAATCGAAATATTGGGGGTTAAAAAAATTATTCAAAAATTAATAATAAAAAATAATCTTATATATATTTAAAAGGGGACAATTTAGTAATTTAAATAACATACCCACCAATTTTTTCCCATAACCAAACATATTCATATAACATACCCCCACTAACCAAACACATTTTTTTAAAGATTCCCAGTAATCTTCTAAGGTAATCTATCTTTCCAGTAATCTAACATTCCTAGTAATCTAACATTCCTGAACCAAACGCCCCTATAGGTTAACGGATCAGAGCTGTGCAACGGAATGTAAATAAAAATTTTGATCCATAACCTTGAGCCCTAGATCTTTATACTTGTTTACGGAGCTCACATATGAAACGTATATTAAACGAAAAATTCAGAGTTTCATCCAGCATTTGGACACTCCTTCAATCGATACAATTTGCTCCCACTTCAAGTTGAATGCACTTTCGGTATCCACACGAAGATAAGACGCCGATCACCAAGCAGTTTGATGTGCTAGCCAACTTGCAAGTATCAAGGATGGAATGTAGAATTTTTCCTAAGAAAAATTCCCCTCCTTCAACAATGGAGAGTCCACAGTTTTGTGAGAGTGAGTGAGAGGGAGTGTGACAGCTAGGGTTAGTTTTTTTGTGTGAATGTTTTTGTTTTTTTTTTTTATTTTATTTTAAGTAGACTTAAATAGTGTACACCAAAAACCCTAATTTAATTTGGAATTATATCAATAATTCCATAATTGAAATATATATATTATATATATTATATAATATATATATATATATATATATATATATATTATATATTATATATATAATATTAAGGTAATTTACATATGGCAATTTTATATTTCAAATTCAAACTTGAATTTGATTTTATATTAACTTTAACATTAATATTATTCAAATATTAATATTAATATAACATTTAAACATATATATTTAATAATCTCACTTATTTTAATTTCCATATGAAATTAAATATAGGCAACGACCTCAGCAAATTTAATTGCATTGTGAGATCATGTAATAACTCTCTTTCTAGCTAGTATACTCGTAAAATAACAGTAAAAACTCATTAAATATATATAAGGAAATATATATAAGAGTATCAAAGTATGGGCCCATATTTAATTTTCTTTATAAACAAAACTTTACATAATACAAATAAGTCTTAAAATATTAACTTGACAGTTTTGCCCAGCCCTTTTCGCTACATGATGATCCAAGTGACCGCATTTCACATGTTACCTGCAAAAACATTGAAAACAACGGGGTGAGCACTAATTGCTCGGTAAGTAAACCCGCTATGTTACCCTTTTCTCATCGTTGCTTAAATTCTGAATTTCTTTCCTTACTTCACAGTCCCCCATTCTTCTCTAGTCTTTATCTACTCTTACTTTGTTTTTCTCTTTGTACTTTCTCTGTTCTTTCTCTATTCTTTCTCTCTGTTCTTTCTCTATTCTTTCTCTATTCTAATTTCTCACTACTTAGATAATGTGCATGATATTATGCATAAATAAAATGCAAATGCACAATTGTATAAAAGATGCATTTTCATTTCTGTTTTTCCTTCTTCTCGGTTCTTATTCTATTTTTCTTTCTTTCTTTTCTGTGCTTCTTTCATTCTCTTCTTTGTTTTCTTTCTATTCTTTCTTGTTCTTTCTCTTATTTTCTTTTCTTTTCTTTTCTTTCTTATTCTTTGCTCTTCTTTTCTTTTCTTATTCTTTTGCCGATCGGACTCAGTTGAGGCATGGATTTGAAACCTTAGCTGTGTGAGTGTATTCTTCTTTCTTGGGTATAGCCCTCATGCACATGCACTCTTATGGACTGTACCAATTCTTCTTTCTTCTTCTTAGGCCACTCACTAAAGGTGGCGTGCATGTGGGGAAAATTCTTCTTGTCACTCACGATTCCCCATCGCAACAACCTATTCTTCTTTTTATCTTTTTACACTTCTTTAACTAAAATTCAGATTTGGAACTTTTTAATATTCTCATTTCTTTCTATTTAATCTTTAACATTCTTTAGTGCTTTTTCATGCTCTTATGAATATGTATGCATGTAGATGGTTTCCTGCTTATACTTCTTTCTAATTCACATGTTTAAATGCAATTATGCAACTTGGAATGCAAACATGCCATTCTCTACCATCTACAAACTCAATATAACACATAATCATACTCATATAAACACTTTTCTTTGACATTTCATCAAACAACTTATGTGCACAAAGTAACTCTAATTTGGCTAGATTTCTATCTCTTTTCTAAGCCACCAAAATTTGGGAATTAGACCCTCCATATTCAACACCAAATCTGCCCAAAATTTCCACTCCAACTCTTCCAAATTTCATCCAAATATTCATCAAACATCCAATACACCAACACAAATACTCATGGCTAAGTTATAATCATCATTCAACACCAAATCCATCAACAATTTCTACATATAAGACATATGTATACATAAAAGAAATTCTCTACACCATAACTTAAATCATACTTAGGGTAGGATTTACTTACCTTATATAAGAGCAATCCAACACTTTACAAACCTTCTTTGATCCAACTCCCTTTCTCTTAAATCCTATGAACATAAATCATCAAAATTCAACACTTTAAAAATTAAAACTCACTTCTTAGTGCAAGGATCTTACCAAAAGATGCTTGAGATTGAAAATCCACTCAAAAATACCCAAAATCTATGAATTTCCTTTGAAGAAGAATTGAAGAATTTGAAAGGATATGGAGGTGAAAGTTGCGTGAGAATGGGTGAGAGTGGCTAGGGTTTCACTCTTCAATTTGATATATATATATATCCATTTTGCCCTTGTACTTTCTTTAAAATTCCATCTATGTCCCTTAGTCAATTACCATAATGCCCTCATAGTTATTGCATTCTCCATGAAATTCTATCTCTTTTCACTCCCCACTTTTTCAACTAATTTTGAGTGAAAAGACCATTTTACCCTTAATGCAAGTTTAAGGCATTTTCTTCACATTTTCTCAAAATAACTTTAACAAAAATCAACTAAGGGTATAAGAGCATAAATTATATTACATACCTTCATGTGGGCGTTATAGATCACCAAAATGTCATTTCATCTTAAAAGACAAAAATACCATTCTTACTTATTTATCCTTAATCTGTCTTCAATGTGTGTGACCCGAAGACTCCTCATCATATCGATAATGAGTAGTATCGCGATTGACACCTAATCAATCGTCTCACTAAACATAGACAAATATTGGCCTCTAGCAAGGCATCATGGCTATCCGATAGATTCAGATTTAGGGAAACAACTTACTTATCAACGATATGGTTATTATATAATCAAATCCTTTCATCATTCATTATCTTGTTAAGGCTGAGGTACAAAAGTAATGTTAAGCTCATATATCCTTGACATCTCAGTATTTGGTTATTAGACCAACAACGGGAAATAGATTGGAATGAGCTACAACTTAATCCCATGTGGCCATAGATTTAGTGTCGTTGCCATTTACCGAATTGCTCAATGAGATAATTTCTCTCATACCTGGGAGTGATGAATCCTTTGTAAATCCCCTATAGTCTTGATATACTTCTCAATCTAGCCAATCACTACTATTCTAATAGCTTTGAATAGAACTACGTTGGGCTAATGTCAAACTACACCAATTGGTGCACAAGGCACTCCGGTGATCTCAAGTCTAAGGATCACATGCACCACCATTCGTTAGAAGATTTATTCCACAAACACTGGGGTTACCATCTATGTGGAATCATCTAGTGGGCTTGTCCAGTGAACTTGAAATGGCAAGCACCCATGTGTTGCACCAAGTTGTCAACACACAACATTGAGAAGTGAGATCAGTCACTGCCTGTCGACAGGGTTGTTCAACACTATGATAGCCTCAACGTATTATCTGTGTCCTTACTCAGAATAATACTGGGGCTATGGACAATTCTAGAATAGCCACCATATCTCAATATCGAGATTTGAAACACTCGATACCCTTGTCACGGTTCTACCATTCTAAGGACAACATTACAACATACAATAAATATGAATTATATAATGTAGAAAAAGCCTTTTATTGAATATAAACATTATTACAAGAGTCAACATTATAAAATGGATTGGCTCTAGGGCACTTACTCTAACAATTTCCCATTTACACTATAGCCAATTATTCATGTATTTAATACCAAACGATCTTAAGTGCTTTTCATGCTTCTACTGTGATAGAGCCTTCATTAGTGGATCGACGAGATTTTCATCAATATGTACACTTTGCAAATCTACACATCTTTTCTCTCAACCATTTCTCTGATGAGATGAAATCACCTGAGTATGTGTTTGGATCACTGGTGAGACCATGGTTCCTTCGCTTGAGCTATTTCTCCATTGTTATCACAATAGGCATCCATTGGATCAACAATAATGGAAACAACACAAAGTTTGGTGACAAACTTTGTAATCCGAATCGCCTCTTTAGCCGCATTGGATAGTGTGATATACTTAGCTTCTGTTGTAGAGTTTGCTATAGTGCTTTGCTTAGCGCTCTTCTAGCTCACTGTAGCTCTATTGAGACAAAATACAAAACCAAACTACCAACGATAATCATCTTTTTCTGTTTGGAAACTAGCACCACTGTATCCTCTAACAGCAAGCTGATCTTCCCCTCCACGAAGAACATATCCTTTGTCTTTTTCAGGTACTTAAGGATGTTCTTGACAGCTATCCAATGACACTCACCTAGATCTAATTGATATCTACTACAAGTGCTTAATGCATATGAAACATCAACTCGAGTACATAACATAACATACATCCTCTTCATCCCATCTCTCTCATCTTGTGTTTTAGGACACATGTCTTTAGAGAGATAGATACTATGTGACATTGAAAGAAATCCTTTCTTGGATTCTTTTATACTAAATCTCTTAAGTACCTTGTTTATGTATGTACTTTGACTTAGGCCAAGCGACCTACGCAATCGATCACGATAGATCTTTATCCTAAGGATATAGGCTGCTTCTCCTAAGTCCTTCATGGAGAAGCACTTGGATAGCCAAGTCTTTACCGACTGCAATTTCGGTATATCATTTTCAATGAGAAGTATGTCATCGACATACAATACCAAGAATGCAACTCCTCTCCAGATACTTTCTTGTAAACACAGGGCTCATCTTCGTTCTTGATGAAATCGAAGTCTTTTATAGCTTCATCAAAAGGAATGTTCCAGCTACTAGAAGCTTGCTTGAGTCCATAAATGGACCTCTGTAACTTGCATATCTTCTCAGCTTGCCTATCAATAATGAAACCATTGGATTTTGTCATATACAATCTTCTTCTAGGTTTTCATTTAGGAAAGTTGTTTTGACATCTATCTACCAAATTTCATAGTCGTGATATGTAGAAATCGCAAGCATAATCCGAATAGACTTAATCATGGCAACTTGCAAAAGGGTTTCTTCATAGTCAATGCCATGAATTTGTTTGAAACCTTTGGCAACCAACTGTGCCTTATAGGTATGCACGTTGCCATCTATGTCAATCTTCTTCTTGAAGACCCAATTACCATATGGGTTTTACTCCTTCAAGTAGATCCACTAGAGACCATATTTGGTTTTGGTACATGGAGTCCACTCAGATTTCATGGCTTCAAGCCATTTAACAAAATCTGGATTCGATATAGCATCGTCGTAGGTTATGGGTTCAGTGTCTTGGTAGACCAATACATTGCCATGTTGAGTCATAAGAAAACCATATCTCTCGAGCTCATGACATACTCTTCCAAACCTACGTAACTCTTGTGCTACTTGAGGTGGTTCACATTGATCCACAGATTGTGGAGTAACCTCCTCATGATGTTCAACCACTTCTTGTGGCACATCATCCCGTCCTTCACCTAATGTATCTTATGGTACTAGAACTTTATCAAGTTCTACTTTTCTCCAATAGTACCTCTTAGAAGAATTTCTTTCTTTAAGAAGACACTAGTACGAGCAATGATGGGAATGCAAAATGTCATATTTACCCCCCTTAATGTTTAGTCTTTTATAAGTATTTGTTGCCTAAATGTACTCATTATTATTCTATTTTGATTTAGGATGCAAATGGAGGCGTTAATTGCAAAACGGAACTAATTAAGTGAATTCGGACAGTTTCGACGTTGTTTCGTAATCTGGGCATAACTCTCATCCGGCTCCGATCAAGATGATTCAAAATTCTATGGAACGCTGAGAAATATATCTACAACTTTTATGTTTTGAGTTTTGAGAGATACTCACTGCATCAAGGTTGTAATCGAGCTTGAAGTTGACGCATCTGCACTGGACGTCCTAGAGCATTCTGCCTTGTCATGCAAATCAATTGGGCAGGTTATTATTGGAAGATTTGAGGACATGTGGCACGCAAGTTACAGCTCAGAATCACCGCTTTCCTATTTTATTTTAGGGCTTTATCTTATTTTTAATTAATTAGAATCAATTTAGGATTAATGTTATTTTAGGATATTAGAATATTTCTTTTAGGAGATTGAGTGGGATTCAAACACTTGAATCTGGATTTTGGCTAAGGGGATCAGATTAGAGTTTTTTCGGGGGACCACGCCTCTCTCTTCTCTTCTCTAGAATTTTTCTTTCTCTTTTGAGTTTTGATTATGGCCATGAGCGGCTAAAACTTTTGTAACTTGGTCGAAGGAAACGGAGGCCTCGGAATCAATAAACTGTGAGATCTAATATATTTTTCTTAGTGTTCAATTTTCGTGTTTGAGTATTGGATGTTTTTCTGTGCCTAATTTTATGATTGTTTCGTTTAATTACTAGGGAGGCCTACTAGTTTATTAATTGTTGCAATCTACTGCTAAGTTAGATATCAAATCCGTAATTGTTTGATCCCTCTAACTTGTGAAGCAATTAGGGTTAATAATTCGCTGCGTCAGGAATTAGTAATCTTAAGAAGAACATTCAACTAAATTAAATACAACCGCTTGTGTTTGTGTTGTTTAGCTTCATCGATTTCTCTAATTCTTAAGGCTACCACTAGATTAAATCTTGAGCGCTTGTCTAGGGTTGTTTAGTGGTAAGATTAATTAAGATCGCTTGTTTCTTGATTAATTACAATTAAGAAGAGATAGGAAAATAGTTCCAACGGTGAATATTCTGGTGTGATTGATTTAATTTTGCATCAATGATCAGTTGTAAGATTCCGTTGGCAGATGTTGTTTGAGACCAAGTTTTGTTATTTTTGATTTCGATTTGAATTGTTTTTTATTTTTGCTAAGATTGTTTTATGTTTCACTCAAAACCCCCCAGCCTTGTTCACATCATTGAAAATTCGGCTAGACACTCTTCGTGGGATCGACCCTTGCTTACCCTATTTACAGTTTAGTAGTTAGGTTAGGAAGGTTTTTAATATTGGTTGCCTACGACAGCACACCAAGCAACAAACATTTTGCACTCTTCTGGGTGGTAGAAATACTATTCTTTGGTCTCTTTAGGATACCTCACAAATATACAATTATTAGATTTCAAGCCAAGCTTGTTCGAAGTCAATTTCTTGACATAAGCTTTGCAACCCCAAATCTTTAGATAAGACAAGTTGGGTTTTCACCTATTCCATAGTTCATATGAAGTCTTATCCACAAACTTAAACGGAACATGGTTCAGTATGTGAGTCGTAGTCTCTAGGGCATAACCTCAAAATGATATGGGTAGATCACTAAAATTCATCATAGACCTAACCATATCAAGTAAGGTCATATTCCTCTTTTTTGACACACCATTGTGTTGGGGTGTATAACAAGGAGTGTGTTGTGATACTATCCCAAACTCCTTCAAGTATTCATAAACCCTAAGCTCAGGTATTCACATCCTCAATCTGACCGAAAAGCTTTAATACTCTTGCTTAACATAGTATGTACTTTATTCTTGAATTCTTTGAATTTATCAAAGGCTTCAGATTTATGTCTCATAAGAAAGACATAACCATATCTACTGAAGTCATCAGTAAATGTGATAAAGTATGAATATCCACCTCTGCTTTAATTGTTAATGGACCACATACATCATTATGGATGATGCCTAACAATTCAGTAGCCCTTTCACTTTGTCATGTGAAAGGCGACTTGGTCATCTTGCTTAAAAGGCACGACTCACATACCTTAAATGACTAGAAGTCAAAAAGGTCCAAAACTCCATCTTTGTGAAGTTTTACGATGCGGGTCTGATTAATGTGACCCAATCTACAATGTCAAAGGTATATTTGGGTTTGTTTACTATGCTTAGCTTTCTTTGTTTCAACATTGAGAATATCTTTATTGTTTAAATCAAGAATATATAATTTGTTATTTAACCTTCCAGTTCCAAATAGAATATCATTCAAACTAAAGGACAACAATCCATTAGAAATCTCAAAACGATATCCTATATCATCCAAAGCGGATACTGAAATAATATTTCTGGAAATAGAAGGTATGTAATAACAGTTATGAAGTTCCAAAATTAAGACCGTAGGCAAATTCAAACAATAAGATCCTACAGCTAATGCAACCACATGTGTTCCATTTCCAACTTGTAGGTCCACCTTTCCCTTGGCGAGCAATCCACTTTACCTTAATCTTTGCACATTAGTACAAATGTGAGTACCACATCTTGTGTCAATAACCCAAGATATTGAAGGGGAGAAGTTAGTCTCAATCATATACATACCTGAAGTTGAAGCATCTTACTTCTTCTTGCTTGCAAGGAAAACCTTGCAGTGTTTCCTCTAGTGGCCAGGCTTCTCTCAATAGCAGTAGACTATCTCCTCACCTTTCCAATGCCACCCCCGGGCTTAAGTGAATCCTGTCCTTTGTATTTGGACTTAGGATAGACCTTGGCCTTTCCCTTACCCTTGCCTTTGCTAGTAGCAACTAGTAAAATAGGTTTGGACTTTTTCAAGTCCTGCTCCATAGGCCTTAGCATGTTTAGGAGCTCTAACAGGGACTTCACCATCGTGTTCATATTGAAGTTCATTATGAACAGTGAATAAGAATTTGGTAGTGACTGCAGAATTAAGTCACATTGCAAATCTGCATCAACCAAAACCCAAAGTCTGAAGCCTCTCTATGTACCCAATCATCTTAAGCACATGAGGACCAACTTGGGCTCCCTCGGCCATTCGGCTCCTAAACAGTGCCTTTGACACCTCATAACTCTCATGTCGAGCATTCTTTTGATATAGATCTTTGAGTGCAGAATTATGGCATGTGCATCCATATTCTCATGCTGCTTTTGTAGCTCAAATGTCATCGAAGCATAATGCATTGAACATTATCAACATTATCAAGGAACTTTTGATAAGCGTCCTTGACCTCCTGAATGACATCAAGTGTAGGCTTAGCCTGATAAGGCTTATTTAGGACATACAATTTCTTTTAGAACTTCAATAGAATCCAAAGATTTTGATACCAATCCAAGAAATTGGATCCATCTAGCCTGTTTTCTTTCTCGATTATTGGTCGCAGTGATAAATTGGTTTCGCTCATTTTAACGAATCTACAAGTGCAAAAAAAAATGTTATTATAATGTTTATTAATTAATAAGGTCTTTTATTAAATAATTGCTCTCACTATTTTCCTCAAGCCAATAGCCTTTACTATTAACCCGAGAAAGCCTGTTGGCTTTCCTAGTGGACTGAGATCTCATCTAGCCCATTTCAAACCTTTGCTTTAGCGAACAAGTCAAAATGGGTTGATTAGGTAGGTCAACAAACTTAATTCACACCAGTGATAGCTCCTACTATCAACCTTAAATGTGAAATAAGCCAACAAACTAATCACACAATTCAACAGTTGAAACCATTGTCCTCAAGTGTGATTCTCAGTATCAGTAGAGTGGACACTATATGTCACCACGTACACATAACAAGTGTACTCACTACAAGAATTTAGGCTTCTTGCAACAAAATAATTTATCACTATAAATATCAAAATTGTGACCATTTCGCTAATGTGAGGAATTGTATTGGTCACCAGGTTGGTCACATTAAGCTCGTACTCTTAAGTGTATGGTGACAAAATAGCGTTTGGTCACCACAACCTAATTATTTATTATGACAATAATAATTTGTCACTTTAAACTAATTTATTATGATAAATTATTTGTAACAATAGAATGCAATTTTTATCACTACAAGTAATATTTTGTTACAATTGATTTACATTTAAAGACCAAATGATAAGCTTTTTAGTGAGAAAATAATATATTATGACAAAATTGATTTTGTCAAAATTGTTAATAGTGACTAAATTGTTTTCTCATAATTTTAATAGTGACAAAAATTTATTTATTAGTGACTTTATTACGACAACATTTATTTTGTCTCATGTTTGTTTATATGACAATATTATTTGTCAAAAATTATAGTGACAGAAATAATTTTGTACAAAATTTAATAGCATGACAAATAATTTTTTAGTCATAAATATAGAGCTTGAATTCGAGCTCAAGTTCGAAGATGGGCTCGAATTCGAGCTTGAGTTCGAAGATGGGCTCAGAATTTGAGCTCGAATTAGAGCTCAATGCGTTTTCAAACCACTGATTACATAAATTGGGAGAATTCAACATCAAATAATTTGAGGCTAAATGCAATGCATTATATAAATTAACACATTCAACTTTAAAGCTTACAAAACAGTAAATGGAAGTTTCAACAAAGGCAATAGATTTAGATCTAATGTTAATAATTCAACAAAGGCATCTCTTATAAATTTACACATACTCCACTAATAAGGAGAAAAAAATGAACACAAGTAAGCATATCCTCCATGAAGAAAACAATATCCTCAACCACAGTTCAGACAAACATGAAGAAAGTAAGATTAAAATGGTCATGTTTTTGCATCATAGACTTCATCACCTGCACACAAAACAGTAATGAAGAAAAATATAGCATTAAACATAAAATGAATTTAGTAATTGGTGCAATGTGATGTACCTCAAGAGCCATTCATTCTGGGCTGCCCTTCAAAGATAGCTCATATGGATATGATAATCCAATAAGCTAAATACAAATTAAAAAGACCTCCATATAGATGACAGTAAGTAATATAAATTCAACCAATGGACCATACATCAGTAGGGACTCTACAGAGCATGAGAGCAATCAAAGCAAGATCAAAGAATGTATAACCAAGCAGCATATCTAGTGCCTTTGTTTCCACCAAAACTAAAACTTAGAGAAAAGCAAACCTGCAAAAGAAAACAATTCATCATTTATCTCAGAATATGCACTAGCAATTAGCAAGTAAACAGATATGTAGAATACAACAACGAAAACTTATTAATATTTTAATAAAAGAAATTTCGTTCAATGAACTTCCTTAAAATCATCCACACCGACGTCTTAGCTCTTTTTTTTCTTGCAAATGGGTTAACGTCACCCTTTATTACCAACAGATGCAATGGTTTCATCAGTTTTATTGGGGATGGTGGATCATGTCTCTAAGTCCTCAATATCACTATCCATTGCAATGGACTCGCCCCTCCGTTGCAGTTCTGAGGACACCTCAGGTTGGGTGGCAGTAAGGGTGGGATTAGAACTTGATGCCATTTATACTGCAAAATTTTAAAAGCACGTGAATATTTTTCCCTATCTTTCAAACTCAATAACATATAGTTAGAAGGTTCAAATCAATTAATTAGGATTTTAAAGCAAATATTATAGTTAGAATTTGATCCCTAAGATGATTGAATACCTATATTCGCCCTTATTATAAAGATGTGCATGCAAATCCTTGCAAGTCTGTCATGTCAGATCGAACATGTTGAAGAGCACCAACCTGCACCACAATAATCAGAACAAGTTAATGCAAACAAAACATTTAAAAATATATATATATATCTGACTTCGGAATCGAAGCCCACAAAACAAAAATATTAAACTCTTTGAAGCTATGCCAACACTTCAAACCAACATCTAAAAAGATAACAATAAAATGGAGCTTTATGGCTTTTATTGAAACTTGGATTCACAAGTTTTTAAGCCAAAAGCCATCAAATCAAGAAATTTGACTTCAAAATTCCAAGTCAACAAGTATCAAAATGAGAAAAGTAAAGTACAATAGAGCTTTTTCTAATATATTTTTCTCACCCATTTCGGCTAATATTTATAAACAGCCAGTAAACACATTTCTTTGGCTTTAAAACTTCTATTTTCTAACATTGAAATGAATGGTGAATGAAGACATTGAAAGTTTGAAACCAACCCAACAACTCGAATGGCAAATGGAGACAATGCTGTAATCCTAAATCAACCAAGAACCACAATATACAAAATAAAAAAGAAACAAAACACAAACAACACCAACGATTTACCGTGGTTCACTTGCTCTATTTTGAGCAAGCTACATCCACGTTGAACTTCGAAAAAGGGGAGTTCGCTGCACTACTATTATTAAGGAATCAAACAATTATAGCCCTAATCAAGAATATGCCCAAATTGCACCTCTCACACCTCTGAAATCAAGCCCGTAATCTGACCCTAGGAACACTCTAACCCACGGAATCCCTAGAGTAAGAACAACCTTACCCTTCCTCAAATGATTAAGCCAAATCACTCAAGAATCACCCAGATTACACAAGAAATCAGATCAGAAAAGCACAAACCTTAACTATGAACACATAACACAGAAACGCGATGCTTTCGATTGAGAAGGCTAGGGTGTAACTGAAATTGTTCTGCCCTTTTATAGTGTCAACTTGTAGAGCAATCTCAACCGTCGGATTGGAGTTGGATGAATGGTCAGGATCCAACTCAAAACTGTCCAAAACGACACCGTTCCACTAATCTCCAATACGTCATCGTTTCGAGCATTCACTTCAATAGAGACATTGAAACCAACCCAACAACTCACCATTCACAACTCAGAAGTCAACTCAAACGAGATACAAACGAATGGAGACAACAAAAGGCAAACTCAGTCTCATGCTTCGAAGTATTGGTCTGATTGTAACAAAGTAGTAGCTACTTGAGAGTTGAGACATGAGAAGAAATCGCTCGGCTAATCCTCTTGAACGACAGACGAAATCAGATTTCTTCGACTAGAATGCTTGAATAGGTGAAGAATACAAAGATTATTAGTTTTGCTAAGGTCAGATGAATGAGCCCTAGACAAGGTGCCGCGATTTGGGATGCGAAGAATAGAATGAGTGACTTAGGGATTGTGGGATTGTGGGTAATGCAAATATGCGAGCCCATTTAAGCTCGCGAGCTTATTTGACAGTAAAAATATAGTTGGAAGATTTTAAGAATTTAGAAATTATAAAAATTAAAGATGTATAATAATTATTTATCCTAATCTATAAATTTGTGTTTGTAAGTTATAATTATAAGTAATAAAAAGTGTTGAAATTCAATTATATTTCAATGTCTCATTATTTTATTACATTTCATAGTGATTATATATTTCTTAATTAATATAAATATAAAATGTCACTAAATATAATAGATAAAATAATTTTATAATAATTATTAATAATAAATCGAAATTACCATAATTTATAAATATAAAAATTAAATATTTTTAAAAAGCACATGGGTCGATCAGCCCACGACATGGCCTATGGCATGGTCTAAGTCATGGCATGATATATAACGGGCCGTGCCGAGGGCACAAATATTTGCAGGCCTTGTCATGGCACGAGGCATGGTACAGGCCACTGTTGGCTCTAACCCCACCTTACCCCACCCATTTTTCATTAATTTGCTATGATCTTAAGCTAGGTAATATGATTAATTACTCTCTATGGATCGACCTTTGCTTGCTACTAATACAAGTTGTAAGTAGAGTAATTTAATTTTTGGTTGCGCTAGGCACCCATTAGCAGTTTATGAATTTTATTGTGTAATTTGTATTCAGTTTGAATTTGATTTGTATTATTTTATCATTAAAGCCAAAAATGGTACATAATATTTACATTTATAAAATTATTAATGATTTTTGTATTTTTTTACAATTTTTTGGCCTTTTCAAGTTTTTAAAAATAAAAAATAAAAGTAATAATTTAACAACAGATTAGGAATTGAAATTTGGGAACAAATATTTGCAACGGACTGAAATGTGATGCTACGATTAACAAAAAGTTTTTTTTTTCACCGCTAATTTATTGGTAATTTGTTTTAGAACAAATTTCTTTGATCTAGCTAGATGTAGCAAAACTCGACCCGCCTTTGTCACCCCCAATCCCAACCAAATTTCCTAGCCCTTGACCTCGTACTTGATCCTATGTGTTAATGAGTTTTTTTTTTTTTTTTTAATGACATATTTTATTGCTAAAAAGTTGAAAGGAATGACAAATAGTTGTACGCATATTAATTATGTATTTTAGCAAATTTTTGCCACAAAATATCATATTTAATTTGACTCAAATATAATGTCATTAATACCTCGATTTTTACATTTATAAATGATAATTTTTTTTTTTTGTTAATGATAAATGATTCTTTTGTGACAAATTAGTTTGTAATTATAGCATGTATTATTAAATATAGTGACAAAAGTTTTTGATGACAACTATGTTTGTCACGATAAACAATTTATCTCAGCGTTTAAATTTTGACTTAAACATTTTGTCATTAATACCTTTATTTCAATATATATTATGACAATTTTTTTTTTTTTGGTAATAATAAATTAATTCTTATGTGACAAAATAATTTGTAGTTATAGCATGTATAACTAAATCTAGTGACAAAAATGTATTATGAAAAAATATGTTTATCACAATAAATAATTTACCTTTTTGGCGCCAAAAATTTGTAACAAAATATTATGATAAAAATGTTTTTCTTCACTATATTTCTTATGGGTTTTTTTATTGTGATAAAATATTCTAACAATTTTTTTTTTAGTCACTGTATATTCTTTTTGTCATACTTAATGTGATATTTCTTTATTTTGTCATAATACCTATATTACTTATGACAAACTAACATTTGACAAAATTAATTTTGTCACAATATAATATATTTCTTGTAGTGACTTCTCTTACTATGCCTATGATGTGCTTATCAACTTTCGCTTTGGCAAACAAGCAAAACACAGCATTTAAGTTGACCCATCACTATTAAGGAAAACTCCAATGATGTTTGACCTCCCACTGGTAGAAGTATACCCTTCACTTTAGGGAAAAAGGTTTTGATGAATAATGGTTTGGTCAAACCCATGGTGATGGAAGGCATTTCAATTAATTGACTCTATATACTTTAGTTTAGGGGTTTTTATTTTATGTCTCACCAATTTTATCTTATTAGCATGTTATAGTCATAACATACACCCTTAGCATGCATACTAAGAATTAAGGAAACGTGTTGGTGCATAGCCTTAACTAAAACTAATTTCCTCGAGCCTAGAGGAATCTGTAGGTCAACCTATGTTTAAATAATTGAATGGATTCTTCAAGTAATTCACATTCTTCTTTCCATTGCTTCTTCTTCTCAATCATTAAAAAACTTTGAAAATAAAATTACATTTTACATAATTGAAAAGAAACCTCAAGTTACATTTGAGGGGAGTGAGATGAGAGAGAGAAGTTACATTGGCGAATAAAGAGAAATGCAGGGCATGCAAGCCATATTTTAAAATTACATAATCCTAAAAATTATTAAACTAGGTTCATACGCTTATGCACCAAACACCATGCATTTTCACAATCAAGAATATGCATAAACAATCAAAGGCATTTTAACCAGCAGCAGCATGCGTTTGCGCTCTACCCCTACTGTTGTGCGTGGCAATGCACAATAGCAAGTACTGCCTTTCATGGTAGTTCACTCTACATATCAAGATCAAGTTTTATTGGATCTTGATCGAACACACACACACACACACACACAAAATCTGATGCAATATTCATTCATAGCAACACATCAACCAAAACAGTTTTAATTAATCAATTTACATATTTTAAGAAAAACATTAAAACCCTATTTGATACATATCGAAACCAAATCAACCGAACATCATTTAAAACAACGTAGTAAGGTATAGGAGGCACTGATACCACTGTAGGTTTACAGATCAAAGTTGCGTAGAAGAATGCAAACAAAAACCTTGATCCATAAACCTTGAGCCTTAGATCTTTACACCCGTTTATGGAGTTTGCATATGAAACATATATTAAACCAAAAATTCAGACTTTCATACCAGTGTTTGGACGCTTCTTCAATCGATATGATTTGCTCCCACTTCAAGTTAGAAGTGTACTTTCGCTATCCACGAAGATAGGACGCTGATCACCAAGCGATTTGATGCGCTAGCCAAACCCACAAGTGTATATATATTCAGTTACCAATATCAAGGTAACTTCCACATGGAAATTTTATATTTCAAATTCAAACTTGAATTTGATTTTATATTATCTTTAACATTAATATTATTCAAATACTAATATTATTCAAATACTAATATTAATATAACATTTAAACATATATATTTATTAATATATATGTTTAAATACATAATCTCATTTATTTTAATTTCCATATGAAATTAAATATAGGCAACGACCTTAGCAAATTTAATTGTACCGTGAGATTACCAAAATACCCTTCCATCTTAAAAGATGAAAACACCCTTCTCACTTATTTATCCTTAATTTGTCTTCTATGTGTGTGACCGAAAGGCTCCTCATCACATCGGCAATGAGTAGTATTGCGATTGACACCTAATCAGTTGCTCACTAAATGCAGACCAAGATTGGCCTCTAGTAAGGCATCATGGCCATCCGATAGATTCAGATTCAGCGAAACAACTTACCAATCAATGATATGGTTATCATGCAATGAAATCCTTTCATCATTCATTATCTCATCAAGGCTAAGGTACAGAAGTAGTGTCAACCTCAGATATCCCTAACATCTCGGTATTTAGTTATTGGACCAACGACCGGAAATAGATTGGATTGAGCTACAACTCAATCCTATTATGGCCACAGATTTAGTTTCATTGCCATTTATTGAATTGCTTAGTGAGATAATTTCTCTTGCACACGGGAGTGGTGAATCGTTTGTCAATCCACTATAGTCTTGATACACTTCTCGATGTAGCCAATCAATATCGTTCTGATAGCTCTGAATAGAACTACGTTAGGCTAGTGTCAAACTACACCAATTGGTGCACAAGGTGCCCCGGTGATCTCAAGTCTAAGGATCACATGCACCACCATTCGTTAGAGGATTTATTCCACAGACACTAGAGTTACCATCTATGTGGAATCCTCTGGTGGGTATGTCCAATGAACTCGCCTATGGCAAGCAGTCATGTGTTACACTAGGTTGTCAACAAACAACCTTGACAAGTGAGATTAGTCACTATATTTCAACAAAATAGTTCAACTCTATGGTAGCCTCACCATATTATTTGTGTCCTTTAGTCAAAATAATACTTGGAGCTATAGACATTTCTAAAATAGCCACCATATGTGATCCTAGGGTCTTTACTGTTGAGATTTGAAACACTCAATACTCTCGTCATGGTTCTACTATTCTAAGGACATACATTATGACATACAATAAATATGAATTATATAATGTAGAAAAAAACCTTTTATTGATTATAAACATTATTAGAAGAGTCAACATTACAAAATAGATTGGCTTTAAGGCACCTACCCTAACAAACATACCCACCAATTTATTCCAAACTAACCAAACACATTTCCCTAAACATTCCTAGTAATCTTCAAGGTAATCTATATTTACATTAATATAAAATTCCCAATAATACAACATTCCCTGAACCAAACGCACCCTTAAAGTTTTGGTGGGTTGCTTTTAGCATAGCTACTTATCTTGTAAATAGATTCCCTTCAGTGCCAATTAGATGTATGTCTCCTTTCCAAACATTATTCCATAAAGCCCCAAACTACTCAGAACTTAAGATTTTTTACTGTAGCTGCTACCCTTAAAGACCTTACCAAAAACACAAGTTGTCATTTCACATAGAAAAATGTGTTTTTCATGGGTACAGTTTGGTGCATAAAGTTTATAAATGCTTGTCAGCTTCTGATAAACTTTACACTGTCAAACAAGTAAAGTTTAATGAAAAAGAATTTCCTTTCAAGACAAGTTTTGCTACTATATCCTCTTCAAAATCTATGTTGAAGACAAGCTCTCTTGCTCCTAGTGTCAATAACTCTTGGATAATTCCATCTACTTATTCATCTTCCCAATTCTCTAGTGCAAACTCTGATCTATCTATTGCTATTACAGCTCAAAAATCTCTAATTTCTGCTTCTTCGGAATATTTTTCTAAGTCCAAATTGTCACCTTCTTTAATGCAATTTGTCTCTACTACTTCTACTTCTTCACCAAGATCTACATTAAGACCTTAATTCTGTCATAAACTTCAACAGACTTCTTTGGTATTCAATTAGAAGTAATGTTACCATTATCTCACCTTGCCATCCCTTCTTTAGTCCATTCTACATAAGTTAATACTTATCCTATGATAACAAAATCTAAAAGTGGCATGGCTAGAGAGTGGGCTAGAGCTTTTTCAATGAATATGATATAAAACGACTTAAATGAAAAGTGTTCTTTAATTCATAGAACACATGAACTTATATAGTGCATGTGAAACCCTATTCCACTTAGGAATAGGCTTAGGCACCAACCCAAATAGCCCCTATGTCCAAAAAGCCCCATTTAGATATTTTCATTTTAATTATTATTTGTAATGACTTCTTTCTACTAGTGTACTTTAGAATATATACAATAAAACATACATATTTAACATATGTAAAATGGTTGGGCCCAATTTTTTCTTTACTTACAAAATATAATTCTTTACTTATAGCAAAATAACAAGTACAAAAACTTAGCAACGGTGGACAATAATGCCAATTCTCTTTGCTTGTCGACGTCCTTCCGACCGCTGCTCACCTATTTCCTACAAAAACATGGAAAAAACAACGGGGTAAGCACAAAAATGCTTAGTAAGTAAATCCCTTAACTCTTTTCCTTCTTTAATTCTTTCCTTACTTAATTCTCTTCTTCTTTCTTTCTTTCTTAATTCTTTCTCTGTTTCTAATTCTCACTGTTTTTTTCTTTCTTCCGTACACTTTCTATTCTTTCTATTCTTTCTAACCATGATAGAATTCATGGTAATATGCATGAATGGCATATATATGCAATAATGCATAAAAATGCATTTTATTTCTTCTTTCTATTTCTTTTTCTCTTTTCTTTCTATTCTTTCCCTACCTAACTGCATCAATACGGCACCAAGTCCCTGCAGTGAGGCATTTGTATAAATATCAAAATCTACACCCTCATGTGGTAATACTAACACTGGAGCTGTCGTTAATCTTTTCTTCAACTCTTGAAAACTCTCTTCACAGACAACTGACCATATGAAAGGAACTCTCTGTTTGGTAAGAGCTATCAATGGCTTAGCTAGGTGGGCAAATCCTGCCACGAACCGGCGGCAGTAACCTGCTAGTCCCAAGAAACTCCCCACTTCTTTTACTGTCTTCGGTCTTTGTCATTCTAGGATTGCCTTTACTTTACTAGGATCCACAGAAATTCCCTCACTAGAAACAATATGGCCCAAAAATATCACCTGATCAAGCCAAAACTCACATTTAGAAAACTTGGCATACAACTTATTTTCTCTCAATCGCTGCACAAAACTTAAGTGTTCCTCATGCTCTTCTCTCGACTTCGAATAAACCAGGATGTCATCAATAAAGACCACTATAAACTGATCCAAACAATCATGGAATACCTGGTTCATTAAGTCCATAAATATTGATGGGGCATTAGTTAACCCAAAAGGCATCACTACAAATTCATAATGCATATATCTTGTCTGAAAGGTAGTCTTAGCTACGTCTTGTTCTGCCACTTTTACCTGATGATAACCGGACCTCAAATCAATCTTGGAAAATACTACTGCACCCTTTAACTGATAAAAAAGGTCATCTATCTGAGGTAACGGGTATTTATTCTTCACTATCACTTTATTCAACTCTCTATAATCAATACACATCCATAATGACCCATATTTCTTCTTTACAAAATAAATTGGAGCTCCCCAAGGAGAATGACTTGGTCGGATAAAACCTTTATCTAGGAGCTCTTTAAGTTGCTTCTTCAATTCCTAGAGCTTGGGGCCATTCGGTAAGGGGCTTTAGAAATCGGCGTTGTCCCTGCTGCCAATTCAATACTAAACTCAACTTTTCTTTCCGGAGGCAAACTCGGTAAGTCTTCTGAAAATATATCTGGAAATTCCCGGACTACTGGCATACTCTGCAATTCTGGTTGTGGGATATCTCTACTTTGCACCACATGGGCTATATACCCAGAACACCCTTTTCTTAACATTTTTCTAGCCTTCATGCTACTAATCAACATACTCAGTTGATGGCCCTCTCAGAAACCAAACTTATCTCCACTATCAAGATTAAATCTCACTTCCTTCTTCCGACAGTCAATTTCTACTCCATACCTCCCTAGGAAATCCATACCCAAAATCACATCAAAGTCAAACATATCAAACACTATAAAATCAACTACAAACTCCCGATCATGGATCACTACGGACTCTCCTGACAGCATCTCATGGGTCACAACACTAACCCCATCAGGTAGCTCTATTTTAATAGGTTGGCTCACTCTAGTAGGTTTCAAACCTAATCTTTCTATCATCCCATAAGATATAAATGAATGAGTGGCTCCAAAATCAATTAAAGCATAAAGAGAAACTGCATGAAATAATAACTGACCCATAACAACTGATGGACTGGCTTCTCCTTCACCTTGTGCTACTGTAAATACCCTGGCATTAGTTCCTCTGGAAGTCTATGCTGCAGATGGAAGGGAAGCTTTACAATCTTTCATCAGATGCCCTGGCTGCTGGCATCGATAACATACATTACGGCCTAACTCTCTCAGACACTCCCCTAGATAAGTCTTCCCACATTTAGGACATGGGGGAAACTCCACAGTTTCGACCGTTTATTCTGCCAATCTTTCTTGTTCTTCTTAGGCTGAAACTTCTTCTTATTCTTCACTTCTCTATTTCTTGCACTTTCAAATCTTTCTCTCTACGGGGCAGGAGATGGTTCACTGGGACCTGCTAGGGTGATTTTGTTCTCAAATCTGCCCTCAATGCTCGCTTTAAGGCCTCACTATAGGTTTGAGGGGGATCGGCACCCATCATTATATCACGAGCTATCTCCGGCTTCAACCCATGGACAAACTTATCTCTTCTCAATCCTGGAGTACTGACTATTCCGGGTGCAAACCTGGCAAGGGAATTAAATCTCACTGAATACTTTTTCACTGCACTAGACCCCTACTGTAAACTAATAAATTCTTGGACCTTCTCATGGACTCGGTCCTCCGTTCTATACTCAACTTCAAATAATCCTCTAAACTTGCTCCAGGTCATCACAAAAACATCATGAGTATCTTCTATCAATTCCCACCAAATTCGGGCATCACACCGAAACAAAAAACTGGCATACCAGATCTTTTCCCTATCCATCATAGGAAACAATGCCGTCATACGCTCAACAGACCTAAGCCATTCTTCTGCCGCTAAAGGGTCCATTGTACCCTTAAATTCTGACGGTTGATGTTGACTTGGAAGCCCATAAATCGGCTCAATTCGATGCTGTACTGTTTGAGGTATCGACCTTTCTCTTTCTTCTCTAGTAGGCGATACTTGAACGGGGTTTTCAATTCTTTTTGGTTCGACTCTCCCCTGTCTTTCTCCTAAGACTTGCTGTACCATCCCCCGAATTCTAGCTTCATCAAAGGTAGGAGGAGTAGGTTCTGGTGGGTTGGAAGGTTCCCCCGTACTCACTGTTTTCTTACTACTTGCTCGGGCTCTACGCCTCATCTATAAAACAACCACATTTTATTAATTCATGCAACACTTTAAGAAAGGAAAGAATTTAACTTACAACAGTCGGCTACAGAATGTCGCGGCGGCGAGAATGGCACACTGTCAAATCCCAAAATCTTTGCTCTGATACCAAAAATGTAATGACTTCTTTCTACTAGTATACTTTAGAATATATAAAATAAAACATGCATATTTAACATATGTAAAATAGTTGGGCCCAAATTTTTCTTTACTTACAAAATATAATTCTTTACTTATAGCAAATAACAAGTACAAAAACTAGGCAATGGTGGACAGTAATGCCAATTCTCTCCGTTTGTCGATGTCCTTCCGACCGCTGCTCACTATTTCCTGCAAAAACATGGAAAAAACAATGGGGTGAGCATAAAAATGCTCAGTAAGTAAATCCTTTAACTCTTTTCCTTCTTTAATTCTTTCCTTACTTAATTCTCTTCTTCTTCTTACTTTCTTAATTCTTTCTCTGTTTCTAATTCTCACTGTTCTTTTCTTTCTTTCTTTCAGTTCTTTCTTCCGTACTCTTTCTATTCTTTCTATTCTTTCTACTCTTTCTACTCTTTCTATTCTTTCTAACCTTGATGGAATTCATGGTAATATGCATGAATGGCATGTATATGCAATAATACATAAAAATGCATTTTTTTTCTTCTTTCTATTTCTTGTTCTCTTTTCTTTCTATTTTTTTCTTTTCTTTTCTTTCTATTCTATTCTTTTCTCATTCTTATTCTTTCTCATTCTTATTCTTTCTTTTCTTATTCTTTGCCGATCGGACTCGGTTGATGTATGGATTTGAAACCTTGGCCAAGTGAGTGAGTAAAGTCCTCATCTACATGCACTCTTGTGCACCGTACAAATTCTTCTTTCTTCTTAGACCACTCAATTAAGGTGGCGTGCATGTAGGAAATCTTCTTGGTACAACCCTCATCCACATACACTCTTACAGGTCATACAATTCTTCTTCTTCTTATGCCACTCAATTAAGGTGGCGTGTATATGGGAATTTCTTCTTAACACTCACGATTCCCCATCACAACAACCTATTCTTTTCTCTTCTTTAACACTCTTTAATTCTTTAATGCTTATTCTTCCTTTCTCTTTATTCTTAGAGTGTTTTATTCTTTCTTTCTTTATTCTTTAGTCTTTATGCTTTATTCTTTATTCTTTAATCTTCATTCTTTATTCTTTCTTAAGTTTCTACACATACACAATTATATGCATATGGATGCCTCATGCTTAAAATTCTTACTTAAATGCACTCATGAAATGCAAATATGCAATGTTGCATAAAACTAAGGTTTCTACTCATACTCATGCTTATCTTAGGCATTTCATCAAACAATAATTGTGCATAAACAAACCCTGATTTAATTATCATTCTATTTGTTTCTTAAACCATCCAAATTGAGAGAAAAACTCTCTTGTATCATCACCACATCCCCACGGCAAAAACACTCCTACAAGTCTTCTCCAAATTCTTCTAACTTCAACCCATCATCATACCATCACATACACTTCTCATATTCAAGCTCATCTCAATTTCTCAATAACCAAAACATATGCATGTTAAAGAGAAATCTCTACTCACTTGATTTTCTTAAACTTTAACTTAAATTGGATTTTGAGTGGAATTTACTTACCTCATGCTTAAGTAGTTGTAACGCCCCACTTGAGGTACGTAGTTATTGTTTCTTCTTTTGCTCTTATTTGAGTTGGTTTCTTGGTAATATTGTTTGGTTGACCTTTGATTGAGTGTTATGTTGAATACTTGCCCTGAAATTGGTTGAAAATAGAAGAAGTTCAGTGTTCCAGCTTGTCCGCTGCGAAGAGGTGTTGAAGCCACGGGAAGCTGCTGGACAGTTTCGCCGCGCGATAGAACTTCCTTGCCGGACGACAGGCCACCAAAATGGTTTAGTTTTAGGTATTTTTCCCTAAGGGCAATTTGACCATTCTACCCCTAATGCAGGAAAAGTGGGGAGTAAAATGTAAGGAATTTTCATGGAGAATATGTTGCTATGGGGTGTGTTTGTAATGAATCAAAGGATATAGATAGAATTCCCAAAGAAGAGTAAGGGCAAATGGGAATGCTTGTGTAATTATTTAAAGGGATAAGTCATTGCAAACCCCTCATTCTTCTTCTCCATCGCCACTCTCCTCTCTTGCTCCTCTCAAATTCTCTTTCTTTTGATCAAGGAGTTTTAAAGGCGTTTGGAGTGATTTGGGGTGAAAATCAACCTAAGGCATCCTAAGGTAAGGATTCTTGCTTTGGTTGTTAAGCTTTGTGAGTTTTTGTATATATTGAATATTAGGGTTTTTGTTCTTTTGTTTAAGAGTTGAGAAAAAGTCAAGCAAACCAGTGAAAGGAAGAGTTAGTGAAACTCTCCCATAACAAAGTAGTAAACCCCAACCCAAGTTGAGATTTGGGGATTTTCTTGATTGGATTTTGATAGCACTTATGTAGTATGTTATATACATGTTATATGCCACGTTATTGAGGCTTATAGAGATTTCTAGTGCTTTGTGATTGTTTATACAGTACAAATACAAAAGTGACATGTGGGTTGAAAGGTATTTTGAGATGGAATTGAGGTATTGAGGAAGCCTTTTGGAAGTGTCTTTCTTTGGCAGTATGTGGCTAGGTGAGGGGGTTTCTCCCCATTTTGGATGTTAGAGATTTAGAATTATTGTTATAGTAGAGTTTTATTATGCACTGAGTTGTTTGATGAAATGCCTAATAGAGGTTTGAGTATGAGTAGTGAACCTTAATTCTTGCAACATTGCATGTTGCATTTCATAAGTGCATTAATGGAGATGAACCATCCATAGGCATTAATTGTGCATTGAGAAGTGACCTAAGAAAGAGTAGGAAACTTTGTGTATGCACTTGCTCAATGAGTAGAGAACTTTGTGGATGCACTACTCTAAGGTAGAGAGATGAGAAGTGCTAGAATAGAGTGAATGAGAAGAGTATTAGAAAGGGTGGATGCTTTGTGGTCATCACCCGACAGTTATGAGAATCGGATGCTTTGTGATCACCACCCGATATCACTTAGAAATGGGTTGTGCTTTGTAATCATCACCCGATAGGTATTAAAACGGTGGATGCTTTTTGACCATCACCGGTTAGTTATTAGAAAAGGGGTTGATGCTTTGTGATCATCACCCGATATTTATTAGAAATGGGTTGATGCTTTGTGATCATCACCCGACATTATTAGGAACGGTTTAATGCTTGTGATCGTTACCCGAAGCCATGAGAACGTGTAGTGCTATGTGGTCTCCACCCGATAGTACGAAAACCAGGTAGGTGCTTCGTGATCCCCACTCGGTAGTCACTAAGAACGGGTTGGTGCTGTGTGAATTCCACCCGATAGTCATGAAGAGTGAGATGGTGCTGTGTGAACGCCATCCGACCATACCTCCAGTGAGATGAGGCCATGACGTTTAGTAGGAAACAACAGAAAGTGTGAGGAAAGAATTAAGAGCAACACATACGGGGATAGACAGATAGAGGGTTTTACTTACTGAGCATTATTTTGTGCTCACCCCATTATTTATCCTTTGTGGATGCAAGATCTAGGTGATGATGCAGTCGGAGGGGCGTCGGCGAGCGAGGAGCAATAGCTACACTGTTTCCCCTGTTTTGTCTTACAAAAATGGCATTTTTGTAAAAGACGTATGACTTATAATAAAAGGAAAAGTTTTGGGCCCATTTTCTATTGTTATTATGCATGCATTGTACTAGTTTACATCAGTTGTTATAGTAGTCTCTACTAAGCTCTCTACTCTTGTTGGATTCAAACCTTCTTCTAACCCTAAGCATAAACTTCATAAGAAGTCAACTTTTACACAAACAAATCATAGATAAGGAGTAAGAATTCTTATCTTTTGATGCCTAGAAGCAAAACCCTATTAAAATTCACTCAAAAGCCCTCAAAATCCTTGGAGAAGTGAATGAAAAATTAAGAGAAAATGGAGGAGGAGGAGAGTGACGGTGGAATGAAGGAAATAAGGGTTACAAACCCTTATCATCTTATTTTATAAACATGCTTTCCCATTTTGCCCTTACACTTTTTTAGAAATTCCATCTTTGTCCCTTAGTCAATTACCATAATGCCCTCATTTTTATTGTATTCTCTATGAAATTCTCTCACTTTCAACTCCCCACAATTTTAACTAATTTTGAGTGAAAAGACTATTTTACCCTTAATACAAGTTTAAGGCATTTTCTTCATATTCTCTTAAAATAATTCTAACAAAAATTAACTAAGGGCTATCAAACATACTTTAAATCATGTACATCCATGTTGGGCGTTACATTATTATTCCAATTAAATTCAATTAATTTATATAAAATATATTAACATTTAACAATAACAATAATTCATTTAAATATATGCGTAAACATATTTAAATATAATCTCACTTATTTAATTTTAATATTAAATTAAATAAAGGCAACAACCTCAGCAAATTTAATTGCACTGTGAGATTACCAAAATACCCTTTCACCAAAAAAGACGAAAATGCCTTTCTCCCAAACTGATTCTTAAATTATCTTTTATGTGTGTGACTTGTAGGCTCCTCATCATGCCAGCAATGTGTAGTATCACGATCAACAGCAATTAATCGTCTCACTGCACGCAGACTAAGATTGGCCCCTAGCAAGGCATCATGGCCACCCGATAGATTCGGATTCAACGAAGCAGCTACTTGTCAACGATATGGTTACCGTACAATCAAATCCTTTCGTCATCTGTTATCTCATCGAGACTGTGGCACAAAAATAGTGTCAACCTCAGTTACTCTTGATATATTTATATTTAGTTACTAGACCAATGATCGAAATAATAAATTGGATTGAGCAACAACTCAATCCCACTGTGATCACAGATTTACTGTCACTGTCATTAACTGAATTGTGTCATGAGATAACTTCTCCCATACCCGGGAGTGATCACTCCTCTGTCAATCCACCATAGTCTTGATACACTCCTCGATGCAACCAATCACTATCGTATTGACAGCTCTGAATAGAACCGCATTAGGCTAGTGTCAAACTACACCAATCGATGCACAAGGCGCTCCAGTGATCTCAAGTCTAAGGATCACATGCACCACCATTTGTTAGAGGATTTGTTCCATAGACACTGTGGTTACCATCCATATGGAATCCTTTGGTGGGTCAGTCCAGTGAACTTGCCTGTTGCAAACACCCATGTGTTGCACCAGGTTGTCACCAAACAACCTTGACAAGTGAGATCAATCACCACCTTTCGACAGGGTTGCTCAACACTATGATAGCCTTACCGTATTATATGTGCCCATTGGTTAGATCAATACTAAGCCTACAGATGTTTCTAAAATGGTCATCATATGTGCTCATAGGGTTCTCACTATTAAGATTTCAAACACTTGATACCCTCGTCACGGTTCTACCATTCTAAGGACATATATCAATACATACAACTATGGTATACATGATATAGTAGATAATGCCTTTTATTAATTAATGAACATTATTACAAAGAGTCAATTCCATAATAATTGATTGGCTCTAGAGCACTTACTCTAACAATCTCCCACTTGCACTATAGCCAATCATTCATTCACTCAACATTGAATGACCTGAGTGCCCATCATGCTTATGCTACAATCAAAACTTCAATAGTGAGTTAGTAGGTATTTTGCAAATCTACACATTCCCTTTCTGATCTATCTCTTAGATCAGATTGAATCAATAAGTATGTGTTTGGATTACTGGTGAGACCATGATTCCTCAGCCACAACAATGGCTCCATTGTTACCACAATAGAACTTTACTGAATCATCAATGCTTGCAACCATATCAAGTTCAGTACTGAACTTCTTGATCCAAACCACCTACATGGCTGTAATGCAATAGATACTTAGCATCAATTGTAGAATCCGCTGCAGTACACCGATTTGAGCTCTTCCAACTCACTGCAACTACATTAAGGAAAAATATGCAATCCCAAATTGTGAACTATAATCATCTTTATCCGTTTGAAAATAACATCACAGTATCCTCTTACAATGAGCTAATCTTCCCCTCCATAATCCAAGGACATATGCTTAAGCCTTTTCAAGTACTTAAGGATGTCCATTGACACTCATCCAATGTCACTCACTTGGATCTGATTGATATCTTCTACTAGTGCTGAATGCACATAAGACATCAATCTAAGTACATAACAATTGCTCACTTAGATCCTATTGATATCTTCTACAAGTGCTTAATGCACATAATATATCATTCCAAGCATGCAAACACAGCATTGCTCACTTAGATCCGATTGACATCCCCACAAGTGCTTGGTGCACATGAGACATCAATCCGAGCATACAACATGGCATTGTTCATTTGAGTCTAATTGATATCCACTATAAGTGCTTGATGCACATTAGATATGAATCTGAGCATACAAGATGGATCCACTTGTTGAAGTATGTAGGATCCTCTTCATTCTATCTCACTCATCATGTGGTTAAGGACACATATTCTTAGAGAGATAGACACCATGTGTCATCGGAAGAAATCCCTTCTTGGATTCTTCCATACTGAATATGTTCAGTGACTTGTCTATGTACTCTGACTTAGTTTAAGCAGCCTACCTGATCTATCATGAAAGATCTTCATTCAGAGAATGTAGGTTGTTTCTCCTAAGTCTTTCATGGAAAAGCACTTGGGTAACCAAGTCTTTACGCGCTGCAAGTTCGGTATGTCATTCCAGATCAGAAGTTTGTCATCGACATACAACACTAGGAATGCCACTGCGCTCCCACTTACCTTCTTGTAAACACAGGCCTCATCTTCATTCTTCATAAAACCAAATTCTTTTACAGTTCATTCTTGAGTCCATATATGGACCTCTGCAACTTGCATATCTTATTAGCCTTTCCATCAAGAATGAAACCATTGGGTTGTGTGATATACACATCATCTTCAAGGTTTCCATTTATAAAGCAGCTATGACATTCATTTGTCAAATCTCACAGTCAAAATATGCAGCAATCGCAAGCATAATCGAGATGGATCTAATCATGGCTACCAGTAAGAGGTTTCTTCATAGTCAATACCATGAATTTGTTTGAAACCTTTGGCAACCAGTCGTGCTTTATATGTATGCACCTTGCTATCCGTGTTAGTCTTCTTCTTGAAGACCTATTTACACCCTATGGGTTTTACCCCTTCAGGTGAATCCACTAGAAAACCATGACTGGTTCTGGTACATGGAGTCCATCTAAGATTTTATGGCTTTAAACCATTTAACGAAATCTAGATCCGATATAGCTTTATCGCAGGTTCTGGGTTCATTGGTCTTACTAGACCAATACGTGACCACGTTGAGTAACGAGAAAACCATATCTCTTAGACTCATGACGTACTTTCCCAGATCTACATAGCTCTTGTGCAACCTGAGGTGGTTCACTTTGATCCACAAATTGTGGAGTAACCTCCTCGCGATGTTCAACCACCTCTTGTGGCACATCTACTCGACCTTTGTCTAATGTATCTTGTGGTACTAGAACCTCATTGAGTTATACTTTTCTCCCACTAGTACTTCTTAGAAAAAATTCATTTTCTTAGAAAAATTCCATTTCTAGGAAGACACCAATACAAGCGACAAAAATTTTGCACTGTTTTGGATGGTAGAAATAGTATCCTTTGGTCTTCTCAAGATACCCCACGAATATACATATACAAGATTTTGGGCCTAGCTTGTTCGAAGTCAATTTCTTGACCTAAGCTTCGCAAACCCAAATCCTTAGACAAGACAAGTTAGATTTTTGCCCACTCCATTGATCATATGGAGTCTCATCTACAGACCTTGATGGCACATGGTTTGGTATGTGAGTCACAGTCTCTAGGGCACAACCCTAGAATTATGTGGGCAAATCATAGAAACTCATCAAGGATCTAACCATATCAAGATAGGTCCTAATACCCTCTTTTAGATACCCCATTATGTTGGGGTGTACAAGAAGATGTGAGTTTTAATACTATCCCACATTCCTTCAGGTATGTTCAGCTCAAGTTTCCACAGTTGGTATAGTTGTCATTTTGAGATTATCTTTATTGTCTATCTTAAGAACATATTATTATGAAATAGTTCCATAAAGAATGTTATTTACATTTAAGGACAATAATCCATTAGTAAAG